>NC_133124.1:198571835-198882621 GCF_048418815.1 Hemitrygon akajei
TGAACAAATATTAACAAATTCGTCTTCTTAAGATTTACTTTCTCAATTGTTTATGATTACGATGTTTACAAATCAGTTGAATATAACGTGGAAATTGTCCAAGGACACCTACCTGAACAAACAACAAAGACATCTTCCTTATGATCACAGTCATGCTGACCGAGTGGAGAGGACGGACAACTGGACAGTAAAGATTCACTTCCTTTGCATTTCACTTCGTCCAACCAAAGATCGCCGACGTCCTGGATAATTTTATCCGGCACTCCAGTCAAAAGGGCAGAGCCACAGCCCAACTGCCTGCACGCCACATTGGCATCGGCCAGATCCCAGGAATCATCACATATCGTGCCCCAGATATTATTGAACTGTATCTCCAACCTTCCGGAGCAATTGGTGTTGGCGCCAGAAACGCGCAACTTTGGTTCTAATGCAGAAGAAAACACTGATGTTGCATTCATCATAACTTCGAAATGGAATTTAAAATGATATTGCAAATTGTAGTTTAGATTACCTGCTGCATAAACAGGTTGAGATATATTGCGTGCTTCGCAAACCTTTACACTGGACCGGTCCGGTATTTTGGCCTCTGATGAGAAGATAAAAATTTTGTCAATTTTTTTTTTAACAACGATGTTTAGAATACAAATCGCCAGATAATGTGTTCCATCTGTTACCTTTACATTCAACAACTGCATGTGAGTTATATTGACAGTCGTGTTTCCCCCAAGGTTTTGCATGACACTGCCAAAGTGTCGACTCGTACGAGAGACATTCTATTCCATCCAGCCATATTGGATCAGATTCTTTTCCGTATTTCTCGGAGTAATCGACGATAGATTCCACGGTTCCGCAGTTCATTTGCTTGCAGATCACATTCGCATCTTCACTATGCAGTTCCTCGGAACAAACTGTTCCCCATCTCCCATGGTACCGCACTTCCACTCTCCCTTCGCAGCTGTGTTTTCCTTTCACAAGGCGCATCTCTTTGTGTTCTGAGAACAAAGTAGCTAATGCAAACGTACTAATAATATTTTCGTACGGTAGAAAACTTAACTTGTTTTTATAAATACAAAAGGCACGAGATAGATATTTGCGATACCTCAAAACAACTGAAATCGCTAGAAACACTCAGAATTGAGCGTAACGTGTGGACAGGTAAGGAAATCAGGGAACAACAAACCACAGGGTGTTAGGAAAGAAGTTGAGAAGCAGGACCTGAAAGGTAGTATTCTCGGGATTACTGCCTGTGCAACGTGACATTGAGAATATGAATACAATGAGTTGGAGGACAAATGCGTGGCTGAAGGATTGGAGCAGGGGGCAGGGATTCTGATTTCTGTATCATTGGGAACTTTTTTCGGACCGGTATGACCTGTAACAAACAGGACGGGTTGCCCCTAAATCCAAGGAGGACCAATAACCTGGCGGGAAGGTTTCCTAATGCTCTGGGGAAAGTTCAAACTAGAAGTGCTGGGGTGAGGGGAACGGAAATGTAGAGACTGAGTAAGAGGAGGTTAGCTCACGAATACAGAAAGCTTGTAGACAGTGCAAGAGGGAGGTTAGGCAGGTGATAGAGAAGGAACGCGCTCAGACCGAAGGTTTGAGATGCGTCTATTTTAACGCAAAGAGTGTTGTGAACAATGCCGATGAGCTTAGAGCGTGGATCAGTACTTGGAGATATGATGTGGTGTTAATTACAGAGACTTGGATGGCTCAAGAACAGTAATGGGCACTTCAAGTACCAGGTTTAGATGTTTCAGAAAGGACAGGGAGGGAGGCAAAAGAGGTGGGGGCGTGGCACTGTTGATCAGATCAGTGCCTCGGTTGCAGAAAAGAAGGACACCCTGGAGGGATCGTCTATGGAGTCTCTGTGGGTGGAGGTTAGGAACGGGAAATGTGAAATAACTTTACTGGGTGTTTCTTATAGGCCTCCCAATAGTAACAGGAGCATCGAGGAGCAGATAGAGAAACAGATCCTGAAAAGGTGTAATAATAACAGAATTGTTGTGATGGGAGATTTTAAGTTCCCAGAAATCGATTGGCATCTCCTTGGAGTAAGGGGCTTAGATAGGTTGGAGTTTGTTAGGTGTTTTCAGGAAAGTTTATTGACACAAGATTTAGAAATTCCTACAAGAGGAGAGACTGTACTTGATTTGGTATTGGGAAATGAATCTGGTGAGGTGTCAGATCTCTCAGTGGAAGAGCATTTTAGAGGTAGTGATCATAATTCTATCTCCTTTACAATAGCATTGGAGTGAGATAGGAACAGATAAGTTGGGAAAAAACTTTTAATTGGAGTGAGGAGAATTACGAGACTATCAAGGATGAAACTGGTAGCTTAAATTGGAAACAGATATTCTCAGGGAAAAGAATGGAAGAAATGTGGCAAACGTTCAGGGGATACTTGTGTCGAGTTCTGCACATGTACATTCCAATGAGACAGGGAAGTTATGGGAGGGTACAGGAACCGCGGTCTACAAAAGTTAGAATAAATCTAGACAAGGAGAAAAGAAAAGCTTACAAAAGTTTCACAGAGCTAGGTAATGTTAGAGATCTAGAAGATCTCTAACATTTCAAGCCAGTTCTCGATCCACAAAGCAATGTCCCGTTGGATCCCATGCCTCCTAACATAAGGCTAATAGGAAGGTCCTTAAGAAGGAAATTAGGAGAACCAGATGGGGCCATGAGAAGCCCTTGATGGGCAGTATTATGGAAAATCCCAAAGCATTCTACCAGTATGTGAAGAGCAAGAGGATAAGACGTGAAAGAATAGGACCTATAAAATGTGTCAGTGGGGAAGTATGTATGGAACCGGAAGATATAGCAGAGGTACTTAATGAATAATTTACTTCAGTTTTCACAGTGGAAAAGGATCTTGGTGATTGTAGTGATGACTTGCAGGAGACTGAAAAGCTTGAGTATGCTGATATTAAGAAAGACGATGTGCTGGAGCTTTTGGAAAGCTTCATGTTGGATAATTCACCGGGACCAGACGTGATTTACCCCAGGCTTCTGTGGGAAGCGAGGGAGGAGATTGCAGAGCTCTGGCAGTTATCATTGTATCATCAATGAGGAGGGGAGAGGTTGCGGAAGATTGGGGACTGCGGATATTTTCCCTTTATACAAGAATGGGAGTAGGGATAGCCCAGGAAACTATAGGCCAGTCAGTCTTATTTCAGTATTTGGTAATCTGATGGAGAAGATCCTGAGAGGCAGGATTTATGAACATGTGGTTAGGCATAATATGATTGGGGATTGTCAAAAGCAGGTCGTGCCTTACGAGACTGGTTGAATCTTTTGAGGGTGTGACTAAACACATTGATGAAGGTAGAGCCGTAGATGCAGTGTATATGGATTTAATTAAGCCATTTAGTAAGGTACCTTAGTCAAGGCTTATTGACAAAGTAAGAAGACATGGGATCCAAGGGGACATTGTTTTGTGGATCCAGAACTAGCTTGCCCTCAGAAGACAAACTGTGGTCGTACACGGGTCATATACTGCATGGAGGACGGTGACCAATGCTGTGCCTCAGGGATCTGCTCTGGAACCCCTACCCTTTGTGATGTTAATAAATGTACTGGATGAGGAAGTGCTGGGTTGTCTTAGTAAATTTGCAGATGACACAAATGTTGGGGTTGTTATGGGGATGTTATGGATGGTTTTGTGGAGGGCTGTCAGAGGTTCCAACGGGACATTGATAGGACGCAAAGCAGGGCTGAGAAGTGACAGATGGAGTTCAGTCCGGATAAGTGTGAGGTGGTTCATTTCGGTAGGTCAAATATGATGGCAGAATATAGTATCAATGGTAAGACTCTCGGTAGTATGGAAGATCAGTAGGATTCTGGGGTCCGACTCCATAGGACACTCAAAGCTGTTACGCAGCTCTGTGATTAAGAAGGCATACGGTGCATTGGCTTTCATCAATCGTGGGATTAATTTTAAGAGTCGAGAGGCAATGTTACACCTATATAGGATACTAGTCAGACCTCACGGTGCTGTGCTCAATTCTGGTCGCATCACTACAAGAAGGACGTGGAAATCATAGAAAGGGTGCAGTGGAGATTTACAAGGATGTTGCTTGGATTGGGGAGCATGCCTTATGAGAATAGGTTGAGTGAACTCCGCCTTTTCTCCTTGTAGCGACAGAGGATGAGAGATGACCTGATAGAGGTACAGTGTATAAGATGATGAGAGGGATTGATCGTCTGGATAGTCAAAGGCTTTTTCCCAGGTCTGAAATAGCTATTTGCAGAGGGCACTGTTTTACGTTGCTTGGAAGTAGGTATAATGGAGATATCAGGGGTAAGTTTTTTTTTACGCAGGGTGGCGAGTGCGTAGAATGGGCTGCCGGCCGCAGTGGTGGAGAGGAAAGGACTGAATGTTTTAAGAGACCCCTGTATGGTCACATAGAGCTTAGAAAATTAGAGGGCTATGGGTAAAGCCTCGGTAGCTCTACGGTAGAGAGATATTCGGCACAGCTTTGTGGGCCGAATTGTGCTATAGATAGTCCATGTTGCTGACAAAAAGATAGAATCTAATTAATTACGGAATTTGGAGGAACGGAAACGTGGGACTGGTAGTGCACTTCTGCTGGTCTTCAGGCAAGTTCAGGCACTAAATCTGAGAATGTTTTGTGTGAAAATTGGGAAGAGGTTTTTGTTTATTTTTCCCCTGCTCAGGTATGATGGCGAGAATAAGCGTAGCTGCAAGAAACAAATAGTCCGAAATAAACGGTAAAGGTCCATGCAAAATGTCATAATCAGTGAAAATTTTCAGCCTTTGGAAAGAATTTCTCCCTCAGTTTCCATTCTGCTTACACCGCCCATTAGATTATAGGGCGCTTCCTGATGCAATTGCTTGAGAAGCGACCTTGTTGTCTTCTCTCTACCCTGTACTCAGTCTTTGCAGTTTACGCAAAGATTATCTTGCAGTCTTTCGATTCTGACATCTTGCATGTATTATTGGCGTTGTTAACAATTTTGTCTCCTCTTCACAGCATGATCAGTCTGATCAACATCTGCGATCAAAGGTGCCGTTCTGGTCCCCTAATAATCAAAATGGCTATTCCGCACCAACTTATTTTTTATACCCAGTCGCCTCTTACTGTAACAGTATTGTCTGTGTATTGGTGGCGGACGCGTGGAATTCAGTGCCAGTGTCGGGTGTCGAGATAGCTACATGGAGCTTAGAAACATATAGGCTATTCCGCAGAGAAATTGTTGGCAGTTTCTTGAGAAGTTTACATGGTCGGCGCAGCACTGTGGGCCGAAAGGCCTGTAAAGTGCTATAGATCACTATGTTTCTATGTTTATGTTTCAATAACCCTAATGTGTGCTATAAATCGTTTCACGCATCTCCAACAAGAAGACTCCAATACCACAGTGCAGAAAGTCGGCATAATGGATTTACGCTTACCAGAACACTCCACTGTCACATCTTCTTTATGACTGCAGTCATGGTGGCCCCACAGCGCCGAAGGACATTTCCAGAGATACTTTTCATTACCCGAACATCTCACTTCATCCAACCAAATTTCTCCAGTGCTTCGTCCACAGTTCAGAATATTTTTTTTCTCCAAAGCATAACCACAACCTAGTTGCCTACATACCACGTTAGCATTAACCAGATCCCAGGAGTCATCACAGACTGTTCCCCAGGATCCATTGTAATAAACCTCCAGTCTTCCAGCACATGCATCTTCACTTCCGAAAAGCCTTAACTGCATGTGGTCTGTTGAACAGAAACATACAAGGTTACTCATTGCATCACAAACTGAACTCATCACCTCGTTCTCATTTATGAGACTTCTTCTGAAATTGAAGTTTGAAAATAATTGTGCAATCATTTCACAGCATGTTGGAAGTTGAAATTGCTGAAGTATAAAATCAAAACCAAAAGTTTTTAAGAATTTAGTAAGGCTGCAGCGCGGATTAGATCGTTCGACTGAACTGGGCGCTCAGTCACTGGTTTTTGTCTGAACCAGGTTATGGCACTTCACATTTAGACCCTGCATAGAACGTTGGGCACTCAATTTCCCAGGTGGAGCTTCTCTTTCACCATTGTACCGCATGCAGTACCATAGATCAATCATGCTGGCAGGCATTTGCTACTTTACTCTGCCAGAGGGGGGTGGGGGGTGGGTGGTGGTATTTCTTCTAATCTGACATTTTCACTATCTAAAGCATGGTCGATATCAGAGTGGTTCGGTGTAATTTGAAGGATGTATTCCTCTTCCAAAGCAGTGGAAAGAGCTTTGGACCATATCGCTGGGAGGAGAGAATATCACCACTGTACCTCCTGCCCAAGATCTCCGTTGTGCAATCACAATATCAAGTATGGGGTGATCCAATTAGTCACAGTTTGCCAGGAATTGATAAGGAACTGATGTTCATGGGCTCGTGTCTTACTCTGCATGATGTCTTCACATATACAGGAATTCAATCAGTCTACAACAGAACCACATCATTTTTTTTAGATAGAGATACATCATTGTTATCTGTATTTTCAGGAAAGTTAAGGGTGTGCTTCGTTAATCGTGCAGATAGTGCTTCGGTGGAAAATCTACTGAATAATGAATAATAGACTTTGCGAATGAATATAATTCATATCAACAGCAGATCAAAGACCATTGTGGATGTTGTGTGTTGGAAATTATACGTAGGATAATCATCAGCCAAAGCAGATTCTCATAATTCTGGAGAAAAAAACGACAAGGAACTGATTGTTGCTTTTGATGAACAAACACATCGCTAGCTCTTTTGGCTGTCTCTTCCTTTGCTTATTTTTTTTTTCTTTCCCAGCGACGAGCGCACACAACTTGCGGTGACTTTCCAAGGACGTTTCTGTCTTGCCAGCCATTTACATGCATACCTCATTAAGATGGAGTATCAAATATTGCTTAAAATTGACCTATTTTTCAAATGTTGCAAGATGCTGTTTTAAGTGTAAATATTAACTTCCATTCCTTACGTTCTCTATTCAGTTGACGGCCCAGACCAGAAAATATCAACTTTTCACAATACATTTAATGATTTTGTTGTTGTTGTTGTTTTCCCCAATTAATAATAACGTCTGTGCTCTTACTGCTACTACCGCCACATCCAAATTTGACCGTTGTCTAGTATCCAAATACTATATATAATTATTTGGGGTGAACATCAATAGCGTTTACATTTTCAGAGTTTAATTAGCAGCTTCTCTACTTCGTTCTCAATTGATAGCATGCTTTTGCTATGGTATCGTAAGCAACTCTGTCATGGACAAACCCAACCTCCAGCATGGAAAAAAAAACAGTGCTACGAAAATGTCAAAAGAAACCAGCAGGACCTCATCCGTGGTAGAGGAAGGATCTTTGCTATAGGGACGTATGAAGTCTCACGTAACAGCTCCATTTCATTATATCGTCATAATGAAGATGTGCTTTTTGGGAAATTATGAAAACGGTGGTAACACTCGGTATTCGTATTAGTTTTGATCATTTTTTTGTCATCAACGCGACATTCACTCACAGTTCAGCTTCTCCATCAGTACTCCATTTTGGAAATCCCTGTACTATATCAGCCCAATTATCGTCGCCTGACTGCAAAATCACATTACATTAAATATTTGAGTAAAAAACTTACATCTGTGCAACATAAATACGAAATAATTGAACTCCGTGCAGCACTGTCAATGAACTTCTGGCTGGATGAGCAAATTATATCATGACTTATTTCATGTCAAAGCAGTAGTGCACACAAACGCATACAAAAATAAATCTCTGAGAATTTCGCTCGACGTGAATCTAATGGCAATTATCGGATAAACACTGAAAATTCGTAGCGTCACATTTGACCCATGTTTTGATCCTCTAACCATAATTCATTTACCGTGAAATAAGGCCAGACATCAGCCGCTTAACTTTGCTCTTTTGTTGCTCTTTTCTTGACAAATCTTGCACCTGCAGCATCAGGCTGAAATATCCGAAGTTTTCTTGATAATCCGAAAACTGCATTCCCCATGAACGTCAAGGTGATCAAATTTCCGTCCTCCTTAACCCGGAAGAAATACCTGCCACTTCTGGTAAGTTCTCCAACAGCCGCTCTCTCTTCTCTCTTTCTCCATTCCCCGTTCCCCGTTCTCCGTCCCCTCTGATACCTTCTCATTTGCCGGTCATCATCACCGTCTGATGCCCTGTCCTACTGTCATTGTTTCCGTAGTCTACTGCCATATACACACACACACACACACACACACACACACACACACACACACACACACACACACACACACACACACACACACACACACACACACACACACACACACACACACTAGTGAGAATTGGAGAGTATGCATTAGAACTGCTGTCTACCCGATAAGAGAAGTGCTCTGGGATATAATGTTTTTCTTTGATGAATATACAAATAGATGTACCCTCTTCGCAGTCCATTCACTGTTGTTTTGTCTGCAGTCAAGCACACATCTGTTTACGAGGGTAATAAACGCACATCTATTGACTGTGGTAATGTGTGCGCAATTGAAGACGGATAGTTTCACAACCAAACTAATGCAGTTTCTGCGCGCTACAGTATCAGTGCTGCGCTGCCACCTACTGATATCTTTTCCATAGATTGCGTTTTAAATGCTGTAACCAGCATCCCTTGAACAAAATGATCTTTTCATTGTCAGGGAATGTATGTTAACCACATGAAACATAGCACATCATATTCACTGAAAGACCTCATAATGAGATTTCAATCTGAGAGCTTCCTATAGATAGATAGTTAGATAGATAGATAGATAGATAGATAGATAGATAGATAGATAGATAGATAGATAGATAGATAGATAGATAGATAGATAGATAGATAGATAGATAGATAGATAGATAGATAGATAGATATGAAACTTCATTATCGTAACTATACCGCCTGCAAAATGGGATTTCACCCTTCCAAGTCTGTACTTACCCTCTGATATCCAAAAATGCTGTAGAGTCTGTGGAGCGGGGTATTGGGCGGCGCTGTGTATGCGTGGGGTATGCGGTGCTGTGGTCGTGGTTCATTGTAGTATAAAATAGAAATACTTCAATTGGGAAATTTTCACCGATCTGGCTAGATACCAATCCCTATGCCTAAAAGATTCCGAATTTCTTGATGCATTATTAATGGCCACACCAGTTTACAAATTGTTATTGGCACATTTTTGACAATATTCACCTGAACACAGGACACCAACGCCCGTGATGTTAGCAGAAGGCCTCTGCAACAAAGAAGTTTTGCAGTTTCGCAGATGCGTCTCATTTCCTTCACATCGAACTTCGGTCACCAACATGGGCCGTGCAGTTTCTCTGTACCTTGAGGAGTTGTAGGCGGATGTGGCGAAGCCGCAACGCAGTTCTCTACAGACAACATTTGCATCATTGAGGTTCCACATTTTATCCTGCACTCTATGCCAGGTGCCATTATCGTAAACTTCCACTCGGCCATCGCAGCGGCCTCCTCCATCGCTCAGTCTCAGAGACCACTTTTCAGCTACGATATCGAAGAAGTTAGATAAAACAGTTAATATCAATCGACAGAATTCAACATTTTTTTTCAGATTTTACTGCGGAGTTTGTTTTATACACAAATTTCCCCACGTGTGACTTAGCTTGCGAGCAACATCAGTAAAGTTTGTCAGTCCATTTGAGCTATAAAAACGCTTTCTGCACTTCATCTCCGAAACTGGAAATATGAAGTATACTGTTTTAACTTTGAACATATTGATAACTACTGAATGCGTTATGTTTTCTGATCCCCCGTCAAAGCTAGTCTGTTGGCACTGATCTGTTTCATAAATCTCTTTATTTTGTTCCCGAATATTAAATACAAGCTTCCCAGGAGAGCTTTTCTGCTTCTCTTTACGAGAGGTGCGGGGGAGGAACTCGCACACACAAAACATAATGAGACTGTTTCTCCCCCCCCCCCCCCCTTGGAGTGAAGCAGACCAAGCTGGGAATTGATCGAGGTTTACAAAATGGTAAGAGCCTTACGTAGTGTGGATAGACAGAGACTTTTCCCAACGGTCAAAGGGGCGATTCATGCAGGATGAACCTTACGGCGAATCGAGGGAAAAAAAGGGAGGACATCAGAGCTGAGCTTTTCTGACGCAGAGAGCCGAGTAGTGCGCACGGAACGGCCTGCTACTGCTGCAAATAGAGGGAGATACAGTAGGGACATGGATGATAGAAAAATAATGAATGGTTGTGCAGTCGGGAAGGATTGGACTGATAGTACAGTAGGTTAATGTGGTCGGCAAAACATGATGCGCCGAAGGAATAGTGTTTTGCTGTAATATTCTATGTTCTAAGTAACAATGCCAGACTTTGTTCGTCCAGAGTGAATTGTAATGGGGTCCTTTATTTCTTATTGTCCCTTGTCAACTCATTAATAAAATCTATATCCCAGGTAGTCTCTGCATAGATAATATACTCCTATATTTGTGTAATCTTACATTGTGCCAAAAACTACTATAATAATTAATATATTGTCTTATACACAATTAGACTCTAACTTCAGAATCATTCACTCTATACTAAAGCACTGTCTATTTACAATAAATCTAAAATGTATTCATGGCCTGTCGTTGTAAAATTAAGGAGCTGTAACAATCGTCATAATCTTAAACAGACGGGATCACAACTAAACAACAAAATCGTTAAATTATTTAAAACATCACCTTTGTGAAAATTTCTAGGACCAATGAGTAGTTTCTTTCTGTCCGACATTCTTTGTGACTCACCAGAGCAGATGAGACCAGCGTCGTTCCAATGTGAACAGTTAACCTGACCCCAGGCTGAGACTGGACAATCTGTTAATCGGGTCTCGTTCCCCAGACAACGGTAGTCATCCTTCCACAATCGTCCTTTTCCTTCGCTAAAGTTAGCACCTCTAGGAGTTGCATTTACTGCTCCGCACTGTAGATGTTCACAAACCACGGCAGCATCTTCCAGGCTAAAGTATTCATCACAAAGTGTCCCCCACTGGCCTCCGTGCAGGACTTCCACACGGCCAGAGCATCTGCTCTTCCCATCAACCAAGCGTGGTCCATTCTTCCCTGTTTTAGTAATAATTGAAGGCAGCTAATTACTCTCAATAAAAACTGATTAAATAATAAATTTGAGAAACTTGTTGATTTTTCAACTTCTCCACATGGCTACCTGACAACGGTTTCTCTGCAGGAAAATTCATCGAAATGGAACGCACTGAAGGTACATACTATGCAGATACGTTCTTCACCTCGTTGAACCAGAAAATTTTGTCTCCAATACATTAGATAGATAGATAGATAGATAGATAGATAGATAGATAGATAGATAGATAGATAGATAGATAGATAGATAGATAGATAGATAGATAGATAGATAGATAGATAGATAGATAGATAGATAGATAGATACTTTATTCATCCCCATGGGGAAATTCAACTTTTTTTTCCAATGTCCCATACACTTGTTGTAGCAAAACTACTTACATACAATACTTAACTCAGTAAAAAAAAATATGATATGCATCTAAATCACTATCTCAAAAAGCATTAATAATAGCTTTTAAAAAGTTCTTAAGTCCTGGCGGTAGAATTGTAAAGCCTAATGGCATTGGGGAGTATTATGAGATCCTATCATAAACTTGAGAATATCTATGAATGCTGGAAATCCAAGCAATACACGCAAAATGCTGGAGAAACCCAGCGGGCCAGGCAGCATCAATGGAAAAGAGTACAGTCCACGTTTCGTGCACACTTCGGGCGGCGTCCCTTCATTGGGACTGGGAAAAAAAGATGACGATTCAGGGTAAGAAAGTGCGCGGAGGATAAACCACAATGTGATAGCAGCAACCAGTAGGGGGAAGCGGTGAAGTAGAGAGCTGGAAATTTGACTGCATAGGAAAAGGAAAAGGGGCAATCTGATTACAGAGGACAGAAGGCAATGGAAGAAAGCAAAGCGGGAGGATCACCCGAGAGAGGTGACAGGCAGGCAGGAGGATAAAGTGTGAGAGCTTATTGGAAATGGCGAATGGTGAAGTGGAGGACAGGACATTACCGGAAGTTCGAAATATTCAATGTTCATGCCATCGGGTTAGGTTGGGGCTACCTAGACAGAATATGAGGGAATGCTCCTACAACCAGAGTGTGGCTTCATCGCGGCAGCAGGAAGAGGCTCATGGCAGAATGGGAATGGGAAGCAGAATTGAAATGGATGGCTACTGGGAGACCCCACCTTTTTTTTTGAAGAACGGAGTGTACCTTCTCGCTGAAAAGGTCTCCCGATCCACGCCGGGTCTTACTGATAAGCAGCAGGACATACCGGAAACACTGAATACAAGATGAAACCAGCATACTCACTGGTGAAGTGTCGCCTCACCTTGAAGGACTGTTTGGGACCCTGAATGGGGTGTGGTAGATGCAGGGACAGGTGCTGCACTTCTTCCGCTTACAAGGATAATTGCCAGGAGGGAGATCAGTGGGGAGGGAACAATGGACAAGGGAATCTTTCAAACCAGGCTGCCATGTGGAACCTTATCAATGTCTTTGCTGAAATCCAATGTACAACATCACCTACCCTCATTTACACTTTTTGTTAAATCTTTTTTAAAAACCTTACAAAGTTCTGTTAAACACAATTTTCCATTCACAGCACCATTCTGCCTTCTAATCAGATTCTGTTGATAACTAAATGGTTGATAATAGACAATAGACAATAGGTGCAGGATTAGGGCATTCGGCACTTCGAGCCAGCGCCGCTATTCACTGTCATCATGTCTGATCATCCACAATCAGCACCCCTTTCCTGCCTTCTCCGCATATCCTTGACTCTGCTACATTTAAGAGCTCTATCTAACTCTTTCTTGAAAGCATCCAGAGAATTGGCCTCCACTGCCTTCTGAGGCAGAGCATTCCACAGGTCCACAACTCTCTGAGTGAAGAGGTTTTCCTTCAACTCCGTTCTGAATGCCCTACCCCCTTATTCTTAAACTGTAGCCTCTGGTTCTGTACTCCCCCAACATCGGGAACATGTTTCCTGCCTCTAGCGTGTCCAATCCGTTAATAATCTTATATGTGTCAATTAGATACCCTCTAATCCTTCTAAATTCCAGTGTATACAAGCCCAATCGCTCCAGTGTTTCAACATATAACAGTCCCGCTATCACGGGAATTAACCTCGTGAATCTAAGCTGCCCTCTCTCAATAGAAAGAATTTCCTTCCTGAAATTTGGATACCAAAACTGCGCACAATACTCCAGAAAGACTTATTTGCTCCTATACTCAACTCACCTTGTTCTGAAGGCCAACATGCCATTAGCTTTCCTCACTGCCTGCTGTAACTGCATGCTTACTTTCAGTGCCTGATGAACGATGACACCTACATATCGTTGTACATACCCTTTTCCTAACTTGACACCATTCAGATAGTAATCTCCCTTCCTGTTCCTGCCACTAAAGTGGATAACCTCACATTTATCCACATTAAATTGCATCTGCTAAGCATCTGCCCACTCACCCAACCTGTCCGTCACCCTGCATTATCATAACATCCTCCTCACATTTCCACTGCCACCCAGCTTAGTGTCATCTGCAAATTTGCAGATGTTACTTTCAATCCCTTCATCTAAATCATTAATGTAAATTATAAATAGCAGCGGTCCCTGAACCAAGAATTGCGGTGTCCCACTAGTCACTGCATGCCAGTCTGAAAAGAACCTGTTAATGCCTACACTTTGTTTCCTATCTGCCAACCAATTTTCTACCCATGTCAGTATCCTACCCCCAGTACCATTTGCTCTAATTTGGCCCACTAATGTCCCATGTGGGACCTTATCAAAGACCCTCTGAAAGTCCAGGTACATTATATCCACTGGCTCTCCCTCGACCATTTTCATATTTACAGCCTCAAAAACTTCCAGAAGATTAGTCAACCAGAATTTCCCCTTCGTAAATCCATGCTGACTCGGGCCGATCCTGTTACTGCTATCCAAATGTGCCGCTATTTCATCTTTTATAATTGACTCCAGCATCTTCCCCACCACTGATGTCAGGATAACTGATCTATTTTCTGTTTTCTCTCTCATTCCTTTCTTAAAAAGTGGGATAACATTAGCTAAACTGCAATCCACAGGAACTGATCCTGAATCTATAGAACATTGGAAAATTATTACCAATGCGTCCACGATTTCTAGAGTCACCTCCTTAAGTACCCTGGGATGCAGACGATCCGGCCGTGGGTATTTATCAGCCTTCAGTCCATCAGTCTACCCAACACCATTTTCTGCCTAATGTGAATTTCCTTCAGTTCCTCCGTTACCCTCCGTCCTCTAGCCATTGATACACCTGGGAGATTGTTTGTGTCTTTCCTAGTGAAGACAGATCCAACGTACCTGTTCAATTCGCCTGCCATTTCCTTGTTACCCATAATAAATTCACCCGTTTCTGTCTTCAAGGGCCCAACTTTGATCTTAACTATTTGTTTTTCCTCTTCACATACCTAAAGAAGCTTTGACTATCCTGCGTTATATTCTTGATAGCTTACCTTCGTTCTCATCTTTTCTCCTCGTATTGCCTTTTTAGTTATCTTCTGTTGCTCTTTAAAAGTTTCCCAATCCCCTGGCTTCCAATTCATCTTTGTTATTTTATACTTCTTTTCTTTTATTTTTATACTGACCTTGATTTTCCTTGTCAGCCACGGTTGCCCCTTACTCCCCTTAGAATCTTTCTTCCTCTTTGGAATGAACTGATCCTACACCTTCTGTATTGTTTCCTGAAATACCTGCCATTGTTGCTCCACTGTCATCCCTGCTAGGGTATCTTTCCAGTCAACTTTGGCCACCTCTTCCCACATGGCTCCATAATCCCCTTTGTTCAACTGTAATACTGACACTTCCGATATTCCCTTCTCCTTCTCAAATGTAGATTGAAACTTATCATATTATGGTCACTACCTCGAGTTCCCTTATCAAATCCAGTTTATTACACAACAATAAATCCAGAATTGCCTTCTCTCTGGTAGGTTCTGGTACAAGCTGCTCTAGAATCCATCTCGGAGGCACTCCACAAACTCCCTTTCATGGGCTCCAATACCAACCCGATTTTCCCGTCTACCTGCATGTTGAAATCCTCCATTAACAGCCGCAGCATTACCTTTGCGACATGCAAATTTTAACTCTTGATTCAACCTACACCCTATATCCAGGCTACTGATTGGGGGCCTATATATAACTCCCATTATGGTCTTTTTGCCCTTACTATTTCTCAGCTTTATCCATACTGACTCTACATCTCTATGTCACCCCTCGCAAGGGACTGACTTTCATTCCTCACCCACAGAGAAGCCCCGCCCCCTTTGCCCACATGTCTGTCCTTTCGATAGGAGGCATATCCTTGAATATTTTTTCCCAGTCCTGGTCCTCTTGCAGCCATGTCTCTGTTATTCCTACAAAATCATACTTGCCAAGTTCCAACTGAGCCTCAAGCTCATCCACAGTTTTTCCTTACACTTCCTGTATTCACGTAGAATACTTTTAATCCATTACTCCCCTCAACTTTCACGTCGAGTCCTATTGCACTTGGCCATACTCTCCGATCTCTTCCTGAGCGTTCTGCCCCGTTAATTCTGTTGTGTTCCTTAACTTTTCTTATTCTGTCTTTCCCTTTAACTTCATCCTTATATTTCCAGTTCGTCTCCCGCCCCCACTACTTAGTTTAAACACACTCGAGTAGCAGTGGCAAACCTGCCTGCCAGAATGCTGGTCTCTCGCCTGCAGATCCTGGCCATTAAAGTATCTTCCAGTAACTTCGCCACCTCTAGCTTTGAGGCTTCATGGCCTGTTATAGGAAAATAATACCGAGATTTAAAGGCTTATTAAATGAAGAGCTTTTGATGGTTCTGTGCCTGGGCTCACTAGAATTCTGAAGAATAAGGGTTGACCCAAATGAAACCGATATTGAACATTCTCGATAGAGTCGATGTACAGAGGTGTGGTAGTCTAAGACCAGAAGACAATGCGTTGGCAAAGTGGGTTGTCCTTTTAGAACGAAGATGAAAGAGAATTTATTTAGCTAGCGAGTGGACTTCGTTGCTTCAGGCTGCTGTGGAGTTCAACTCTTAGGGTATAATTAAAGTAGAGCTTAAGAAATTCTTCACGAGTCAGAGCATAAAGGGATATGGGGAGAAAGAAGGGATTTAGGGCTGAAAAGGAAAATGGATCAGACATGATGAAATAGGAAAGCAGATTCGATGGACTGGATGGCTTATTTCTGTGTCTATATCTACTAGTTTCGACTTATGGTTTCGCAAAGACGCTATCAATATTCCCCGGCCTGATCGTAATTTGCAGGGAATTCATAAGGCATTTTGTGTTCCATTAATGACAATGTTATTGGCTTCTCAGTTTTTGCCTCTATGCATGATCAATGCGGACATGTGTTCTGCTCGGTTCTGCAGCGGGAAACTCCGATGGTAATGGTACAGAGGGTTTCGACCTAATTGCATTCCTCACTAATGCAGTAGATTGATGCTTGGAAATGACGTGACATAAACAACGTCTTCAATTTTTGACACATTTCTGAATAACCTATCTTTCGCGGTTCTTTTTCCAAGAAAGGGGTAATGTCTTCAACATTTTCCAAACATCCAGATATTGACTATTAACTAGTAAATCATTTTTACTTGATTGTCGCAGTAGTGATGAAAGGCAATGGTTTGGTTGTTAAATGGCTTTGTCTCAAAAGAGTGACACAAATTGCTGGAGGAACTCTGCCGTCCAACCAGCATCTATGGAAAAACAGTAAACATGCGACGTTCCCGGTCATGACCCTACGTGTATTTTTGGGTGCATTCGCTTGATTTCCAGAATCTGCAGATGATATCTTCTTTGGACTTTAGCGTTTAATCTGTTTCATGTTAGTTGTCAGCATTTTGTTAGAGTTTAGAATATTTAGATTTATTTGAACTATTTTATTGTTTTCTTTCATTCTAATTTGAATTCAATAGCCGTGAGTTAATGTTAAATCAATACAAGACAGTTAGGCCCCACTTGGAGTACTCTGTTCAGTTCAGGTCACACCATTGAACATAGCACGTAGAAAGCCTACAGCACAATACAGGCTCTTCAGCCCACTGAGCTGTGCCGAGCATGTCCTTACTTTAAAAGTTACCTACATTAACCATAGCCCTCTATTTTTCTAATCTCCATATACCTATCCAGGAGTCTCTTAAAAGACCCTATTGTATCCGCCTCCACGACTGTCGCCGGCAGCCCAATCCACGCACTCACCACTTTCTGCGTAAAATGCTGAGCCCTGACATCTCTGTACCAAACTCAAAGCACCTTAACACTGTGCCCTCTCGTGTTAGCTATTTCAGCCACGGGAAAAAGCCTCTGACTATCCACACGATCAATGCCTCTCATCATTTTATACACACTATATTACTGCAGGGAGTATGTGGCTGCAATAGAGAGAGTGCTGAGGAGATTTGCAAAAATGCTTCCTGGATTGGAGAACATGTCTTATGAGAACAGATTGAGTGAACTTATCGGTTTCTCATTGGAGCCACCGAGGATAAGAGGTGACCTGACAGAGGTGTATAAGACAATGAAAGGCTTTGATCGTGTGGATAGCTAGGCTTTTTCTCCCAGGGCTGAAATGGGTAGCAGTAAGGGGCATAGATTTAAGGTGCTTGGAAGTGGACCGAGAGAATGTCAGAGGGAGCATTTTCACACACAGCGTGCCGGGTGAAGTGGAATGCACTATCTGCGATGGTGGTAGAAGGGGATACAAATAAGGTCTTTTAAGAGATTCTCAGATGGATCCAAAGTGGTTAGAAAAAGAGAGGGCTATGCGTTAGGAAAATTCTAGGCAGCTTCTAGAGTCGGTTACATGGTCGGTATAACATTGCGGGTCGAAGGGTATGCAATTGCCGTAGATTTTTATGTTTATCTTCCATTAGGATATGGTTTCTGATTTCACTTGAATGATGTTTTCTGAAAATATCGTCATTTGCTTCCCGTTCAATTTCAGAGTGCTTCCTGAACAACCTGCTTGTCGTACAGGGATGTTGTATCAGAACCCAAATGCAGGACGCAGACACTGCAGTGCGAGGAACAGGGCAGGACGAGGGACTCGGAACAAGGAGCCCGGGATGGACTCCGAGCCCGAGACTGGACAAGGATCCAGAACCTGTGTCTTGCCTCGGGCTCGGACCCACAAACCCAGGCGAAGACGTGACGATGCTTGGCTAGAGACTTGGGTTCTTGAGGCTTGGCTAGAGACTTGAGGCTGGGGTCGAGGCTTGTCTTGAGGCTTCAGGAAGTAACGGCAGAACGGCCGGACTTACCCGACGGAGGCAAAGACAAGACAGATTCCCCCGCAGGGCAATGGCAGAACGACCTGTCTTGCACCACGGAGGCGAGGATAAGACAAGACAAATTTCCCCCGCAGGGCAACAGCAAAGCGGCCTGACTTACCCCACGGGGCGAGGACAGGAAGAGACAAACACCGAAGGACGACAGACAGTTCCATCTCTGCATCGGGTCTGCTGCTAGTAGCCGTTACGGCCAGTATCCTTGGCTGGCTACGGAAACAACCGGATCTCTACCTAGCTCGGAGTAGCCCAGCTGGCCCGGGAAACGGCCGACTCCATACCGCAACGACAGCTCCGACTACTGACAGCAAGGCGCCAAGAAGCAATGGTTCTCCAACTCAGCCTAAATATGGCAGGTGGCCGTACCAGCCTTCCACCAGCCATTTGTTCCATCAGAATCTTGCCAGGGAAGATTCACAAGACGACTCCCGAACTACACTCAATCCCCGGGCCACTAACATTCCCAGCCAACCAGATGAGCATCAGGTGTTTTCGGTTTAGTCCAACCGAGACAAGGGACAGCCGGAGGACCGGGAGCCCGGAGCCCGCGGACTGCGAACCAGAACGCGGACCCAGGACCGGACCACGACTCTACTTCCTTACAAACCTATAAAATCACAACATACTTTTGGGTACTTATCTTCATGTATTTTATTTGCATTCCTTTCTAAACATTATACCGCCTGTAGTAGGTTCTACCATCTCGTCCGTCCATAAGATCTGCTGGTAAATTTCCCTCCTCCGTGGTCCAATATTCCTTTTTTGTTCGGTTAATGAACTAAGTAAATCGGTGAATAATGCCCAAGTACTTTGTTAATATGCTAACTCATTGATCAATGCCATCTTAATTTATCAGCCTATTAGACAAGTTTTGATAGGAGATTCTTTTCTTCATCCCTTCCAAAGTTTCCAATTATAGGTATTCTAAATTTCCTCCTTCAGAACCCCACATTGAACTCAGTCATTAATGTTGCTTTATGGTAAATCTTCAATTATCTCCCCCCCCCTTTACTGTCGGTCAATTTTACATCAAAATAATATCGAATTATACTGCACCAATGCAATTTATGAAACATTATTTGGAAGAGTTATTGTTAAGCGAACTTTGCCTTCAAAATACCATCAAGGCTTAATATTGATTTATTTTTTTCTGAAACCCGACACTCACCAGAACAGGTCAGACTGACATCATTCTGGTGGTTGCAATGATGCGTCCCTGAAAAATATGGACAGTCGCATAGGCTCGACTCATTACCTTGACATGCAAGGATTTTGTTCCATACAGGGTCTTTTCCTTCTCCAAAATAAGCTCCCCTCAGCACAGAAACAGCGGCTCCGCATTGAAGTTGATTGCACACCACGTTGGCATTATTCATATCCCAGTGCAAGTCACACACCGTTCCCCAGGATTCGCCAAACTGCAACTCTAGTCTTCCCGAACATTCGTCATTTCCGGACACCAATCTTGCAGTTCTATGACCTGATAAAGATGTAAACAGCAAACATGGAAAAGAAAATTATAACAATGTGCAGTCAAACCATATTAAGTTCAGCATATATCACGGTCTGAAATCGTTGGGTTACAATCTGTTCTCCGAGGGATATCCTGGCTTTCCACCAACAGAATGCACCGTATTTATTCATTACTGGTGAATTAATTTTTACTGAAGCTTTTGCACACCCATGTTGCAACTTAATTGTATGTGCGAACAAAACAGCCGGTAATAATTACGGATCAGGAATATTCTAAAGTCAGTAACAAACAATCTTTTGATCGCCAGGTGCATACTCTATGTTCGTCATTTGTTCCACATAATCCAAATTCCATAAATACTCCGTTTTCTCTGTTTCCATATAACCATATAATAATTACAGCACGGAAACAGGACATCTCGGCCATTCTAGTCCGTGCCGAACGCTTACTCTCACCTAGTCCCACTGACCCGCACTCAGCCCATAACCCTCCAATCCTTTCCTGTCCATATACCAATCCAGTTTTACTTTAAATGACAATACCGAACCTGCCTCTACCACTTCGACTGGAAGCTCGTTCCACACAGCTACCACTCTCTGAGTAAAGAAATTCCCGCTCCTGTTACCCCTAAACTTTTGCCGCCTAATTCTCAACTCATGTTCCCTTGTTTGAATCTCCCCAACTCTCAATGGAAAAAGCCTATCCACGTCAATTCTATCCATCCCCCTCATAATTTTAAATACCTCTATCAAGACCCCCCTCAACCTACTACACTCCAAAGAATAAAGGCCTAACTGGTTCAACCCTTCCCTGTAACTTAGGTGCTGAAATCCAGGTAACATTCTAGTAAGTCTTCTCTGTACTCTCTCTATTTTGTTGACATCTTTCCTATGCTTCGGTGACCAGAACTGTGCACAATACTCCAAATTCGGCCTTACCAATGTCTTGTACAATTTTACTATTGCATCCCAACTCCTGTACTCAATGCTCTGATTTATAAAAGCCAACATACCAAAAGCTTTTTTCACCACCCTATCCACATGGGATTCCACTTTCAGGGAACTATGCACCATTATTCCTAGATCACTCTGTTCTACTGCATTCTTCAATGCCTTACCCATGTATTTGCGAGCAGGGTTTCCTCATTAGTTAAGGCCAAATACTTGATCGTTCACTAAACAGGGTCCTTTGCGTTCGACAATCCCATCTGCTGCTCGACGTGTGTGTGTGTGTGTGTGTGTGTGTGTGTGTGTGTGTGTGTGTGTGTGTGTGTGTGTGTGTGTGTGTGTGTGTGTGTGTGTGTGTGTGTGTGTGTGTGTGTGTGTGTGTGTGTGTGTGTGTGTGTGTGTGTGTATCACGAAAACAAAATTCCCAGCAATAATGTCTGTGGCACACCGCTGGTCAAGTTTGCTCACAAGAAAATCATTCCTCTATTTGTCTCCTTTGTCGTGCAGGACATTATGTCATTATGTATACGCCCGAACTTACTGAGAGATTAGCATGCGAAGACATGGAAAAACGTTCCCAAAGTTTACTTGTATGTCTTCATTGATATTCTCAGCTACTCTTCAAACAAGCAACTGAATTAGTGAGACATGTTGACCCCACACAAGTGTATGACCAATAATCTAATCTACATCTGCTTTTCCAGTTTTTCTTCTTCTGGATGTGTACAAGTACAATTGTTTCGAATTCCAACCCTTTGCGCACTTTGTGAGAAGACAACTTTAAGGTCAGATGAAGGTGACCTCCAACTTCAATAATTTCAGCAATTTCCTTAATAGATGTTTTCCTATTTAAGCAACGCTGAATTAAATGCATTACCTATCTTTTATTTTATTTTTTTTTTGCAAACACAGACGCTAACAAATCTGATGTTCCGGAAGTATCCTAAAACATGCTTGAGCATTTGGATGCAAATTACGAGAAGACCTTTCCCCGTCAAACGCTAAGAATTCACAGCTCTACGTAGTGTCCTATTGAACCTAGCATGCAATTGAGAAATGAAAGCTGTTGAGTTGAAAATTGGGTTGCTGCCATGGGAACTGCATGGTTTCTAAAGGAAGAGTGGTATAAATATGGTGAATACAAGCGTCCTTTACTTTCAGAAATAATTTATTAAAACCTGAAAGCATAGATTTAGCGGAGATAGCAGATGTTTCACAAGGACCTGACGGGCAAACTCTTCATCTACATGACGGTCTGTAGACGGAGAGCAGCATGAGGAAGTGGTTGAGGCAGGTAAAGTGACAATATCTGAAAGCTATTTAGATAGCTAAAGGATAGGAATTGTTTTGAAGGATATAGGAAATGTCGTCAAACGAACGAAGTTTGTCATATTCGTGGTCATGGCCGATTATTGTCCGTTTTTGTTTGGTGGGGGTGGGGGTGGGAGAACCGTGTCTGTGCTGTATCACACTACTAATCAACAGCTGGAAATGCTGGAACCGGGAACATTTCGGCGGCATGAGCAACATCTGTCAGGGAAGGTAAACTCTCGGCATTAAGAGAAGAGCATTAAAAACTGAAAACATAGGTTTAACGTAAGGGACTAAATAATTCAAAAGACCGGAGAGGGAACATTTACCGAGGTACTTGTATAGAAAGTGTTTGGCGGGCGATAGGACAGGACTGATTCCGTGACATATTGCGCTATTAATCAAAGGTTGCAAATGTTGGATGCTGGAACAAATAAAAACAAACTATAGTGGTAACGAGCGTGACAAATATCATCTGTGGGGGAAAGAAATTCTCGGAGTTTCTGGACCTGATCTGTACAGTCCTGACGACATCATTTTCTCTCACGCCACAAATGTTACTCGACTCTTTCGAGTAGTTGAGCTGACACCGGACTATATATGCACTTGTTGGTAGTATTTAATTAACATCATAGTAGAAGTTCGATAACAGGAAATGCAATTCCAACATGACGGGTATAATCCCGACGTGAATTGGATTTAGTTCGACATCACAAGCGAAGTGTGGTCCGCCCCGCTTATTTGCTATTGGAGTTATCCCGGACGGCATCAAAATGGCGGGACCACAAATACAAAAGCCTGATATTTACCTTTGCAAATAACGCCGACATCGTATGAATGTGAACCATAGTCAAACCAGTCATTTATTGTACACTCCCGCAGAGTGGCCTCTCTCCCGCTGCACTTGACATTGTGATATAAAGCGGGTCCGGATCCTTGCCCAAAGTGAGCATTGCCCAGGGTTTTCTCCGCGGCGCCGCAGCCCAGCTCCCGACACGCCACAGCCGTCGCCTGCTCGTTCCACTCATCATGTCCCACAGTCCACCAGTTTCCCTCGTGGAGAATTTCTACTCTCCCGGCGCATCGACTGCCACCATTCACCAATCTTAACTTTGAACTTTCTGAAAAATAACAGAAAATAAAATATCATAAGGCAGCGACGAGTTAAGACTCCTCAAACATTAAAATTATTCATGAACAACGTGATGATCAACGGAGAGATCAGGCTGTGGCAAACCCCAGATAAGCTGCTTAATATAAAGAAAGTAATCAAACGGTTAGATAACGTCTAGAGAACAGAGAGTCAACCGGTCATCCTACGGGAAGACATGGGTGTCTCCGAGGAAAACAAGATGATCTGCTTCAATGTTTCCTCTAATTTGTTTTACAGCTTTGCGGACATAGCACGCTCTAATAAGAAAAGATTTACACACCCCTTAAAACTTTACACCATTTACAATGTTTAAATGTTAAAAAAAATCCAGCTCCGTGGCAACAAAGTCTAAGCGCACGGCCGCGCATTCACAGAACTTATAGGGAACATTGACTCCTGTTTACTCTTCGGAGAGCTGCTGATAAACTGTTCTTTCCGTGCCTCCACTGTACTTAGTCCTCATCAATCGGGTAATCGAACACAAACATTAATGGAGGTGTGGAAATTTCCTGGAGAAAGAGTCGAACTGATCCTCCACGTGTCTTCAGCTCAGTACTAAAAGGATGGAATGAAAAATGGGAGTTTTCTTTTCACTTTCAGGAATTAATAAAGTCAGCTGAAAATACTTTCTCTGCTGACTGCTCTGCATGAAGTTTGGTGCTTGTCGTTCCATAAAAAGAGCAGACTCTTTTTATGGAAAGACCAGCCAGATACTCCGTAACTATTAGTTTCAACAACCCAGACCATCACTCAGTGAAAATTAAGCGAGGTTACCTGACTGTTCGGTCTGACAATCCACTGGACGGCCTGAAATGAGAAATGTACAATTAGATTTCTCTTTGGAGTTACAGGGGTGGTACACTTATGGATTAGGAAGTCATGGTAAGAGGGATATGAAATTAATACGTGCTCAATGGTAAAAACATCCGCACCTCCCACCTTCCCGCCACCACCACATCCGCCTCCATCCCACGCTCAGTCCCGCCCTCCGAGCTCTTTGTTCCGCTGCATTGCTTGACTCTGTGGCTCTGAAGATGCCGCTGCGATTCTCACAATAAATTTAAATTCAAAAACAAAACAACATGATATGTTCCATTTGGCAGACTAATTCTTGCAATCACATGTATTTGCCGCTCATGTATTTCCGGATATTACAAATGATGGGTTGTTATTGCTTCCACTAAACTTGCGAACATTCTCATTGCTTAACATTGCCTTCTGCGTAGAAGGCAACTTGAACGCAGACTAATGGGGTTACTCTGCCCAAAAATAAAACTGTTCTCCACTCTCTCTATTTAGGCACGACAAAGCTCATTTGTCTCTTCATATTCGTCTATGATATTGTTAGAATGATAGTCTAATGTTTATAAATACATTCGTTGATACACCGGGTTACGCACCTAAAACGGATGACGATTTGCTTCCAGTCCGACTGCTCCGAACAAGTCTGCTCCTGTGAAAGGAACTGTCTGACGCATTGCTATGTTCATGTGATCGATTTTTAACAAGTGGTAAATGCATGGTTATGTTCTTGAATTCAAGGCCACTGTTATAATTTGTGAACGTTTTTCACGCCTTTTCCTCTAGTCCAGTTCAACCACACACTTCAGCTTATATCAGAATCAGGTTTATTATCACCGGCATATGTCGTGAAATTTGTTAACTTAGCAGCAGCAGTTCAATGCAATTCTCAATGCAGAAGAAAAAGAAATACAACAATATTAATAGCAATAGTAATGAAATAAAAAATCAATTACAGTATACGTATATTGAATAAATTAAAAATGGAATGGAACCTCACCTTCACGGCTAGGTTAGACCTACCAGAGAATGAATCTAGACTAGATCTAGCAGTAGGATCGTAACTGGCTAAGTCAAGGAGGTAAGCATGCCTTTGCCGCTTTGCAGGTTATGCCTCTTCAGGCAAAGACTGCACCTAACGTGGACGCCGGCAGCAGGGCGTCTGATGGTGTCTGTGGCAGATGAATCCAAAAGAGTCAATGTTATAGTCACCTTGGTGACATGCGGAAGAACCAGAGTGCTGGTCAACGGATGGCATCACTAGACTAGTTAGTTGTCACTGCGGGGCAGCTTCCTTATCCACTAAGTCTGTTATACTCCTGTCTACCACTTAGCATCAGATTTGGAAGCCCAGAGAGACTGTATGGTGAGGGCACGACACTGTCTGTCTTATTACTGTACAAGGCGTTTTGGAATCGAAATCGATGGACAGTCGAAGAAGAAGAAGATTAAAAATCATGGGGACAAACAGAATTATATATATTTAAAAAGTGAGGTGCTGTTCAAGGAGGCCAATGTCCACTAAGGAATCAGATGGCGGAGTGGAAGACGCTGTTCCTGAATCACTGAGATTGTGCCTTCAGGCGTTCGTACCTCTTATCTGATGATAACGGTGAGAAAATGGCATGCCTTGAGTGCAGGAGGTCCTTAATAATAAAGCTGCCTTTCTTGAAGATGTCGTGGATATTTTGTAGGCTAGTACCCAAGATTAAGCCGAATAAATTTATAACCATCTGTAGCTTCTTCAGATCCTGTCCAATAGCCACTCCCCACCCGCTCCACGTCCCATACCAGACAGTAATGCAGCCTCTCAGCATGCTCTCCACGGTACATCTATAGAAGTGTTTGAGTGTTTTTGTCGACATAGCAAATCTCTTCAAACTCGGAATGATGTATAGTCGCTGTCCCGCCTTGCTTATAACTGCATCAATATGTTAGGACCAGGTTAGGTCCTCATAGATCTTGCCACCCAGGAATTTGAAACTGCTCAATCTCTCCACTTATGATCCCTTTATAAGGATTGATATGTCTTCCTTCATCTTATCTTCCTGAAGTTCACAGTCAGCTCTTTCGTCTTACTGACGTTGAATGCCAGGTTGTTGCTACGACGCCACTAGACTATTTGACATATCTCGCTCCTGTATGCCCTCTCGTCAACATCTGTGATTCTACCAACAATGGTCGTATCATCAGCAAATTTATAGATAGTATTTGAGCTATGCCTAGCAGCACATTCATGGGTATAGAGAGAGTCGAGCAGTGGGCCAAGCACACACCCCTGAGGAGCACCAGTGTTGAACATCAGCGAGAAAAAGATGTCTTCCGGTTAGGAAGTCGAGGATCCAATTTTCTTATGTTGTCAATAGGCAATGTTGACGCTCATTATATTAGGTTTATGACTAATAAACAGTAATACGAATAAATTAACTCAGCCTCAGAACTGGATAAAATAACGAGTGTTTTTTTTTATTCAGGGGCAGCTTACCCCCTTGCGGATCGATGTAGAGCGCCAGCTTGGGAACACTTCCCTCCTCAAAGGAGTTTTCACATTCACTCTGTGGTTGCGTGGGCTTCCCCCTGTTTCCCACCGCATTCCAACGACGTATGCTTATGGCTGGTGAGTTGTTGGCATGCAATGTTGCCGCCATGAGCATAGCGATATTTTTGCGCAGAGCAGCACAAGCCTCGCTGATTGGATTTGACTCAAACATCATAGGTCACTGTATGTTTCGAACTACATGTGACAAATAGGTAAAGATAATCATTTCTTTATTTTTCGTAACAGTTGAAACGTCATCAATTTGCTGTTGTTTTAACCTCTTCGCTGTGTATTGAGAACTTTTTTTAATGCTTTTCTTAGCGGATGATAAAAAAAGAAACTTATCAAACTCTCTAATCGACGTACTTTTCCGAAGAAAAATCAGTTTAGTTCTTCTGCTCATTATTTTCCTTCATCCTGCACTTATTACATCTCACGAAATCCCTTGAACTGCCCTATGCATGATCTTCAGGGTTCCACCAAGCAATAGTTTATGGTATCCAATGAAACAACCAACCAGCAAACCATCGTATGTGGGAAGGTATCAGAGTACCGGGAGAAACAGGCGAGCTCACATGGAAACATACACTGCACATCTCGCAGATAGCACCTTCGGGTAGACACAAGTGCGCGTCTCTGCAACTACACAGTTGCAGCACGACGCATTATTACGTAAAGGATACTTCTAGTACGTTGCATTAATAGAGAAACTGCGCTCAGGCACAGGTGATCGGCGTTCAGTTCTAAACTCAACTTCTCCCTGTGCGGAGTAGCACGTGCTCCACCGGAAACTCAGGCTTTGCCCACTTCCCAAATAGAGTTTAATTTTAAGTTAACTGGGAACTTTAAAGTATTCCTGGAGTATGTCCACAAGCCAATAAGACATAGGAGCAGAATTGGAATATTTGGCACATCGAGTTTGTTCCTCCATTTCATCAAATTCCTCTTAGCCCCAGTCTCTTGCCATTTCCCTATATCCCTTCATCTCCTGACCAATGAAGAATATAACAAGCTCTGCCTTTAATATACGTAACGACTCTGCTTCCACAGCTGCATGCGGCAAGGAATTCCATCGATTCCCCATTCTCTGTGGAAGAAAGAAATAAATTACCCTCCATATGAGTTTTAAAAGGACGCCCTTATATTCTGAGGCTGTATCGTCTGGTCTTTGACTTTACCACGACTGGAAACATACTCTACTCATCCGCTTTGGCAGGTCCTTTCTGTATCTGACAATTTTCAATTACATAAGAGCACTTTATTCTGAATTATAGTGAACATTGTTTTGAATCTCCTTTGAACCCTTTGCAACTTCAGCATATCCTTTCGAATATAAGGTGCCCACAAATGCTCACAACACTCCAAAGTAAGGCATCCATTTTGCTTTATAAATTCTCACCATTAGATCGTTGTTTTTTATGTTCTAGTCCTCTTGAAATTGATGTTAATATTGCAGTTGCCTTCGTCACCACATATTCAGCCTGCAAATTTACCTTTTGCGCCTCGGTTATTTTTTCGTATTTTCTTTCCATTTAGAAAGTAGTCAGCCTTTTCATCTCTTCCAGCAAATCTCACGAATCATATACGTCCCGTTACATAAATCCCTTTGCCATATCTTTGCCCATTCTTCTCATCTGCCGAAGACCATCTGTAGCCTCTCTACTTTCTCGAAACTATCTGCCCCACCAACTATATTCATATCATCTGCAAGGTGCAATAACACTATCAATACCATCATCCAAATCATTGGCATTAGACGCAAAAATAAACGGTCCCAACACAATCTCCTGTGAAATACCAAAGTCACAGACAGCCAGCCGTAAAACGTTGCCTTTATTCTTACACTTTGCCTCCTGCCGATCAGCCATTTCTTTCTCCATGCTAAATTATTCCCTGTAAATCCATCGGCTCCTAACTTGTTATGCAGCCTCATCTGTGGCACCTTGCCAAAGGCCTTTTAAAAATCCAAGTACACAACATCAACGATTTCTGCTTCAATTATCCTGCTAGTTATTTCTACAAAGAGCTCCAATAGATTTGTCGGGCAAGATTTTCTCTTGACGAACTATGCTGACTGCCGCCTATTTTATTATGTGCTTTCAGTTACCTTGAAATCTCAATCTTAATAATCGACACGAACACCTTCCCAACCACTGTGGCCAGCTAACTGTCCTATAGTTTCATTTCTTCTGCTTCTCTCCCTTTTTGATGCATGGAGTGACTTTTGCGAAGTATCGGTCTTCCAGGATCTTGCCAGAATCTGGGGATCTTTGAATGATCATTACTAATTCCTCCACAATCCCTTCAGCCACCTCTTTCAGAACGTTTGGTGCCCATTTCAATATTATTAGTCGGCTTACTTTCATATTCCCTCTTTACCTTTTACCGACTTTATAGTTGCCTTTTGTTGTTTTGAAATGCTTCTGAATCAGTTCACTTCCCACCAGGTTTTGCCTTTTATATGCCCTCCCTTTGGTTTTTATGCTGGCTTTGACTTCTCGTGTTAGCCACGGTTGTATCATCTTTCCTTAAGAATACTTTTTCCTTTCTTCCTCTGCAGGATGTATTTATCCTGTGTCTTCCGAATTGCTTTCAGAAATGCTTTCAGATCGTTATACTCTGTCGGCAGCCCGGCCAGTATTATTTTCCAATTAATTCTGGCTAACTACTATCGTGCTTTTGTAATTCCTTTACTCCACTATAATACTGATTCATCTGAGCTGAACTCCTTCTTTTCAAATTTCAGGTTAATTCGATTATATTATGATCACTTCTCCACTGAGGATCTTTTTCTTCAAACTCTCTCATAAACTCCAGTTCATCGCACAAAAGACAATCCCAAATAGCTGATCACCAAGTGGGCTCAACTATGACCGGCTCTAAAAGCCCTCTCGTAGGCACTCGATAAATCTCCCCTACTGGATTCCAACACAAACATAACTTTCTCGATCTACCTGCATATTGAAATCACCCATGACTATTGTAACCTTACCCTTTTGTCATGAATTTGCTACCTTACCTTGACATTTGTAGGTTACATCCTTCAAAACATAACAGCTCTGATGGGCAGAAGGGTGAAGAGTTGCCCATGTCCACCCCCGCCCCGGGAGAATCACAAACCGTTACTGTTGCTATGCTGCTCATGAGAGAGAGATGTAAAAGAAAAGATGCAAGAACATCTGCTACAGATAAGAGAGAGATAAGAAAGAAGAGAGAGACTTGTTGATTCACCGTATTTTGACTTCTGAGAGACTTGTGACTTCTTCCAGGGTACTGAACTTAGTATGGAAACTCAGGAAAAGTCTGAGGTATCTGATTTAGTTGAGAAGGAATGCAGTCCTGTTGGGTCAGATGGACTTGGTTCAGTGAATAAAGGGTTAACCTTTGTACCAGTGGAAAGTGAGAATTCTCAGTTATTTGTGTTAGAAGGTGTGTTAAAAGTTAGTGAGGAGATGAAAGCTGGTAATGTGAATATTATTGAAGGAGAAGGGAAAAGTGTTGTTCCTAAATTGAATAATGAAAATTTAAAGACTGAATTGGTTTTAGAAGGATTGACAAAAGGGAAGGGACCGTTAACTGAACAACGGCTTGTTAACAAGGTGCCTGTGAATCAATTACAGTTTGTTTTGGAATTTAAAGGTAAACAACTCGCTGATGTTATTCAAGGAGGTGATTTGGAGAGACAGAACCAAAACTGTTGTTTTGATAAAGAGAAATCACTTGCAGATGTTAAACTGAAAACAAATAGAATGAAAGATCCTGAAGATAAAATTAATGACTTGCTTAAAAATAAAGAATTGTGTGGAAGTTCAGAAAATGGGCTTAGTTTGGAAAACATTGGTGATAAGATAACTCCTGTGAAAGGAGTATGTGAAGGCCTATTCCACACTGGTGAGCAAGCTAACCACGTGAGAGTTAAGTGGAAAAGGGACAAAGGTTGACCAAATGCCACTTTGAATAACAGGATCTGGTTTTGAGGGAATTTGACAAAGCATGTGAATAATAAAGATAAAAACACCATGGAAGAATGACTGAATGTTAAATTTTAAAGTAAAATAAAGATTAGTATTTGCACAAACTTTTGTATTGTACTATATTATAATCACACATGTATTGGTTCACATTTTGTAACACTTAAGCTAAGATCACAACCCTTTGGTATTTTTGGCTAATATGAAAAATAAAAATAGGAGGTTACTAAGTTGGAGTCTGATGCTACAGGAATTTGATATTAAGATACAACATATTAAAGTGAGTGACAATGTAATCGCTGACTGTTTATCTAGATGTTTATTTGAATGTGTATCTGTATTATTTTTGTAGTTAAGACCACTTCTGTATTTTGTTAGATTCTGTAATTCTGTAAAATGCTGTATTAGTTAATTTTCATCTTGGTGAAAATTCCCAGAAGGATGGGGGCGATATGAAGGATGAACAGCTCTGATGGGCAGCAGAGTGCAGAGTTGCCCAAGTCCCCACCCCCTCCCCGGGAGAATCACAAACCGTTACTGTCGCTATGCTGCTCATGAGAGAGAGAGAGAGATGTAAAAGAAAATATGCAAGAACATCGGCTACAGATAAAAGAGAGATAAGAAAGGGGAGAGAGACTTGTTAATTCACCGTATTATGACTTCTGAGAGACTTATGACTTCTGAGAGGGTTATTTATCTTATACCATTCTGTTCATTAAAATTCCTCAGTGGACAGCCGGAGTGGGCTGGTTTGATGGACACAGCCATTCAAAATTGATTGACAACTGAGTCCCCGTGAGTCTGGAGTGAGGTCTGGAGAAATACCCTTCAGACACACCCAGCGACACACTATTGAGCACTGATTGAGTGTTGGAACCCACGGAAAGGTGTGGGGCATCGGAGACCAAACAAAGAGATCGGTTAGTTAAACTCACAGCAGGGCCGGTGGGGACATGTGTGTGTGTTTCCACTCATGCCAGAGTGACGAGTCCACCACAGAAGAACGATCTGGCTGAAGGACAGAGGGGTCATTAACTGAATGGCCACAACAACGACACGACGGATCAAGAACGAAAAGGAAGGTTTGCCTGACTGTAGCTGTTACTGCTCGCTCGCTCTCTCTCTCTCCAACGATTACAACACAACAACCACTATCTACCTCAGCACGTATGAACTGAACTGAACTTTATACTTTTATATGACAATTCATTATCCCCTGAACATCGATAGAGCTTGTTTATTATTGCTTATTATTATTCCCACACATTTAGGTTTATTATTGCTAACCGGTATTATCTATATATTTGCATTATTGATATCGATTTGCTTATTTTATTAATAAACACTTTTGAATATAGTACCACCAGACTCCAACGGTTTCTTCTTTCTCTGCTGGTTAGACACCCAGTTACGGGGTACGTAACACAACTGTTTGAAAAGCTCAATGCAACTCCCATCAGGGTCATTTTTCCCTTCCAGTTCTTTAACTCTATCCACAATAAGTTAACATCTTCGGATCTGATTTCAGTTCATTATAATGCTTGATTTTCTATTTTATCATCAGAGCCTTAACGCCGTCTCTGCCCTCCTGTCTATCCTTTCGATACAATATGTACCCTTGGGCATTTAACTCGCAGCTATAATCTTCATTCATCCATGATTCTGTGATGCCTACAATATCAGAATTGCCAATCTGAAATTGTGCTTCAAGTCCATTTATTTCATTCCACATGCTGACCGCATTCAAATATTACACCTTCAATGCTGTATTTACTCTTTCCGATTTTGTCCGGTTTTTACGTTCCAACTCATCCTGTTGTCTGAAATTTTGCCCTATCAACAGCCTCTTCTCAGTACACATTGCCACTATTTGTAAACCATCATCAGCACTATCATCGGATTTTCCTATGAATTTCCATGCATTGAAATACACGTGGCTCAGGACACTAGTGGCACCACGTTCAACTTTTTGATTGCTAATTTTGTCTGAGGTCATAACGACATCTCGCACCATATCAACTCCACTAACTGTTCTAACACTCAAGTTGCCACCCCAATGCAATTCTAGTTTTAAGGCCCACCATGCGTCATTAACAATTGTTCCCGCTAGGTGATTAAACACTCCTTGTTCACGGCAAATCGTCCCTTCTGTCTAGGTCCCATCTTCTCTGGAAGAGATCCTAATGATCCAAGTATTGTATGCTCTCCTTACAATACGAACATTAGCCATGTAATAAATTGTTTAATATTCCCAGTTCTGGCTTCACTTACACGTGCTGCGGATAACAGTCCTGAGATTACAAACCAAGAGGTCCTGCCCATTAACTAAGCACCTAACTCGCTAAAATCCCTATGTAGAATCTCGTAACTTGTTCTACCTATGTCATTGGTACATATATGAACCACCACTTGTGGTTGTTCGGCCTCCCACTTAAGTATGCTGAGGACTCAATCAGAGATATTCCCGGACTCTGGCACCCGGGAGGCAATTTACGATCCGGTATGTTGGTGATTGGGAAAATCAATGGTTGGAGATTTAGAAAGAAGGAACATTTTAAATAGCATTCAATTGTAAGTTGATGTTTGCCGCCCGGCACAGACTCGAAGGCCGGAAGGAGCGAATGAGCGTTTGTGTATGTGTGAGTTACTATATACGTAGCTCTACTTTCCGAGAGAGAAATTAATTCATTTCCATCCAGAAATAACACGAAATAGTTTGCTTTCATTTGAGGGGTCGCGGAGAGAGTATATTTAAATGTAAATGAATATTGAACTTTATGGAAATCTATCGATATTCAGTTCGCGTAGTTATTAGCTTAATCAGAATTTCTGAACAAAATTTGTATTTTTTTAATTGGAATCTAATTTTCACCACAGATTCATGCCTGAATGTCTCATGTTATTATGATCTGATTTGTAAAACGTATCTATAAATAAATGATCTAGTACCCGATGGCAATTAGGATCCCATGAACCAAGTACTCAGGGAAACATACGGTCAAATATTTTAACTTTCTCCATGCTCTACACCATTTCCCTGAGTTTAAAACATATGCGAATAAAAGTTGATATATGACATGCATTCATTTTTAAATAAATAGCAAACAAGCATTCAGCAAACGAGATAAAAGTCAAGAACACGCGGCAGATTAGAATGTATCTGCGTAAAGAGAAACAGACAGTTTACTTCGTTGAGCATTCCACGAATACTGTGTACTCTGATTTAATGTTAATTTATTTTGTCCGTCAATGCATCTTGATGTTCTCCTGGGTTTTTTTTTCCGTTATACGGCAGTAACGCACTAAACATTTTACATGACGTAAAAAGAGATAAAGAAAACATTTCCCACTAAAATTTGCACTATTAGTTTTACCTGGGAAAGAAAATGAATGTAGAGTTCAAAATATTAGGAACGGCAAATTCTCTCATACTTGCAATGGAACACGAAAACACGCACTGCAAGAAAAATGTCTGGTACTTTTCTCCGGCCGCACAAAAATACAAAATACAAAATATCGTTTAACTGAAGATTCTAATTAAACTCATACACAATGATTTCAATAATGTAAAATATGAAAATAATTTCCAGAAGCTGAGACTAAATCCACTAGAAAAACTTGTTCACTTAACTGTGCAACAGAGTGTTTTGAAAGAACTGATAAGTACCAGCGATAGGAATGACTACGAGCGTCAAACAAGAGCAGCAGCTGTAACTTTGGTTGTTGCTCGCATTCACTGAATTATATACTGTGAAATCAGATTGGCTCTTTCCCAAGTGTGACCACTATCCAACATCGATTAATAATTTGTTTAGAATATAAAATGTCAACAGCCGCGTGTTTTCGAAAGCGAGAATTTTCGAGCTAAAACAATCAATCTACCCTTCGCTGCAACTTTACAGTGAAGTATTTGACAGAAACTCAAACGGAACTCCATGTAATTAACAGAAGCACTTATACTGCAAATGATAGAAATGGAAACTTGCTTACAGAAAGAAAACACAAACTGCAAATTCAATGCCAAATTACAAAGGAGCATTTCCGTCATCGTTTCTTGGAAACAAATCGGCCTATTCCTGATCTATTCAACCAGTACGATCCAAATTTTGAAGCACATGAAATATTGATCTCGTCGCGAATTCGCAGGGCGACAGATATGTTCCTCTGCTTTTTGTTTACAATATCAACATTGATTTATCAGAAACTTAGAAGGGGAAACGGAACATTTATTTTTACTGTTTTCTTTAAATTTCACTCTATTTTCTGTAAGTGTTATAAAATGACGCGAGAATGTACATTAATGATAATGACCATGTTAATAAATGATCTAATATTTTCAATATTCTTAGTGAACTCACAATTCCAGATCTTCAACACCATCAGTGCCAAGATAGTCAACAGCAATCTCTCGGTCGTCATTTTGAGCGATCAGACCTGTATGTTCAACGAGTAGGCGCAACAATATCTGAATAATTGATCTGAAAGCAAATTCTTCGAGAATTATTTGAGTATTCAATATTTCTCTCTCAACACCCAATAGCTTTCCCCTCAATTGACGCATGTATTTTATTTTGCTGAAACGCACCAATGGGAAAGGACTTGTCCATTAATGGAATTGATGCGTTCTGCATTCTGAGGAAGCAATGAGCTGAGATAATCTGAAAAAGCAATGATGCAACGAGGCCGTATCTACAACCTAAAAAAATATTCAGTCAAAGAAGCTAATTGCGCAGGAGTAGGCTATTCAGATCATTGCAAAGGCTGTTACTTATTCGGTGGGCTTTCTCTGAGACCACATTACATATCTCCCTCTTTCCCAATATCATGCAGTTGGACACTTTGGCGATTTGGTCAGCGATCTTGCCCGGACTCCCACTTTAACCAAAAAGAGCAAATCAATTCTATTTTCTTGTCCATTTTATCAATGAATATCTTTCGGCGTCACAACAAATCTGTTAGGTTATTTCCATCCGAAAAGTCTAAACATTTAAACCAAAATGATGTTTTATCTCTCGGTGCTTCTTAAGTATTCACTTCCATTTTTTTTGCCTGAAATGTATGATTGTTCTATTATCGTGTTCTCTTAGTACCTCTCCTCTTCTTTTGATGAGCTTGTAATTTCTCAGAAATATTTATTTCAATGATATTCCCACTGGCTCATCCTGGCACTCAACTTAGTGGAAACGTATCATCATCCCCACCACACCACGCAACACACACACACACACACACACACACACACACACACACACACACACACACACACACACACACACACACACACACACACACACACACACACACACACACACACACACACACACACACACACACACACACACACACACACACCGTTCACGGAGTTCCCGTTCTTCCCATTTTCGTGTCAGATTAGAGAACCTGATACGTATAAGAACATTTTCCAATATTGTTGCAGTGCAGGGAAATAAACGTGCTTGCAATGCGATGTACGATGGCGACTAGGAGACAACATGCAGCAAGAACTTGTTTGAAGTGAAAATATGGAAACCCGCAGTATCGCGGCAACCATTTTCATTCTGACGACTTGGAGGTGAAAATGCGGCTTCTGGGTTAAGCGGTGGACTATGAATATATCAGACTTCTGGAAAAGGACGAAGAACAACAGAGAAAATCGAAGTTAAGTTATTTGTTTTCTTCTGCTTAATGAATAATTTGCTTCAGTATTCACTGCGGAAAGGGATCTTGGAGATTGTAGGGATAACTTACAGTGGACTGAGAACCTTCAGCATGTATATATTAAGGAAGAGGATGTGCTGGAGATTTTGGAAAGCATCAAGTTGGATAAGACACCGGGACTAGACGGGTTGTATTCCAGGCTACTGTGGGAAGCGAGGGAGCAGGTTGCTGAGCATTTGGCGACGATTTTTGCATCGCATCATCAATCTGGACGGATGAGGTTCCGGAAGATTTGAGTGTCGGGGAAGTTGTTCCCTTATTCCTGAAAAAGTGTAGAGATAGCCCGGTGAGTCTTACTTGAGTGGTTGGTAAGTTGATGGAGAAGATCCTGAGAGGCAGGAGTTATGAACATTTGGAGAGGCATTATATGATTAGGAATAGCCAGCATGGCTTTGTCAAAGGCAAATGGTGCCTTCCGAGCTTAACTGAAATTTTTGAGGATGTGACTAAACATTGATGAAAGTAGAGCCGTAGATGTCGTGTATATGGATTTTAGCAAAGCATTTGATAAGGTGCACCATGCCAGTCTCATTGAGAAAGTAAGGAGGCATGGGATCCAAGGGGACATTGCTTTGTGGATCCAGAACTGACTTGCCCACAGAAGGAAAAGTGTTGTTATACACGGGTAATTTTCTGCATGGAGGTCGGTGACCGGTGGTGTGTATTGGTGATCTGTTCTGGAATGCTTACTCTAGGGGATTTTTATGAAAATGACCTAGATGAGGAGGTAGAGGGATAAGTTAGTAAATTTGCCGATGATACACAGTTTGAGGGTGTTGTGCATAGTGCGGAGAGCTGTCAGAGGTTACAGAGAGGCATTAACAGGGTGCAAAGCTGAGCTGAGAAGAGGCAGATGGATTTCAACCCAGTTAAATGTGAAGTGGTTCATCTTGGTAAGTCAAATATGATGGAAGAATATAGCATTGTGGAGGATCAGGGGAATCATGGGGTCCTAGTCCATACGACACTCAAAGCTGCTGCACAGGTTGACTCTGTGGTTCAGAAGGCATACAGTGCATTGGCCTTCATCAAACGTCACACTGGGTTTAGGAGCCGAGAGGTAATGTTGCAGCTACATAGGACCCTGGTCAGACTCCTCTTGGAGTACTGTGCTCAATTCCTGTCGCCTCACTATAGGAATGATGTGGAAAACATAGAAAGGGTGCAGAGGAGATTTACAAGGATGTTGCCTGGATTGGGCAGTATGACTTACGAGAATGGACTGAGTTAGCTCGGCCTTTTGTCCTTGGAACGACGGAGGAGGCGAGGTGACCTGCTAGGATGTAGAAGATGCTAAGAGGAATCCATCATGTGGCCAGTCAGAGACTTTTTTTCCCAGGGCTGAAATGTCCAGCCCTTGAGGGCATAATTTTAAGGTGCTTGGAAGTAGATACAGAGAAGATGTCAGGGGTTATTATTTTACGCAGAGAGTGGTGAGTGCGTGGAATGGGCTGCCGGCGGCGGTGGTGGACGCGGAAACGATAGGGTCTTTTAAGAGACTCCTGGATAGGTACATGGAGCTTAGAAAAATAGAGGGATATGGCTATCCTAGGTAATTTCAAAGGCAAGGACATGTTCGGTACAGCGTTGCGGGCCTAATGGCCTGTACGTGTTATAGGCTTTCTTTGTTTCCGTGTTAACTTCCAGCCTTATTTTATTATTGGGTGAGCAGCAATACCATTCAATAGAGTGCGGTTCTCCTGCCTGTTATGGAAAATCAGGGGACAGTCTATGGTCCCCACGACTCTCTCTCTGCAAGAGATGTGTACAGTTGCTGTTCCTGTGAGGAAAAAATGATTTGTTTGGAGTAACACTGAGCCCATTGATCGTCATACAGGAGTTAGAGATTTTTGTAGGGAGACAGTCAGCCATCTAGATAAGTAACCGAAAGGGACGCATTGGGTGAATCCCCAAGGATAACCAGATACGAAAGCACCATTTAAGAGATGAGTTGGGGTGTCCCCTCAGGAAAAAATAGTAGCAGCAGCCTGAAAGAGCAATACAGTCTACCGCTGTTCAATCGTGGGGTACTGAGGCGATATGAAGTTCTTAAAGCAGAGGTACAGGAAGCTGTTTCTGTGGTTCCAAAACAGAATCCATAATGCTATTTTCCCTCACTGGTCCCAGGGTCAAGTACGCCTCTGAGCGGGCACAGTACATTCTGATGGAGGGACTGTGTAGCAATTAGTCGTGCATCATTTAACACCGAATAATTTGTAGAACTTCAAACAGAATTTTGTGACTCAGGCAAGAGCTAAAAAAAAAAATGAACTCCTAGTTTGTAATTGGAAGCTTACTGCTTGTGGCATATAATGCTGAGGTATATAATTGAAAGAGAATGCAGGTCATTGCATGTGTCAGCAGTTGGTGAAGTCTGCAGGCTTTAGAGATGTTGGTTATTAGGAGTTCCTCTGGGGCAGCTGCAACCCATGTAGAAAGATGCGATGCTGCAGGACAGATAAGGCACCGAATCCCTTGTAGTAAGGTTCACAATTTGCACACGGGTGGGGTTAAACCAGATTACCAGACGGTGCGAACCAAAGTTGTACCTGAGATAGAGAAAGTGATAGAAGTGGAAAGTTCTGAGAAGTATGTCTGAAAAGCAAACAGGCTGGGAGAGTTCAGGGAAATGACAGGACTAAAATTGTGTTTATTCTAACAGTGAGATTTAGAAAAAAGGACGATGGACTTGGAGTCTCGATTACTGCATTAAACTATGATGGTGTTTCAATGGGAGAGAAGTGGTTGCAATTGGGCAGGACTGACTGCTCACCGGGATTTCAACAAGCCAGAAATAATATAAATGGAAGTAAAATGATGGATGAGTTCTGTGTCAAATCAAGGTAATGTCACAGCTCTACTCAGAGCAGACAAACAGTCAGCAATGCAAACATGGGTAAGGATGAAAATATGAAGTCATATTGGACGGATTCTGTTATTGGCTGTCGGCAGAAAGTAAAACCAAGTGCAGATAAAATTCCAGGAAATGCAGTTGGAGAGGCCCTTTTAGGGATATATTGTAAAACCTAAACATGCCAATAGCGTATAAGCATGAACTTTGCAAGTTAGCTTAAAAGAACCACAATCTATTTTTATCATTGATACAGAACAAGAGGTTGAATGGAGTGATGGATTGACTGCTCAAGGATAAGAGAATTAGTGCGTGGAACTAGACGATATGGGAAAGTACCAAATAAGTAGATAAGAGGGGACGATGCTGTTTCCTTGATTAAGAGGGGGTAGGGGAAAATCTGGGAAGTAATAAGCTGGTGACTCTCAGATTAGCCCTTTGAAACTATTGAAGTGGAGTTTAAAAGATGGGATTTTCACGGTTTGGAAAAAGGCAGGATATAAGTAGCAACCACCGTTTACTTCTGTGGAAGAAGTCATCTCTTTAAAAGCTGCTTGGAGGATTGTAGTTTGTAACCAAGACGATTGATGGTGGTTATGCTGGGATGTTGTCCATGGATAAATGTACTTGAAAATATCCATTTTGCTGGATTGATCGGGAAGACTAACGTGCATAGAAAGCACAGTTACATGATAGTTTGGAGTCTGAAACGGGTTGCACATAAATGGCATATTGTAGTGGTGAAAGGGATTATCTAACTGGATATATGTATCGTGGTGTCTGCAGAATGTCTGTTGATTTAGATATATGTTTTTATATTTTACTTGGAGGATGATATAAAAATGGTGGATGCGTGCATGTGGAACAATATCATCACTGATGCAACAGGATATGGATCATTAACACTTTCTGGCGGAAAATGGCAAATCGAGTTCCACTTGGACATGAGGCAAGACGATGGGAAGGCAGTCCTTCGATGATAGATGGTTAGGTACACTATTATACAGAGAGATCTTGGGGATCAAGTCCATCCCTTCCTGAAAGTGAAAATGTAAATTCAGTGGATGGAAAGGATGAAGCATTGCACCATAACAAATTTGCAGAGACCACCGAGTACAAGAGTCAGGATTACATGGTGTAGCTGTATAAAGCATATGTTCGGCTGCGCCTGGATACAACTTTCCATTTTCATCAACGATTTCTGAAACACGTGGAAGTTTTGTACATGGTGCAGAAGACTCTTAACCGGATGCTACTGGGATTATGGAGCTTTACATGTAAGGATAGGTTAGATAACCTAGGATTATTTCAAGGAGGGACAAGATAAAAATTCATCAACATATATGAGACAGGTGATAAGTGAGACAGATAGCCAGAATTTCGCTCCCATGTTAGAAAGTCAAATACTACGCTGCATAGCTTTAAGCAGAGGGGAGTGAATGTTTAAAGGCAGTGTGTAGGGCATATTCATGACACAACGAAGATGAGTACTTATAAACGTTGCCAGGGCTGCCACTGGAAGCAGATATGTTAGTTGCGTTTAGGAGACATTCATCTGGGCACCTGAACAGATAAGGGTTGGAGAAACTGGAAATGAGCAAGCAGAATGCAAGAGTAGTACTTGATGTGGTGTTCCGCACAGACATTATGGGCAGAAGGGTTGTTCCACTTCTGTACCATTTTATATTCGATGCACCTGCAATTCTCTTCAATGTTTAAGGTATATTTACTTTCAAAGTGGTTCTTTTTCAGCATATAGAACGTTAAGATTTTTGGGGGGGGGGGGGGGACACAAACACTAATCCAAAAATCACAATACTAGACAGAAAAAATCAACCAGCATGCAAAAGACAACCAATTGTGCAAATGCAAAAGATAATAATAGTAATGACCACAAACAATAAGCAATACATTTTAATAACATCAAATGAAAAGCCCTTGATCAGTCATTGTTAAAATGAGTTCATAGGCTGTGAGAGCAGTTCAGCGATTGGACGAGTGAAGTTGAGTGATGTTATCCTCTCTGATTCAACAGCATGATGGATAATGGAAAACAACCATTCCTGAAACTGATGGTATGTGTCCTGATGCTCTTGCAGTGTAGTTCCTAGTGGCAGCAATGTGAGAAGAGCATGACCTGGTCAGTGGATTTTCTTGATGATGGAAGAAGGTGCTCAGTGATGGTTAGGGCTTTAGCAGTATTGGTACCAATACGGACTGGGCTGGATCGAGTATTGGATGCAGGATATTCCGTTCAAGAGCATTGGTAATACCATACCAGGCGGTGATGCAAACAGTCAATATACACCTCTCTGATCATCTGTGGAAGATTGTCGAAGTTTTCAATATCATGCCAAATCTTTGGGAACAAAGATGCTGCTGTGCTTCATCACAATGGCCCTTATATGCTAGGCCCTAGACAGATCCGCTGAAATTATGACACCGAGGAATTTAAAGTTGCTAGTCCTCTCAGCCTCAGAATACCCGATGTGGACTAGCTCATGGACCTCCGGTTTCCTCCTCCTGAAATCAGTAATTCTGCTGACATTGAAAGGAGGTTGTTGTTCCACCAGTCAAGCAGAATTGTAATCTCCCTTCTATATTCACTGACATATCCCACTTATAGTGTGTTTGTATGCGCTCGATGTGTTCTTTGTCATCATCATTGTGTTCCTTTTTACGGACTTGATTACAGACATGTATCCCAAGAGTGTTTTCTTTACCTGTTTATGTGCCTTCTCCTCATGGTGTGTTAAATGGCTGTCTTGAAGATAGTGGGAATTCCATCTCTGGAAGGTGGCTGGCAATCAACTTTACTCTGGAAATTAGAACTGAATAATGCATACTCACGTTCCTAGAAGTAATCACAACACAAACTGAAAGGAGAGAGTATATAGAGTTTAAGTGAAAGACACTGCAAGGTAAAAGAAGAACAAATCACGTATAAAATTCCAGTAGCACTCAACAGAACACGTATAGACTCTTCCAACTGCCATAAACGTCATGAATATGAAAGTTTACAAGTAAGTGCTCTAATGAAAGACCAAAGTGTAAAGAGAAGAGCAAAGAGGTTTTCTGGAATGTGGAGCACAACTCTGAACCTACAAACAGAATAACATAATCTTTTATCTTTTTTTAAAGTTGAGCTGTGTTTACAACATAAACTTCCTGAACTCAATGCTGATTTAATTAAAAAAAAAAAGGCTGACATACTCCCATTGAAGGGATGGAAATGTACAGATACAAAATGAAAGACAGAAGAGTGATGAAGAATAGGACAGAAATTATTTGTTACGAAATTCAGTGTGCCAACTTTCAATAAAATCAGCGAGGTCTCAAAATTTTGCCTAATCTCTATTTTGTATCAATTTTCACATCACCATCTTGCATGCCATCTTGGACAATGACTCCCATCCATTCCATAATGTACTGGTTAGGCACAGGAGTACATTCAGCCAGAGACTCATTCCACCGAGATGTAACACTGAGCATCATAGGAATTCATTCCTACCTGTGGCCATCAAATTTTACAACTCCTCCCTCGGAGTGCCAGACACCCTGAGCCAATAGGCTGGTCTTGAACTTATTTCCACTTGGCATGATTAACTTAATATTTTTTTAATTATTTATGGTTTTATATTGCAATATTTCTTCACTATTCTTAGTTGGTGCGGCTGTAATGAAACCCAGTTTCCCCTCGGGATCAATAAAGTATGTCTGTCTGTCAATGTGAATCGGATATTTTCTATTAATTTAATATAACAATTTGGACTATGTTGTAGAAGTTATCCATTTGGAGTGAACTATTTGTTCCTTTGTCAGATTTTATACGAGTTTGCTCTGCTCTGCTGTGAGCAGAGATTGTTGTGGTTCTAAAACTTCCCACACTAATTGATTTTGCCAGACAGTTGACTTTCAGAACATCTTCAAAGCAAGACAGATGTACGTATTTTGTGTACTTGTGGTCATTTCCCAAGTATTATAGGAAATGCAATCACCCCCACACTTGCTTTACAGTATTGAAAGGTTTTCAATATAAGATATCTGAGTATTGTTTTCCTTACCAACTATATGCAAGGAATTATTGTGGCATTAATAACTGAGCATTGTGCCTAATACTTCTTTTCATTTCATTCACTGTATACAGAGACTGCTGCACATTCTGCAGCAGCACAGCAAAGTCTTGACAAAACTGTTTACCGGTAGCTGTTGAGCTAACAGGAAACACCTGCTATGGCAGATTTTGTTTTTCTTCTAATCTGAAATATTGAAATGCCAACTCTATATTTGGTAGCATGTTGTATTCTGACTCAAAAAGGTTTTTGGATCCATTTTCTGGTCCAGATACTTAACACATGAAGCCATTGCTAAAATGTATATTTTTGTGAACAGAATAGTAGGATGTAAATACTGACAAACTTCAAATCATGAACTGAATAATAACCCTTATCATCCCAAATCTGCGGTCCTTATCACTAATACAAACATCCTTTCGTATGATTTCACAGAAGAGGGGAATAGGTAGACACATGGCAGGACTAAAACTGACATTTGATCAATATTATAAACCCATACTGAGTTTTTCCACTCTTTCCTATGTAGAAATGCTGATCTGGTAGTGCTCCTTCGTAATTAGTACAGTCAGTCTAGAACCTGATATGTTACTATCCATTCTTTTTAATTAATCTATTTTATTCCTTTGCTCAGCATAACACAACTTCCAATTTCCAGATACAGTTACATTTACATTTCTTCTCCTCACAGATATCAGGTATCAGAACACATCCATCAAAATATAGATATCACCACAACATCCTATACAAAAGCCCTTATTAGTATAGCAGACAGGTTTACATTTATATACTGCAGAAAAGCTTGCCATGATTTATGAAAACTATTTGTTTTTGAGTGTACCATGCATGTCAAAAGTCCAAAGGAATGTATTCTGTGATTATTTTTCGCCAACCAAAAAGTCAAGGGGCCTTATCGGATATCCAGCAAAGTAAAATGTTCTTCCTCGCACACAAAGTCAGGATGTTTACAAGTTTCTTCTGATATGCATAAATAATACACCTGCTAGGTAAGCCTAAGAGAAAAGACACTGGGTCCAGTTCAAGCTCCATCTTCAGAATCTTTTCCATTTCACCTAAATTATCACTCAAGTATGCCTGAAGTTTGGGACAAGTCCAAAGACAATAGGTGAAAGTCCCAGTATTTATTTTATATTTAAAACACTTTGGAGAAACCTCCGTCTTAAATTTCGAGAGCCGATCTGAAGTCAGATGGGTTCTATGCAGAATTTTGAGTTGCAATGGTTTAGTTCTATTGAAAACTGAAATCTTCTTTGCATTATCACAGTTGTCTTCCAAGCTTTCAGCTGTAATTTCTACTCCCAGCTCTTCCTCCCAGATCCTTCCCAGCTGCTCGGCCTCTCCACAAGAACATTCCCTCAGGATGCTGTAAAAGGTACTAATGGAGACTTCACCCTTAGAATGAAACACTCTCTTTTCTATGTCAGATCTACAGAAATCAGTTAACAATTATTTTTTTCAGTATATAGTCTCTTATCTGAAAGAAACAAAAAAGATTCTTGATGGGTATGTTAAATTTCTGTACTATTTGACTAAAATACACCATCGTTCCTTCATCAAACAAATCTCCCAGATGGAAAATACCCTTAGAAATCCAAAGTTTAAATCCAGACTCCATTTTGCCAGGCTAAAAATCTGGACTGCCGGTTATTGGAGTGAAAGGTGATATTTTCGCTGCGGTGCCCACAGTTTTTCGCACCACCTTCCAAGCCCTGACTGTTTTTAATTGTTACTGGATTGCGACAATATTCCTTAAATAGTTCCATCTTATTGAGGGAAAAGCAAATTAATAAGAGGGCATTTTGCTAGTGAAGCTTCAATGTCTACCCAAATTGAGGAGGGGTCCCTGCAATCCCAGTCAACCACATAAAATAAAAAGGGACTTAATTGATACTTTTTGATGTCTGGAAAATCCAGACCCCCTGGACTACTGGGAAGCTGTAACTTGGACATTTTAATATAGGGTTTTATTGTTGCTCCAGATGAAAGAAAAAAAGTCTTTTTTTAAGCATTTGTTGGGTAAAAACGACTGGAATCATTTGTATTGGGTAGAGCAGATGAGGAAGACTGTTCCTTTGAGCAAGGATATTCGGCCAAGCCAAGAAATGGGAAGAGTGCTCCATCGCTCAAGATCCTGTTTGATTTTGTCAAATAACTGTGTAAAGTTAGCTTTGAACAATTGATCAAATGTAGGTGTGATAAATATGCCTAAGTAAACAACACAACTCTGCGACCAGTGGCAGGCAGGCAAATCCAGGGCAAAAAGCAAAAAGACCCACTTTTCAATTTAATTGTATAAGGGCTAAGAGTGTTGTAAAAACAAGCCTGAAGGCTTTGTGTGTCAATGCGAGGAGCATTCGTAACAAGGTGGATGAATTGAATGTGCAGATAGTTATTAATTAATATGATGTAGTTAGGATCACAGAGACATGGTTCCAGGGTGACCAAGAAGGGGAGCTCAACATCCAGGGGTATTCAATATTCAGGAGGGATAGACAGGAAAGAAAAGGAGGTGGGGTAGCATTGCTGGTTAGAGAGAAGATTAACGCAATAGAAAGGAAGGACATTAGCCTGGAGGATGTGGAATCGATATGGGTAGAGCTGCATAACACTAAGGGGCAGGAAGCGCTGGTGGGAGTTGTGTACAGGCTACCTAACAGTAGTAGTGAGGTTGGGAATGGCATTAAACAGGAAATTAGAAATGCGTGCAATAAAGGAACGGTAGTTGTAATGAGTGACTTCAATCTACATATAGATTGGGTGAACCAAATTGGTAAGGGTGCTGAGGAAGAGAATTTCTTGAAATGTATGCAGGATGGTTTTCTGAACCGACATGTCGAGGAACCAACTAGAGAGCAAGCCATTCTAGATTGGGTATTGAGCAATGAGGAAGGGTTAGTTAGCAATCTTGTTATGCGAGGCCCCTTGGGTAAGAGTGACCATAATATGGTGGAATTCTTCATTAAGATGGAGGGTGACATAGTTAGTTCAGAAACAAAGGTTCTGAACTTAAAGAGGGGTAACTTGAAGGTATGAGACGTGAATTAGCTAATATAGACTGGCAAATGATACTTAAAGGGTTGACGGTGGAGATGCAATGGCAAGCATTTAAAGATCGCATGGATGAACTACAACAATTGTTCATCCCAGTTTGGCAAAAGAATAAACCAAGGAAGGTAGTGCACCCGTGGCTGACAAGGGAAATTAGGGATAGTATCAAGTCCAAAGAAGAAACATATAAATTAGCAAAAAAAAGCAGCACACCTGTGGACTGGGAGAAATTCGGAGACCAGCAGAGGAGGACAAAGGGCTTAATTAGGAAAGGAAAAAAGATTATGAGAGAAAGCTGGCAGGGAACATAAAAACTGACTGTAAAAGCTTTTATAGATATGTGAAAAGAAAAAGATTGGTCAAGACAAATGTAGGTCCCTTACAGTCAGAAACAGGTGAATTGATCATAGGGAACAAAGACACGGCAGACCAATTGAATAACTACTTTGGTTCTGTCTTCACTAAGGAGGACATAAATAATCTTCTGGAAATAGTAAGGGACCGAGGGTCTAATGAGATGGAGGAACTGAGGGAAATACATGTTAGTAGGGAAGTGGTGTTAGGTAAATTGAAGGGATTAAAGGCAGATAATTCCCCAGGGCCAGATGGTCTGCATTCCAGAGTGCTTAAGGAAGTAGCCCAAGAAATAGTGGATGCATTAGTGATAATTTTTCAAAACTCCTTAGGTTCTGGATTAATTCCTGAAGATTGGAGGGTGGCTAATGTAACCCCACTTTTTAAAAAAGGAGGGCAAAAGAAACAGGGGAATTATAGACCGGTTAGTCTGACATCGGTGGTGGAGAAAATGCTAGAGTCAGTTATCAAAGATGTGATATCAGCACATTTGGAAAGCGGTGAAATCATCTGACAAAGTCAGCATGGATTTGTGAAAGGAAGATCATGTCTGACGAATCTTATAGAATTTTTTGAAGATGTATTTAGTAGAGTTGATAGGGGAGAGCCAGTGGATGTGGTATATTTAGATTTTCAAAAGGATTTTGACAAGGTCCCACACAAGAGATTAGTGTGCAAACTTAAAGCACACGGTATTGGGGGTATGGTATTGATGTGGATAGAGAATTGATTGGCAGACAGGAAGCAAAGAGTGGGAGTAAACGGGACCTTTTCAGAATGGCAGGCAGTGACTAGTGGGGTACCGCAAGGCTCAGTGCTGGGACCCCAGTTGTTTACAATATATATTAATGATTTAGACGAGGGAATTAAATGCAGCATCTCCAAGTTTGCGGATGACACGAAGCTGGGCGGCAGTGTTAGCTGTGAGGAGGATGCTAAGAGGATGCAGGGTGACTTGGATAAGTTAGGTCAGTGGGCAACTTCATGGCAGATGCAATTTAATGAGGATAAATGTGAGGTTATCCACTTGGGTTGCAAGAACCGGAAAACAGATTATTACCTGAATGGTGGCCGATTTGGAAAAGCGGAGGTGCAACAAGACCTGGGTGTCATTGTACACCAGTCATTGAAGGTGGGCATGCAGGTACATCAGGTGGTGAAAAAGGCAAATGGTATGTTGACATTCATAGCAAACGGATTTGAGTACAGGAGCAGGGAGGTTCTACTGCAGTTGTACAAGGCCTTGGTGAGACCGCACCTAGAATATTGTGTGCAGTTTTGGTCCCCTAATCTGAGAAAGACATTCTTGCCATAGAGGGAGTACAGAGAAGGTTCGCCAGATTGAATCCTGGGGTGGCAGGAATTTCATATGAAGAAAGATTGGATCGACTAGGCTTATACTCACCGGAATTTAGAAGACTGAGGGGGGATCTTATTGAAACGTATAAAATTCTAAAGGGATTGGACAGGCTAGATGCAGGAAGATTGTTTCTGATGTTGGGGAAGTCCAGAACGAGGGATCACAGTTTAAGGATAAAGGGGAAGCCTTTTAGGACCGAGATGAGAAAAAACTTCTTCACACAGAGTGTGGTGAATCTGTGGAATTCTCTGCCACAGGAAACAGTTGAGTCCAGTTAGTTGGCTATATTTAAGAGGGGGTTAAGATATGGCCCTTGTTGCTAAAGGGATCAGGGGGTATGGAGAGAAAGCAGGTACAGGGTTCTGAGTTGGATGATCAGCCTTGATCATACTGAATGGCGGTGCAGGCTCGAAGGGCCAAATGGCCTTCTCCTGCACCCATTTTCTATGTTTCTATGACCATTTAAAGGGGAAAACGCCCTGAGTGTCAGGTACCAGCTGCAGATACCCCAGAGGCATAGCCTTTGATTTAGTAAAATTGATTTTATAACCTGAAAAGGTGCTAAATGAATTGATGCATTGTATAAGGTGGTGTACTGGTACACCAGGGTTTGATAAGAAAATTAGAACATCATCTGCATACAATGTAATTTTATGTGACTTTAGTCCTATGTCTGGAGAAGACATTTTGGGGTTTCGCCGAATAGCCCTAGCCAATAGCTCGATCACTAGTGTGAAATGTAGTGGTGATAAAGGGCAGCCCAGCCGGCTGCCGCTTAAAATACTAAAATTATCCGACCTAATAGCATTAATGAGATCGCAGCCAAAGGGTCTTTGTAAAGAACCTTCACTCACTTATAAAATTATTGCCCAAACCAAATCGTTCTAAAGTTAAAAAAAAATGATACGGCCATTCGACACAATCAAAGGCCTTTTCTGCATCTGAGGAAACCATGAAGCCATCCACTGCCTGTTGCTGACATGCCTGAATCACATTAAGTAATCTTCTGATATTGTTAGATGACCTACGGCATTTTACAAAACCCATTTGATCCTCTTTTATGATCAAAGGTAACATAGTTTTTAATCATAACACTAAGGTTTTAGATAAGTTTTTAAAGTCAACATTTAACAATGAAATAGGCCTGTAGGAAACTCTATCTTCGGGGCTCTTTCCTTTCTTAAGAATTAGGGAGATATAAGCTTCTCTCAATGATGGTGGGAGGAGAACACAATTAAATTGTTACGTATTCGGGCAACAATAATATAGATGAGTTAGGCAAGGGGTTTTATAACGAATAACACGTTTATTAAACACAGATAACAAACCCCCTTCAAAAGTAAACAAACCCAAACAATGATCCGAGCTCAGTTGCTGGCAGCTGAATCAAACAGTTCTTAACAGCGTTGCAGTCTCAAACAGTCTTTAAAGTAGTATTGAAAAAAAACAGTTCTCCAAAGCAAATTGCCGAATGAAAACAGTTCAAAGAACGATATGCCGACAGTTCAAAAGCTCACGGTACTTTTAAAAGGAGAGACTTTTTAAAGCGATTTAAATTCTCTTCCACGTCGATGTCCTTCGATTCCCAGCGTCGAACTCCCACGTCGAATTTTATTAAATATAACAGCTTAAAGTGACTGACCTCTCTTCCACACTATTCTCAAACCCTTTCTGGTCATCCCAGGGGTCAACAGCGAGAATAGTCAACGAAATCCTTCCGAATGAGGATCACACAAGGTCGAAGTCAATCCATTGAAAATCGATTTTTCTCGATCTCCATTTTCCAAACTTCTCTTCACTCTCCATCAGCAAAGAAACCGTTGGCTCTGACCTTTTAAACTTTAGGCATTATATAAAACTTCATTTTTAACTAAACTGCGTCATCACATTAAATCACACAGTGATATGAAGTCATCTTGGCAAATCCAGCCACGAACTGCCCCACCTGACAGGGTGGGTCTTCCTTTTATACCCTGTAGAAAAAACCTGTCACATGACCTCTACTGGCGGGAAAATGACATCACTCCACCATTACCTCATGTCCAGTATAACTTCAACCCCAGTCACGTGACAAGGGTACCACTGTCACGTGTCACGGGTACGTAACAAAATGAATGATTGAACATATTTAGCATAGGCTCTGATGTTAAGTATTCAGGCAACAATAAATATTTGTGAGTTAGGCAAGGGTTTTCATAACAAATAACACGTTTATTAAACACTGAGAACAAAACCCCCCAAAGGTAAACAAACACTAACGTAACCGGAAATCAGCTGCTGTGCGGCAGCTTAAACAGTTCTTAAAGCGATGCAGCTCAAACAGTTCTTAAAGCGATGTTGCAAAAACAGTTCTTGAAAGTGGTATTGCCAAAAGTTTAAAATGCTCACAGTCCATTTAAAAGGAGAGACTTTTTAAGACGATTTAAATTCTCTTTCACGTCGTTTTTCTTCAGTTTCCAAAGTCGAACTCTTCCCACGAAGAATTTTATGAAACGTAATGGCTTAAAGGCACTGACTTTTGCTTTATCACCATTCTCAAATCCTTTCTGGTCATCCCAGGGATTAACACGAGAATAGTCAACGAAATCCTTCCGAATGAGGATCAAACAAGGTCGAACCCGTTTCACCGTCGAAAATCGATTCTCCTCGATCTTTAACTCCCGAACTCCGATCTTCACTCTCCACTGATTCTCAACTAGCAGTATTGTAAAGAAACTGCTGGCAATGACCTTTTAAACTTTAGGCATTAGATAAAACTTCATCTTTCAACTAAACTGCGTCATCACATTAAATCACGCAGTGGCATGAAGTCAACATGGCAAATCCAGCCACGAACTGCCCCTCCCCACAGGGTGGGGTCTTCCTTTTCTAACCTGTAAAAAAACCTGTCACATGATCTCTACTGGCGGGAAAATGACGTCACTCCACCATCACAAGACCATTACTTCAAGTCCAGTATAGCTTCAACCCCAGTCACGTGACAAGGGTACCACCGTCACGTGTCACGGGTCCGTAATACCTCCCTCCAAAAAAAAACATTTTTGGTCTGACAAGAACAAAAATTTTAACAATTATTTACAAGAAAAATAAATGTATAAATTATATAACATACACAATATACAATACCACCATATTACATCTTACAACTCACAATACAGTAGGAGTGTTACAATTGAAAAAAAACCACTCCATAAAAAAATTACAATGTACATTCAACATCTAGATAGACAATCAGCAACCACATTATCTTTACCTTTAATATGAGTTATCACAATATTGTACTCTTGTAACATCAAACTCCAATTTAATAATCTTCTGTTTTTGTTTTTCATCTTACTCAGAAAAACTAACGGATTATGATCAGTGTAAACAATAAGTGGTTGAGTTGTACCCACATAAACGTCAAAATATTCTAAAGCTAAAACAAGAGATAACAATTCTTTCTCTATTGTCGAATAGTTTCTTTGATGCTTATTAAATTTCTTAGAAAAGTAAGCTACTGGATGATCAACCTCATCACCCTCATTCCTTTGCATTAATACTGCTCCCGCAGCCTCATCACTAGCATCTACAGCTAATGAAAAAGGTTTTTCAAAGTCAGGTGCCTTAAGCACAGGTTGTTGACATATCATTGTTTTCAATTTTTCAAATGCTTCTTGACAAGGCACTGTCCACACAAACTTCACATTCTTCTGCAAAAGGTTAGTTAATGGAAGGGCAACATTAGCAAAATTCTTACAAAATTTTCGATAATATCCTACCATTCCCAAGAATCTTCTGAGAGCTTTTTTTACCCGTCGGAGTGGGAATCTCTAAAATTGCCCGAACTTTTGCCTGAACAGGAGCTACCTTACCTTGACCCACAACATAACCAAGGTAAGTCACAGTGGCATGTCCAAATTCACTCTTAGCTAAATTAATAGTTAAGTTAGCTTTTGAAAGCCTTTCAAACAATTTCTCCACCGCAATAATGTGTGCTTCCCAAGTATCATTTCCTGTCACTAAATCATCAATATAATCATCAGTATCTTTCAATCCCTGAATCACAGAGTTAATCATCCTCTGGAAAGTACCTGGGGCATTCTTCATCCCAAATGGATGAACATTATATTCATATAGCCCAGCTGGAGTTACAAATGCAGAAATCTCCCTACCTCTGTCCGTTAATGGAACACACCAATACCCTTTCAAAAAATCAATCTTTGTAAGGAACTTTGCTTTTCCAACTTTATCTATACAATCATCTACTCTACGAATTGCATATGCATTTGTTTTCGTTACAGCATTCACCTTCCTATAGTCCGTACAAAACCTAATACTACCATCTGGTTTTGGCACCATAACAGATGGTGAACTCCAATTCGAGTTAGAATGCCTAATAATATCATTCTCTAACATGTATTCAATTTCTTTCTCAGCAAGTTCACATTTTTCTATGTTCATCCTATATGGATGTTGTTTAATAGGTTTGGCATCTCCAACATCTACATCAAGTGAAGCTATAGTACTCCTTCTCGGAACATCTGGAAGCAAATCCTTATATTTAAAAATTAATTCCTTCATCTGTTGTTTCTGCTCTAGCTGTAAATGTGCTAATTTCTCATCCATATTTTCCAGAATGGTTGAATTTGGTAACCTAACAGAAACAATGTTGGATTTAGAATGAAAGTCAGATGAATCATCTATCATATTCCTCGTTAAATCAAACTCATTCTCCCTAACCACAACAGTCACAGTATCAGATTGTTTCCCAAAATATGGTTTTATCATATTTATATGGCAAAGTTGTGTTGACCTTCTATGATCTGGAGTTTTTATTACGTAATCCACATCATCGATTTTAGACACAATTTCAAAGGACCATGAAATCTAGCTTGTAAAGAATTTGTCTGCACTGGGAAAAGAACCAACACCTTATCTCCAGGCTTAAACATCCTCATCCTAGCTTCCTTATCATACCAAGTTTTCATTTTCTCCTGAGCCAACTTTAAATTTTCCTTGGCTAAGCTACAAGCTTTATGTAACCTGTCCTTAAATTTCAAAACATAGTCCAACAAATTAGTGTGTACTTCCTTACTAATCCATTGTTCTTTCAATAAAGCTAAAGGTCCTCTAACTCTATGCCCAAACACAAGTTCAAATGGACTGAAACCTAAAGAATCCTGTACCGATTCCCTTACTGCAAATAAAAGTAAGTTTATACCCTCATCCCAATCACTTTCATTTTCCACACAATATGGCTTAATCATATTCTTGAGGGTAGAATCAATCCTCTCCAAGGCACCTTGCGATTCTAGATGGTATGTAGACGAAGTGATTTGCTTAGCTCCCAATTTATAAACTATCTGTTGAAACAAACCAGACATAAAATTACTGCCTTGATCAGTTTGTATTTCCTTAGGTAATCCAAAATAAGTAAAGAATTTTATATGAGCCTTTGTCACAGTTTTAGCTTTTATATTCCTAAGTGGTACTGCCTCTGGAAACCTAGACGAAGTACACATGATAGTCAACAAATACTGATAACCAGTTTTTGTCTTTGGTAATGGACCACCACAATCTACAATAACTTTAGAAAACGGTTCACCAAATGCTGGAATAGGTTGTAATGGAGCTACTGGTGTAACTTGATTTGGTTTACCCACAATTTGACAAGTATAGCACGTTTTACAAAACATCGCCACATCTTTTCTTAGACCAGGCCAGTAAAAATGGTTTACAATCTTGTCCACAGTTTTCCTTACCCCTTGATGTCCACCTAAAGGCACACTATGAGCTAAAGTCAAAATCTCATTTCGATAAACTTTCGGTACAACTACCTGGTAAACAACATTCCATTCCTCACTTGCAGGAATTGTAGGCGACCTCCACTTCCTCATCAACACTCCTTTTTCCAAGTAATATCCTACTGGCACCTTCTCAATTTCACTATCTAGTAAAGCTTGTTCCCTTAACTTTATAATCTCAGGGTCTCTATTCTGATCTGCTATCATCTCCTTCCGAGACAGAGATAAATCTTCATAGTCAGACTTACTCCCAGAATCTTGTTCAAACAACGAAGGTAAGAAAGTCTCTGACACATCCTCAAAACTCGAATCCTGAGTTGAACAATCCTGCGTAACAACCTCATTCTGCACATCAATCTTTTTAGCCATAGCTCTAGTCACAACACAGGAAGAATCTGTGTTAGAAATCATCTCTGGTTCCTCTGACTCCATTGTCAAATACACTTCAGGAAAAACTTATCCACCTGCCAAGTCATTACCTAACAAGAAAGAAATACCCTTCATAGGTAAGCTATGCTGTAATCCTACTTTAACAAATCCTGTAACTAACCCTGACTTTAAATTTACTTTATGTAAATGTACAGGCATAAAATTACTCCCAACACCTCTTATGTAATTTACCTCACCAGTATCAGACTCTTCATTAAACTTCAATACACTGTCTAACATCAGTGATTGAGAAGCTCCAGTATCCCTGAGGATTTTTATTGGCACCAGAGTAGATCCTTCTTTCAAGGATACAAACCCTTCAGTTATAAAATGATCATATCCCTTTCTAACTTGGTCAGACTCTAACAAAGCCTCATTTGTGTGTATCAAACCCTGTAACTTTACAGGTGCTTCAGTATGTTGCACACAAGCATCTGGAACTGCTTCCTTCTCTTTCTTTTTCAATCTGAAGCAGTTAGCTACTACATGGCCAGGCTTCTTACAATAGTTACAAATAAGACCAAACTGTCTTTCCTTCACAGGTTTTCCTTCCTCCTTACCTTTCTCATTAACATCTGATTTAATTTCTGATTTACCTTGAGTATCCATGTTAATTTTCCTCTTAAAAATTCTGCCCTGAGGAAATTTATTCTTATGGATTAAAACATACTCATCAGCTAATCTAGCACAGTCCTGCAATTTATCAGTATCCCTCTCATTTAAGTAGGTCCTTACTTCAACAGGAATGCTTCTTTTAAATTTCTCCATTAAAATCAGCTCTCTCAATGTATCATAGTCCCCATTTACATTTTTTAGAAGAAACCCATCTCTCAAAACACACAGCTTTATCATAGGCAAATTCCACATAAGTTTTTTCCACAGACTTCTTCAAACTTCTGAATCTTTCTCTATATGCTTCTGGGACTAATTCGTATGCTTTGAGAATATGCATTTTCACAATATCATAATCTAATGCTTGCGCAGCAGATAAAGCTGTGTAAACTTGTTGTGCTTTTCTTTAATTACACTCTGTAACAACACTGACCATTTATCTCTCGGCCACTCTGACATCCGAGCAATAGTTTCAAAATGTTGAAAATATCTTTCCACTTCTGTTTCACTAAATGGAGGGACTAATTTAATTTCTTGACTAGCAACAAACGGCTTTCTAGAACCAGAAGACTGATTCCCAGACGTTAATTCCTCCATTGCATAATCAAACTCCCTCTTCTTTTGATCAGCTTCCAATTTACAACGCTCCAACTTCATTTGTTCGATTTGCAACTGCATCTCCAGATTACTTATTGGAAACGACTCTAAAATCGATTCATCAAAAACACCCGAATCCACAAAGTGTGACGCGATTTTTCTCTGTATCACAGCCTTTGATGTAGACTGCAAAATACATTTAAGTTGCAATTTACTAGCTATCTCAGATACCTGTTTTCTTCGCCTTCGCTAACAACTCTGCACCTGGCGAAGCCAGAAACTCATCAATATTCATCGTTGCCGAATACCACGCACAAGCCAATCAAACAAAAGAATCGAGTATTCCCCGTTTCCAAAACACCGATTCAAAATTCAACAAGCATCTAAACTCAAATGATCCAATCCGGACGCAGCCCCCATATTTATGTTACGTATTCAGACAACAATAAATATTTGTGAGTTAGGCAAGGGTTTTCATAACAAATAACACGTTTATTAAACACTGAAAACAAACCCCCCCAAAAGTAAACAAACACTAACGTAACCGGAAATCAGCTGCTGTGCGGCAGCTTAAACAGTTCTTAAAGCTATGCAGCTCAAACAGTTTTTAAAGCAATGTTGCAAAAACAGTTCTTTAAAGTGGTATTGCCAAAAGTTCAAAATGCTCACAGTCCATTTAAAAGGAGAAACTTTTTAAAACGATTTAAATTCTCTTTCACGTCGTTTTTCTTCAGTTTCCAAAGTCGAACTCTTCCCACTAGGAATTTTGTGAAACGTAACGGCTTAAAGGCACTGACCTTTGCTTTATCACCATTCTCAAATCCTTTCTGGTCATCCCAGGAATTAACACGAGAATAGTCAACGAAATCCTTCCGAATAAGGATCAAACAAGGTCGAACTCGTTTCACCGTCGAAAATCAATTCTCCTCGATGTTTAACTCCAGAACTCCGATCTTCACTCTCCACTGATTCTCAACTAGCAGTATTGTAAAGAAACTGCTGGCAATGACCTTTTAAACTTTAGGCATTAGATAAAACTTCATCTTTCAACTAAACTGCGTCATCACATTAAATCACGCAGTGGCATGAAGTCAACATAGCAAATCCAGCCACGAACTGCCACACCTCACCGGGAGGGGTCTTCCTTTTATACCCTGTAAAAAAAACCTGTCACATGATCTCTACTGGCGGGAAAATGACGTCACTCCACCATCACAAGACCATTACCTCAAGTCCAGTATAGCTTCAACCCCAGTCACGTGACAAGAGTACCACTGTCACGTGTCACGGGTACGTAACACTGATAATAACCCTGTGAACTCTTTATAGAATTCACTCATTAGTCCATCAGGACCAGGTAAGGACTACATCCTAGATTGTCCATTAATACATTGCTCAGATTGATACAGTTTAGAATAGTAATTCTTAAACACAACATTAATCATTTTAGAATTACTAGTGAGGGCTCCTGTCCCATCCCTAATTGAAGCAATAGTCTGGGAGGCATTTTTCTTTCTAGATAAATAAAGCCAAATATCTACTTGGTTTTTCACCATGTTCAACCATTGTTTAGCAAAACTCAATTTTCTTTTGGCTGCTTGTGTAAGTAAAGGGTTTAGTGTACAGCGTAGGGCTGTGATATTCTGTAACTCGGCTGCAGAAGGCTTATTAATATAATCCTTTTCAGCTGCCACAAGCCTTGATTCCACTAGACACTGCCGTTCCACAGCTTGTCGCTTCTTACTAGCAGAGTAAGAATTATTAATGCTCTTCCATAGGCCTTAGCGGTTTCCCAGAGCATCGATGGACTGCTAGCTTATTTGGAATTAAGAGAGATGAAAGTTTTGAATTCGGAAGTAAAGTAGTCTATAAATTTATTATCTTTTAGAATAAAAGTATTCCGCCTCCATTGTCTAGATCGTGCTCAATTATCTTTGGTCTTAATATTTCAACATACTGCTGCATGGTGATAAATAGCGATATTTCCAATTTTGCAGGATACATCTAAATCTAGGAGCATTTTAGGGGTTAGAAAAAAAGTCTATTCTTGTGTGGATTAGACAAACAATGTGAAGTCTTTGTCCGAGGGATGTAACAACCACCAGTCATCCACAAGTCCTAATTTTCCACATAAGCCCATGATTTGTTTGGACTGTGAGGAGAGCAATGGGGACCACTAGGCATTCTCTCCATCAATGGGTCCATGAGACAATTAAAATCCCCACTTACAATAATGTTTTTTATTGAAAAGCTTGTTAGTTTGGAAAAAGCATCTGTTAGGAATTTGAGAAGATGAGCTAGAGAACAGCAAGGATTGAGAATACCATATCCCTCTCCATATATTGAAGCCTCATTTTAATACTGATTATTATGTAAAGGTAGACTGAAAATTAAGACTCCGTAATGAAATCTTGCACCAGAATGATGTTTGTGATACCCATATGATTCGCTGATGTCCAAAATCCATCATCTTTCACTTTCTTGTGTAACTTTGTCTCAGGATGCTTTCGTGAATCTGAAAGGTAGATTTCAATGCAACAGCTAGTAAGCGTTCAGCAATTAAACTGATTCCGAGCGCACACATGCTTTCTAAATCCAGATACAAACATCTATACAAAATGTTTTTACTTTATAATCTATGTAAAGCAATTCGAGGCTGCATACGGATGTCTAAAGGTTGCTATATAAATAGTTATTATTATTGCTGCTGTTTTTTTCTCACTCACGCTGGTAAAACCTCGGATACTGGCATAGCCAAGCACAGTCACTTTTCAAATGTTATAATTCTTCCGACTATTTTTTTGTGTGATTTGATATTGTCGCTTTCCGGAAATTCGCATATATACTGCTGCTTTGGCTTAATGTGCAATGATTTTGGGATCACATCAGTTGTGGATATTACTCTCGGGAGAATGTATACCCTGTTCATGTTTCATAATCTTTAAATTTCCTCTGGTAATTCAGAGCATTTCTGGCGTATTTCAGTTATTGATTTCTGTAAATTATGAGGGTTTCGAATGGCTGTATCTATTAAATTAATTGTTCTGAACTACGGCTGTAGCCAGTCGCACACGCTTGTCAATTTTTAGGAACTTCCGGGCTATTCTACATTTCTACTGTGTTTAGCCTTGTGGCTTTCTGAAGATTTCCGAAGTTATAACTGTGAAACTGTTGATGAAGTGTTCCCTGTATCCTGTCATGTGCATCTCAAGTTCCGTTGCTCGGGTATATATACGCATTATGAATGTGTTTATTTCTAATGACAATTCTATGCATGCCTTTCTTCTCTTTACTGCTTGAGTGATCGCAGTTGTAACTGGACCGCTCCCCTGAGAAAACTTGCAGAAGTCACAGCCGGTTATGTTGATGGACTACTTTGAATGTTAGCACTATATTTCTCAGGATTACTGGTGCCTGCCCTCCTGTTCAGCAGTACACCATCTGTCTGCTCAGATCGTGCGGATGTTCTAAATGTAGGGCCAGGTTCTTCCATTGGATAACTTTTTCTCAACAGTGATAATGTCTTCATATGTCTGGGTTGTGCTCTAATTTAAGTTAAGTGACGTATACTTTGGATCAAAATTGCATTTATCTGTGAGGAGAGATGATTCCTGTTTCCGTTGATGAAACTATATCCTTAGAAGTTTTATTTGACGGGTGTCTAAAATTTAAAGGATTGTTATGCATTCTGTCATAGGTAATGTTGATCTAATCGCATTTGAATGTATATGATGTTATCCGAAATGTGTATTTTCATTCCTTCTTTTTGTAAATTTCCCAGATTGTTTTAGAACCAGGATATTATGCAAAAAAAACACATTAATATAGGTGTAGTGAAACTGTTTATTTCATTTGTTATATTTTTAATATTGAGCTCCGATTGGCAGATTTTTTTAAGCCTTGAAGTAAATTCTGTTGAATGTTTTTCATCTATTGCACTATGATTGTTTTCTTTCCTTGTTGATCACCAGATACTTAGATGTTGCATATTCTTCCATCGGTTTTATTGTTTCCTGAACTCTGGTTTGTATTCCAGTAACCCTGCTGCAGATGTCCTTATGTTTAATGTCTTGCATGTATCCAGTTCGAAGTTCATACTTGTGAGTCCATGACACTATCAGATATAGAAGCATAATTTGGCCATTTGGCCAATCCAGTCTGAAATATAGTAACATAGAAAACCTACAGCACAATACAGGCCCTTCTGTCCAAAGGGTTGTGCCGAACATGGCCCTACCTTATTAGGCTCAACTATAGCCCTCTATTTTACTAAGCTCCATGTACCTATCTAAAAGCCTCTTACAACATTCTATCGTATCCGCCTCCACCACCATTGCCGACAGCCCATTCCACGCACTCACCACTCCCTCAGTAAAAAAAAACTTACTCCTGACAACTCCTCTGTACCTACTCCAAGCACATTAAAACTGTGCCTTCTTGCGTTCGCCATTTCAACCATGGGAAAAAGCCTCTGACGATCAATGACTCTCATCATCTTGTACACCTCTATCAGGTCACATCTCATCCTCCTTCACTCTAAGGAGAAAACGCCAGGTTCACTCAACCTATTCTCATAAGGAATGCTCCGCAATCCAGTCAACATACTTGTAAATCTACTCTGCACCCTTCCTATGAAGTCCACATCCTTCCAACAGCGAGGCGACCAGAAATGAGCACAGTACTCCAAATGGGGTCTCACCAGGGTCCTATAAAGCTGCAACATTATCTCTCGGCTCCAAAATTCAATTCGCTAATTGATGAAGGCCAATACACCATACGCCTTCTTTACCACAGAGTCAAGCTGTGTAGCTGCTTTGAGTGTCCTATGGACTCGGACTCCAAGATCCCCCTGATCCTCCACACTGCCAAGAGTCTTGCCATTAATACTGTATTCTGCCATCATATTTGACCCACCAAAATGAGTCACATCACATTTATGTGATTTCAAACTCCATCTGACTCTTCTCAGCCCAGTTTTGCACCCTGTCAATCACCCGCTGTAACCTCTGACAGCCTTCCACACTATGCACAACAGCTCCAACATTTGTGTCATCAGCAAACTTACTAGCCCATCCCCACTTCCTCATCGAGGTAATTTATAAAAATCACGACGAGTAAGGGTCCCAGAACAGATTCCTGAGGCACTCCACTGGTGACCGACCTCCATGCAGAATATGACCCGTCAACAACCACACTTTGCCTTCTGTGGGCAAGCCAGTTCTGGATCCACAAAGCCATGTAACCTTGGATCCTATGCCTCCTTACTTTCTCAATAGGCCAACATGGCGTACCTTATCAAATGCCTTGCTGAAATCCATATACGATACATGTACTGCTCTTCCGTCATCAATGTGTTTAGTCACATCCTCATAAAAATTCAATCAGGCTCGTAGGGCACGACCTGCCCTTTACAAAGCCATGCTGACTACTCCTAATCATATTATAACTCTCCAAATGTTCATAAATCCTGCCTCTCAGGACCTTCCCCATCATCTTACCAACCACTGAGATAGGACTAACAGGGCTATAATTTCCTGGGCTATCTCTACTCCCTTTCTTGAATAAAGGAACAACATCCGCAAATTTCCAATCCTCCGGAACCTCTCCCATCCCCGTTGATCTTGCAAAGATTGTTGCCAAAGGCTCCGTAATCTCCTCGCTCGCCTGCTACAGTAGCCTAGGGTACATTTTGTCCTGTCCCAGCGACTTATCCAACTAGATGCTTTCCAAAAGCTCCAGCACATCCTTTATCTTAATATCTACATGCTCAACCTTTTCAGTCTGCTGCAAGTCATCACTATAATCACTAATATCCTTTTCCATAGTGAAGACTGAGGTAAAGTATTCATTAAATACCCCTGCTATTTCTTCCAGTTCCATACACACTTTCCCACTGTCACACTTGATAGGTCCTATTGTTTCACGTCTTATCTGCTTGCTCTTCACATACTTGAAGAATGCTTTGGGGTTTTATATAAATCTGCCCGCAAAGGCCTTCTCATGACCCCTTCTGGCTCTACCAATTTCCTTCTTAAGCTCTTTCCAAGTAGACAATAGACAGTAGGTGCACGAGTAGGCCATTCGACCCTTCTAGCCATTACCGCCATTCACTATGATCATGGCTGATCATACACAATCAGTACCCCGTTCCTGCCTTCTCCCCATATCCTTTGACCCCACTATCTATAAGAGCTCTATCTAACTCTCTCTTGAAAGCATCCAGAGTCTTGGCCTCCACTGCCTTCTGGGGCAGAGCATTCCACATATCCACCACTCTCTGGGTGAAAAAGTTTTTCCGCATCTCTGTTCTAAATGGCCTGCCCCTTATTCCTAAACTGTGGCCTCTAGTTCTGGACTCACCCATCAGCGGGAACATGCTTCCTGTCTCCAGCGTGTCCAATCCCTTAATAATCTTATATGTTTCAATCAGATCCCCTCTCATCCTTCTAAATTGCAGTGTATACAAGCCCAGTCGCTCTAATCTTTCAACATATGACAGTCCCACCATTCCGGGAATTAACCTTGTGAACCTACGCTGCACTCCCTCAATAGCAAGAATGGCCTTCCTCAAATTTGGAGACCAAAACTGTGCACAATACTCCAGGTGGGGTCTCACCAGGGCCCTGTACAGCTGCAGAAGGAACTCTTTACTCCTATACTCAATTCCTGTTGTTATAAAGGCCAGCATGCCATTAGCTTTCTTCACTGCCTGCTGTACCTGCATGCTTGCTTTCATTGACTGATGAACAACAACACCTAGATCTCGTTGTACTTCCCCTTTTCCTAACTTGACTCCATTTAGATAGTAATCTGCCTTCCTGTTCATGCCACCAAAGTGGGTAACCTCACATTTATCCACATTAAAGTGCATCTGCCATACATTTGCCCACTCACCCAACTTGTCCAAGTCACCCTGCATTCTCTTAACATCCTCCTGACATTTCACACTGCCACCCAGCTTTGTGTCATCGGCAAATTTGCTAATGTTACTTTTAATCCCTTCATCTAAATCATTAATCTATATTTGCTGCGGTCCCAGCACCAAACCTTGAGATACCCCACTGGTCACAGCCTGCCCTTCCAAAAGGGACCCGTTAATCGCTACTCTTTTTCCTGTCAGCCAGCCAATTTTCAATCCATGTCAGTACTCTCCCCAATACCATGTGCCCTAATTTTTCCCACTAATCTCCTATGTGAGACTTTATCAAAAGCTTTCTGGAAGTCCTGGTGCAGTACATCCACTGGCTCTCTCTTGTCCATTTTCATAGTTACATCCTCAAAAAACTCCAGAAAATTAGTCAAGCATGATTTTCCCTTCATACATCCATGCTGACTCGGACTGATCCTTCTACTGCTATCCAAATGTGTCGTAATTTCCTCTTTTATAATTGACACTAGCATCTTTCCCACTCCTGACGTCAGGCTAGCCGGTCTATAATTCCCTGTTTTCTCTCTCCCTCCATTCTTCAGAAATGGGACAACATTAACCACCCTCCAATCCGCAGGAACTGATCCTGAATCTATAGAACATTGGAAAATGATTACCAATGCGTCCAGAATTTCTAGTGCCACCTCCTTAAGTACCCTGAGATGCAGACCATCAGGTCCCGGGGACTTATCAGCCTTCAGACCCAACAGTCTATCCAACACCGTTTCTTGCCTGATAAAATTTCATTCAGTTCATCCATTGCCCTAGTTCTTTGGGCCACTATTACATCTGGGAGATTCTTGTGTCTTCGCCAGTGAAGACAGATCCAAAGTACCTGTTCAACTCATCTGCCATTTCCTTGTTCCCCATGATAAATTCACCCGTTTCTGACTTCAATGGCCCAAATTTGGTCTTAACTGTTTGGTTTTTTTGGGTTTTTTTTTTTTTGCTTTTCACATACCTAAAGAAGCTTTTACTATCCTCCTTTATATTCTTGACTAGTTTACCTTAACCTCATTTTTTCTCCACGTATTGCCTTTTTTGTTATCTTCAGTTGCTCTTAAAAAGCTTCCCAGTCCTCCGGCTTCCCACTCATCTTTGCTATGTTATACTTCTTCTCTTTTATTTTTATACTGCCTTTTACATCCCTCGTCAGCCACGGCCGCCCTTTACTCCCATTAGGATCTTTCTTCATCTTTGGAATGAACTGATCCTGCACCTTCTGCACTATTCCCAGAAATACCTGCCATTGTTGTTCCACTGTCTTTCCTGCTAGGGTATTGTTCCATTAAACTTTGGCCAGCTCCTCCCTCATAGCTTCATAGTTCCCTTTGTTCAGCTGTAATACTGACACATCCAATATTCCCCTCTCCTTCACAAATTGTAGTTTAAAACATATCATATTATAGTAACTACCTCCTAATGGCTCCTTTACCTCGAGGTCCCTGATCAAATCCGGTTCATTGCACAACACTAAGTCTAGAATTGCCTTCTCCCTGGTAGGCTCCAGTAGAAGCTGTTGTAAGAATCCATCTCGGAGGCACTCCACAAACTCCCTTTCTTGGGGTCCAGTACCATTCTGATTCTCCCAGTCTGCCTGCATGTTGAAATCCCCCATGACAACTGTATCATTACCTTTGCAACATGCCAATTTTAACTATTCATTCAACATACACGCTACATCCAGAGTGCTATGTATTGTAAGTGGACTTATAATATTCTAGATCTCTAACATTATCTAGCTTTCTGAACCTTTTGTAAGCTTTTCGTTTCTTCTTGTCTAGATTTAATACAGCCTTTGTACACCACGATTCCTGTACCCTACCGTAACTTCCCTGTCGCATTGAAATGTACCTATACAGAATCTACACAAATATCCCCTGAATATTTGCCACATTTCTTCCGTACATTTCCTGAGAACATCTGTTTCCAATTTAAGCCTCCAATTTCCTGCCTGATAGACTCATAATTCCCCTTACTCCAGTTGAACGCTTTTCTAACTTATCTGTTTCTATCTCTCTCCAATGCAGTTGTAAAGTAGATAGAATTATGATCACTTTCTCCAAAATGCTCTCCCACTGAGAGATCTGACACCTGACCAGGTTCATTTCCCAAAACCAAATCAAGTACAGTCTCTCCTCTTGCAGGCTTATCTACATATTGTGTCAAGAAACTTTCCTGAACACACCTAACAAACTCAACCCCATCTAAACCCCTTCCTCTAGCGAGATGCCAATCGATATTTGGGAAATTATAATCTCCCATCACGACAATTACACCTTTCCAGGATCTATTTCCCTATCTGGTCCTCAATATTCCTGTTACTTTTGGGTAGCCTATAAGAAACACCCAGTAAAATTATTGAACCCTTCCTGTTCCTAACCTCCACCCACAGAGATTCTGGAGAGAATCCCTCCATGGCGTCCATCTTTTCTGCAGCCATGACACCATTTCTGATCAACAGTGCTACATCACCACCTCTTTTGCTACCCTCCCTGTCCTTTCTGAAACATCTAAAACCCGGCAGTTCAAGTACCCATTCCTGTCCCTGATCCATCCAAGTCTCTGAAATGGCCACAACATCATAACTCCAAGTACTGCTCCACGCTCTAAGCTCGTCCGCTTTGTTCACAAGACTCCCTGCGTTAAAATAGACACATCTTAAGCCTTCGGTCTGAGTGCATCCCTTCTCTATCAGCTGCCTATCCTCCCTCTCGTACTGTCTACAAGCTTTTTCTATTTGTGAGCTAACCTCCTCTTCCCCAGCCTCTTCAGCTTTGTTCCCATCTCCCCCCCCCCCCCCCCCCACAGCAATTCTAGTTTAATCTTCCCCTGTAGCCGTAGCAAACTTCCCCGCCAGGATATTGGTCCCTCTGGGATTCAAGTGCAACCCGTCCTTTTCGTACAGGTCACACCTGCCCCAAAAGAGGTCCCAATGATCCAGAAATCTGAGTCCCTCTCCCTGTTCCAATCCCTCAGCCACGCATTTATCCTCCACCTCATGTTATTCCTATTCTCACTGTCGCGTGGCATAGGCAGTAATCCGAGATTACTACCTTTGCAGTCCTGCTTCTCAACTTCCTTCCTATCTGCCTGTAGTCTTTTTTTTTCAGGACCTCTTTCCTTTTCCTACCTACGTCATTGGTACCAATATGTACCACGACCTCTAACTGTTCTCCCTCCCACTGCAGGATATCTTGGACGCAATCTGAAACATCCCGGACCCTGGCACATGGTACGCAAACTACCATCCGAGTTTCTTTCCTGCGTCCACAGAATCGCCTGCCTGACCCCCTAACTATAGAGTCCCCTATCACTACTGCCTTCCTCTTCCCTTCCCTAAACTTCAGAGCTACAGGGCCAGATCACTGCCGCTTCCACCAGGTAGGCTTCCCCTCCCCAACAGAACTCAAACAGGAATACTTATTATCAAGCGGTGCAACCACAGGGGTATTCTCTAGTACCTGACTCTTCCCCTTTCGACTCCTGACTGTGACCCATTTGTCTGTCTCCCGTGGCGCTGGTGTGACCACCTGCCTATAACACCTCTCTATCACCTCCTCGCTCTCCCTGACTAGGCGGATGTCATTGAGCTGCATCTCCAGTTCCCTAACTCAGTCCCTCAGTAGCTGCAGCTCGACACACCTAGTGCAGATATTGCCGTCCGGGAGGCTGGGAAACTCCAGGACCCCCTACATATGACACCGAGCACAAAACACTGGTCTCACACACATACATCCTACCTCGCCTCGTCCTGTTACCGCCTAATTCCGTTGATCCAAAGCCCTATCATGCTGCTGCCTCTCGCTCCGCTGCCCGCTCTGACGCTACCTGCTGGATACGGCGGTCTTCTTTTCAAGCCTTTAGCGCTCTACTGGCTGACGTCACGCGCCTGTGCAGTCTCGCCGCTCTTGAACCCAAGTAGTAAAAACTCCCTTCGCTCCGAAAAAACAGCCGTTCTCCCGCAGTCTTCTTACTCCAAATGGTGAAGTCTGCTTCGTCTTTTGGATAACTGATCTAAGCTTCCTCTCAGACCTAATGTCCTGTTTTCTCCCTGCATCGTTTCAAACCCTGACAAGTCGAAGGTTCATCAACTCTGCTTTAAATATGCATAAAGACTTGGACTCCACAGACACCTCTGGCAAATAATTCCACAGTTCACCACTCTCTGGTTAAAGAAATTCCTTTTCATCTCCCTTCTAAAAGGACGGCTTTTTATTCTGCAGCTGTATCCTGTGGACTTAGACTCTCCCACCACAGGAAACATACACTCCACAACCACTCCATCAAGGCCTTTAACCATTCCATAGTTTTGAATGAGGGCATCCTTATTCTTCTTAGATCTATTCAATACAGGCCCATAATAAACAGATTCACAATCCTGGAGTAATTTTCATGAACCACCTTTCATGGAACTCTCTAGATTCCACACATCCTTTCTAAGATAAGGGGCCCAAAACTTCTCACAATACCGCGTGAGGCTCACCAATATTTATCAATTTCAACACTAGATTGTTGTTTTTTATATTTTAGGAGAGTTGAAATGAATGTTATCATTGCATTTGCCTCCCTCACCATAGACTCAACCTGCAAATTAATCTTTAGGGAATCCTGTACCAAGACTCCCAGGTCCCGTCGCACATCGGATTTTTTTTTGTATTTTCTGTCCATTTAGAAACATGTCAAAACATTAATTTCTTCTACCATAGTGCATGACTGTATATGCCCGGCATTATATTATATCTGTATTTCTTAGCTCATTCCTCTAATCTGTTTTTCGTTATATAGCCTCTTTATTTTTTATAAAAACTACCTGTCCTCCACAAATCTTCATATCATCTGCAAACTTTGCAAAAGGTCTATCAATCCCATCATCCGCATCATTGACATATAATGTAAAAAGCCTCGTTTGCAATGCAGGTCTCCGTGCAACACCACTACGCACCGGCAGCCAGTCAAATAAAGGCTCACTTCATTCCAACTCTTTCCCTCTTGCCAATCAGCACTACTTTATCCATGCTCGAATCTTTCTAATAATACTATAGGCTCGAAGCTTATTAAGTAGCTTCATGTGAGGCACCATTTCAAAGACCTTCTGAAAATGCAAGTAGACAACATCAAGGGATTATCTTTTGTCTGTCCTGCTTGTTACTTCTTCAAAGCATTCCAATAGATTCATCAGGCAAGATTTCCCCTTTAGAAAACCATGCTGATTGGGTCCTATTTTATTATGTACCACCAGATACTCTGAGAGCTCATCCTCAATTATCGATTCGAACATCTTCCCATCTATTGAAGTCAGAAAAACTAGCCTAACGTTTCCCTTCTGCCTCTCTCCCTTCTAGAAGACTGGAATGACATTTGCAATTTCCCAGTCTTCCAGAACAATTCCAAACTCTAGTAAATCATGTAGGATCATTACTAATGCCTTCTCAATCCCTTCAGCAACCTCTTTCAGAACTCTGAGGAGCACAGCATCTGGTCCAGGTGGCTTATCTGCCTTCAGACCCTATTCAGTTTCCCAAGAAACTTTTTCTCAAGTTATGATACCTTCATACATTTCCTGTCCCTTACGTCATGTACTTCCATCATACTGTTACTGTCTTCTACAGTGAAGACTGATGCAAACTACTTATTCAGTTAGTCAACTTTTTTATTGTCTCCCTTTTACACTTTATGTATATGAAGAAACTCTTGGTATCCTGTTTGATATTATTGACTACCATACATTCACATGTCATCTTTACCTTCTTAATGGATGTTTACTTGCCTTCAGTTGATTTTAAAATCTTCCCAATCCTCCAACCTCCCATTACTTATGGCTCTATCTATTGACATCACCCATGACTGTTGCAACATTGCCCTTTTAGCATTCATTTACTAGTTCTCGTTGTAACGTGTCGGACACATCTTTACTACTGCTTGGAGCATCTATATACAACTCCGATCAGGGTATTTTTATCCTTGCAGTTCTTTTGCTCAATCCACAATGCTTAAACACCTTCCGATGCTGGGTTACTTCTTTCTAATAATTTGATTTCATGTTTTACCAACCGGCAAAGCTGCCCCTTCTGCCTACCAACATAATTTTGATACAATGTGTATCCTTGAACGTTAACGTTCCAGCAATAATCTTTCAGCTCTGATTCAGTGACATGTACGATTTCATTCTTGTCTATCTGCAAATGCGCTGCAAGTTAATCTACCTCATTCCGTATCCTGCTCCTATTCAAATACAACATCTTCAGTCCTTTATTCACGCTTTGTCTGCCTTTTACATTGTAACTCATCCTGCTGACTGCATTTGTGCCCAATCAATAGTTTATCCTCTATACACATTGCCTCTATTTGTAAACCAGCTACCTCATCTTCAGAACTATCATCCGCCTTTCCTTCCATACTTATTGCATTTTAATATATTGGCAGCTCAGGACAAATGTCACACAATGCTCAACATTTTGATTCCTAATGTTCTTTAAGGTCTTACCAACATCTGCTTCTACAAACTCTCCACTAACTCTTCTGGCACTCGGGTTCCCATCCTACTGCAACTCTAGTTTAAACACCATCGTGCACCATTAGTAAATCTTCCTACTGGGATATTAGCTCACCACCAACTCAGGTGCAAACAATCACTTCTGTACAGGCCACGCAATCCCTAGAAGAGTGCACAGTGATCCAAAACTCTTATGCCCTCACACCTACACCAGCTCCTTAGCCACGTATTAAACTGTATAGCCGTTCTAGTTCCGGCCTCACTAGCAGGTGGTACGGGTAGCAACTCGGAGATCACAACCCTAGGTTTAACTTGCAAGTAACTCTCTGATTTCCCCACGCTGAACCTCGTCCATCAATGATTTTCATTATTAGTACCTACGTTGTCCACAATGTCTGCCTTTCCATCCTACCTGTTAAGAATTCTAAGGATTCGATCCGTGTTTTCTGGGATCCTGACACCCGAGAATTAACACGCCATTCGGGTATCTCTTTCTCGCCCTCAGAACTTCACGTCCATTCCCATAACTAACGAATTCCTTCTCACCATAGTATGCCTCTTCTCCCCACGTTGCTTCTGAGTCACAAGGCAGACTCTCTGCCAGACAGCCGACCAGTGTGGCTTTCGTTTGTTAGTTCATCGCCAATATCCCAATATCCGGCATTATCTAAGTGATATACGTGTTGTTGGGAGGGATTGGTGAGGGGTGGCTATAGGGTTGCCATATAGTCTTTGAGGGAGATAGTTCCCTAATCCCTCTCTCCTTTCAGGCTGTCACTCAGATTCCTTTGTCTGCACCTTGGGAGCAGCAACCACTCTATATGCTGTATCTTTCACACCCCCAACCTCTCGAATGATTCGGAGTGTCAAGCGGTTCGAGATCCAACTCCTTAACGCTGTCTGTTAGAAGTTGCAGCTGGACAGACTTCCAGCTGTTGTAGTGGTTAGAGACACTGGAGGACTCCCTGCCTTCCCACATCCCTCAAGGGGAGTCATTTAACCACGCTACCTGTCATTCCTACTGTCCTAGCTAAGCAGATATAAAGAAGAGAAGGGAACAACTTGAGATGCTCTTTCCTCTGCCTTCACTGAGTGAAGCCTCTCTTCGCTGAAGCCTCCAAGAGCTAAACCTTAGAATTACCACTCTGAAACAAGAGAAAACTTGCAGATGCTGGAAATCGAAGCTGTGCACACAAAAAGCTGGAGGAACTCAGCAGGCCAGGCTGCATCCATGGAAAGGAGTACATTCGACTTTTCTGGCTGGGGCCCTTCGGCAGGACTGGGAGGGAAAAAAAGAAGCTGAGGAGCAGATTTAAAATGCAGCGGGAAGGGGGAGAGAAACAGAAGGTGATAGGTGAAACATAAAAGGGGAGTGTCTCAACCAACATGATGAGGTCACACATAGGCTGGAGGAACAACACCTTATATTCCGTCTGGTTGGCCAGCAATCAGACGGCCTGAACATCGGTTTCTCTAACTTCCGGTAGTGCCCCCCACTACCCTCTCCTTCAGATTTCCATCCCTCTTTCCCACTCTTACCTTATCTCCTTGCCCGACTATCGCTTACCTCCAGTGCTCCACCTGCCCTTTTCCTTTTCCTATGGCCTTCTGTTAATGTCGTCTGCCAACTGCCTAGTTCTTTACTTCATCCCTCTTCATTCAGGTTTCACTATCACCTTGTGTTTTTATCTCCCCCTGCCCCCACCCCCCCACACACACCATTTATATCTACTCCTCTGTTATTTTTCTCCAGTACTGCCGAAGGATTTCAGTCCCAAACATCGTCTGTACTCTTTTACATAGATGTTGCCTGGCCTGCTGAAATTACCACTCCGGCTATGTCAATTTAAATGACGGCCACTACACATGCCCTTATCTTCTTTCAATGTGCTCTTACTAATCAATCGTAAACACCGGTTGGCCGCTGGTCAAAGTTCTATTATGCGGCTATGAGCCACACCTGCATTTTATCCTCCGTCAGTGAACCTCACTGAATTCCCCTTCTCTCTAAACACTGGACTGGCCGCTGGTCAATGGTCTAATAAATCTTCTGAAAATAATTTACTATTTACATTAATTGTTTTAGCTTAACTAATAAAGGAGCATATAATTCTAACAGGAATGTTAAGATATGTCTCATTTCTTTGTGTTTCATCTAATACTTGATTTATCGGATTCATTAAATTAGTGAACAGGTTTAAAGTTGGACAGAACCATTTTTGTCAGAAAATTGTTGATATGCATTCATATGTATGGATGAAGGCAAGTAAATTTATTATACCAATAATTATTAACATTATCACATCCAGTGCTCTTCCAGTTGTGGGTATTTTATAACCTATTTCAATGCATCCATTTTAACTTTGGATATTTGCATTTCTTCTCCTGTTATTATTATCATTATCATCATGTCTCTCTTCTCAAGGCATGTATCTTCTGAAGAATAGTTGAAGTTCTTTGTTCATAGTTATGCTATAGTCAATATCTCATGGCAGGAATTCCTCAGTGGACTGCCCTCTGTACAAACACCACCAGCTTTTCCCTTCTAGTGGTAATTTGGAGGTCCCAGTGTCAAGTCATTTTACATCTCCTATTATTCAGAATAATATATTAATTCAAAGTCTATTCCAAGCACATACCAGAGGAGCAGACCTCACATAGCCCACGGTGGACTTCAAGCAGAGGATAGGAAGAAAATACTTCTACAATTACAAGTACTTTCATCCCACTTCATTTTCTGTGCTTTTTTTAAATTTTCTTTTGCTCAGCACAACAGATCTTTCAATTACCAGAAACATTTAAATTTACATTTCACCCCTCACAGATATCAGCTATCAGAACACTTCCATCAAAATATAGACATCATCACCACATCCTATAAAAAACCCTTATTAATAAAGCAGACAAGTTTACATCAACATATTGTAGAAAGGCTTGCCATGTTTTATGAAAACTATTTGTTCTTGAGTGTACCATACATGTCAAAAAATCCAAAGGAATGTATTCCATGATTAATTTAAGCCAACCAAAAAATCCAGGGGTCTTATCGGATATCCAAGTTCTTCCTGGCACAAAAAGTCAAGATGCTAAAAAGTTTTTTTCTGATGTGGATTAATAACCCGACTGCTTGGTAGGCCTAAGAAAAAAGACACCATCAAGCTCCATCTTCAGAATCTTTTCCATTTCACTCAAAATATCACTCCAGTATGCCTGATGTTTGGAACGTCCAAAAATAATGGGTGCAAGTTCCAATATTTACTTTACATTTGGAACACAATGGAGAAACCCCAGTCTTAAATTTCGAGAGACAATCTGGAGTCAGATGGGCTCTATGCAGAATTTTGAGTTGCAATGCTTTAGTTCTGCTACAAACTGAAATTTTCTTTGCATTATCACAAATGTCTTCCCATGTTTCAGCTATAATTTCTACTCCCAGCTCTTCCTTCCAGATACTCCCTAGCTGCTCAGCCTCTCCACAAGAACATTCTCTCAGGATGCTGTAAAATGTACCGAGGGAGACTTCACCTTTAGAGCAAAACATCCTCTGTACGATGTCAGAACTATAGAAATCAGTTACCAATGATGTTTTCTTTTCTGTACATAATCTCTTATCTTCAGATATCTCTTATCTTCAGATATCTCTCATCTGAAAGAAATGAAAAAGATCCTTGATGGGTATTTAACTAAAAGACATAATTGTTCCTTCATCAAACAAATCTCCTAGATAGAAAATACCCTTAGACATCCCAAATTTAAATCCACAATCTATTATGCCAGGCTGAAAAGCCGGATATTGAGGTGAAAGGAGAAAATATCATTGCAATGCCCTTAATTTGTCACATTGCCCTCCAAGCCCTGTGTGTTAATTGTTATTGGGTTGTGATAATATTCCTTACATAGTTTCATCTTATTGAGGAAAAGCAAATTAATAAGAGGGCATTTTGCTTGTGAGGCTTCAATGTCTACCCAAATTGAGGAGGGGTCCCTGCAAACACAGTCAACCACATAAGATGAAAAAAGGAACTTAGTAGATATTTTTTGATGCCTGGAAATCCAGACCCCCCAAACTACTGGAAAGCTGTAAATTAGACATTTTAATACAGGGTCTTTTTTGTTCCAGATGAAAGAAACAAACCAGCCATTTATTTTTTTAAGTATGTGTTCGGGAAAAATGACTGGAATCATTCATACTGGGTAGAGCAGATGAGTAAGAATGTTCATTTTGAGCAAGGATATTCACCCAAGCCAAGAAATGGGAAGAGTGCTCTATCACTCAAGATCCTGTTTGATTTTGTCAAATAACTGTGTAAAATTAGCTTTGAACACTTGATCAAACGTTGGTGTGATAAATATGCCTAAGTAACCAAAACCTGTTTGCGACCATTTAAAGAGGAAAACTCCCTGAGTGTCAGGTATCTGCTGCAGATTCCCCAGAGGCATAGCCTCTGATTTAGTAAAGTTGATTTTATAACCTGAAAAGGTGCTAAATGAATTGGTGCATTGTATAAGGTGGTGCACTGATATTGCAAGGTTTGATAAGAAAATTAAATCATCATCCACATACAATGTAATTTTATGTGACTTTACTTCTATGTCTGGAGCAGATATTTTGGGGTCTCGCCGAATAGCCTCAGCCAATGGCTGGATCACTAGTGTGAAAAGTAGGGGTGATAAAGGGCAGCCCTGCTGGCTGCCCCTCAGAATACTAAAATTATTTGAAATAATACTATTAGTGAGAATCGCAGCCAAAGATTCATTATAAAGAGCCTTCATCCACTTAATAAAATTAATGTCCAATCCAAATCATTCTGAAGTGAGAACAAGGTATGGCCATTCGACACAATCAAAGGCCTTTCCTGCATCTAAGGAAACCACCAAGCCGTCTACTGCTTGTTGCTGACATGCCTGAATCACATTAAGTAATCTCCTGATATTGGTAGATGATCTACGGCCTTTTCCAAAACCCATTTGATTCTCTTGTAAAATTTTAAAGTCAACAATTAACAATGAAATAGGTCTATAGGAAGATTTTCTCCTGTTCCAGCCAGTTCCTGCCACACAGATACACCGGGCCCATTATTGCACAGATGTCCCTCTTTTTTTTCAACTGAACCTTCTCCAATTACCCAAATACCTTTGCCACTGCAGGTCCCCTGCTCTTGTTCACATTAGCCACTCCATCTCCCTCAGGTGGCACGCCTTGTCATTTGGTTGACAAAAACAAAACAATGCAGGTACGTTTAGATACATTGTTGCATTTATCAGAACCCAGTCTCCTGCCTTCTCTCTGAATCCCATCATGCCCTGACCAATCAAGAATCCATCAAAATCAGCCTTAAAGACTTGGCATCAACAGATGCTTGCAGCATAGAATTCCACAGAATCACCATTCTCTGCCTTGAGAAATTCCTCAATATGTTCGTTCTAAAAGAACATCCTTGTTTCCTGAGCCTGAATCATGTGGTCCAGATTCTCCCACCAGAGGAAGCAACCTCTCTGCATTCACTCTCCCAAGGCCTTTCATCATACGATAAGTTTCAATTAGGTCACCGCTCATTTTTCTGAATTCTAGTGAGAATACTGAGAGCCATATAACGCTCTTCATCTTAAAAGTTATTCAATCCTGGAAACACTTCTCTGAAACTCCTTTGAAGCCTCTCCAGTTTCAACACATCCTTTCTAGGATAGGAGGCCCAAAATTGCTCACAGTACTAATAGCGAGCCCTCACCAGTGTTTTATAAAGTCTTAACATTACATCCTTGCTTTTATAATCTAATCCTCTTAAATGAATGTGAACATCGTATTTGCCTTCTCATCACAGGTTCAGTCAGCAAATTAACCTTTACAGAACCCTGCACCAGGTCTCTCATCGTCCCATGCCTCTTAAATGTCTGAATTTTCTTACCATTTAGAAAATAGTCTCCGGTTTTATTTCTTCCACAAAAGTGCATGACCTCGCATTTAAAGACACAGTATTCTATCTGCCTCATCGTTGCAGAGTTTCCTAATCTGTGAGTCATTCTGTAGGCTCTCTACTTCAAAACTGCCTGCCATACCAATTATCTTCATATCGTCTGCAACCGTTCCAAAGAAGCCATCAAATCTATAATCCAAATCATTGACATACAAGGCAAAAAGAATAGGTTTAATACAGACCTCTGTGGAATACAGCCAGTAACCTGCAGCCAGTCAGAAAGAGCTCCCTTCATCACCTCTCTTTGCTCCCTGCCAATCAGGCACTGCTTTCTCCATATTAGAATCACTCCTGTAATACCATGGGCTCGTACCTTGTTAAATAGCGTCATGTGTAGCACCTTGTCAAAGAGGACATTTCCCAGATTTGGCCAGTTTAATGTTTTATTCAGCTGCAACTTGAAATTCGAACAGTGATACTCAGTGCCACGTTTATCGAAACATATGACATAAGACATAGGAGCAGAGTTAGGCAATTCATCCTATCAAGTCCGCTTCCTCATTCTATCATAGCTGATTCCTGATTCCACTACTCGCCATATCCTTTGATGTCCTGACTGATCAGGAAACTTTCAACTTCCACTTTAAATATAGCCACGGACCTGGCCTCCATCACAGTCCACAGCACACAGAACCACAGCAGATTCACTGCTCTCTGGCTAAAAAAGGATTCTCCCTTACATCTGATCTAAAAGGTTGCTCCTCATAGGAAACCCACAATAGGAACATACTCTACACATCCACGTAATCTCGTCCTTTCAACATTTGGTACGTTTCAATGAGAAATCCCATATTCTTCTTAATTCCAGTGAATACATAGAAACATAGAAAGCCTACAGCACAATACAGGCCTTTTGGCCCACAAAGCTGTGTCAAACATGTCCTTATCTGAAAAATTACTTAGGGTTACCCATAGCCCTCTATTTTGCTGAGCTTCATATACCTGTCCAGACGTCTCTTAAAAGACCCTATTGTATTCGCTTCCACAACCGTCACCGGCAGCCCATTCCATGCACTCACCACCCACTGCTTAAAAAAATTATTTCTGATATTTCCTCTGTATCTACTTCCAAGCAATGTGCCCTCTCGTGCTAGCCATTTCAGCCCTCCATCGCTCCAAGGAAAAAAGGCCGAATTCACTCAACCTGTTTCTCATAAGGCATGCTCCCCAATCCAGGCAACATCCTTGTAAATCTCCTCTGCACCCTTTCTACGGTCTCCACGTCCATCCTATAGTGAGGTGACCAGAACTGAACACAGTACCCCAAGTGGGGTCTGACCAGGATCCTATGTAGCTGCAAAATTACCTCTCGGCTCCTAAACCCAATCCGATGTTTGATGAAGGCCAAGGAACAGCGTGCTTTCTTAACCACAGGGTCAACCCGCGCAGCAGCATTGAGTGTCCTAAGGATTTGGATCTCAAGATCCCTCTGATCATCCACACAGCCAAAAGTTAATACTATATTCTGTCATCATATTTGACCTACCAAAATGAACCACCTCACACTTATCTGGGTTGAACTCCATTTGCCACTTCTCAGTCCATCATAGGCCTATGGTCCACAGGGAGCTGAAAGTACAGGAAAAAATAAGAGCATAGCTTTGTAGCAACTCCCACTGGACTGATGTCTTTATCTGTCTTGATGGAAATTCGGGAAAATAGAAGTGTTTAACTTGCTTTGAACACAGACATATATGGTAGCTGAGCGAAGGGCGCTGAGTAGGCTACGGTCAATTATGGATAACTCTGAACATCCTCTACATAGCACCATCCAGAGACAGAGAAGCAGTTTCAGCGACAGGTTACTATCGATACAATGCTCCTCAGACAGGATGAAGAGGTCAATACTCCCCAATGCCATTAGGCTTTACAATTCTACCGCCAGGACTTAAGAACTTTTTAAAAGCTATTATTAATGCTTTTTGAGATAGTGATTTAGATGCATATCATGTTTTTTACTGAGTTAAGTATTGTATGTAATTAGTTTGCTACAACAAGTGTATGGGACATTGGAAAAAAAAGTTGAATTTCCCCATGGGGATGAATAAAGTATCTATCTATCTATCTATCTATCTATGAATCACACTGCTGTTCCATATTCTACCAGTTGAGGGCAGCTCCAGTCTGTGAGAACAAATCAGGACAATAGCTAACATCAGGTTATAAGAAAACAGAGCTCTCTCTGTTGCAAACAAATTAAATTATGTTGAAGTGAAAAGCAATATAAATTCGGTGTTCTTCAGAATATATTCAAGAATGTAACAGTGATTTTGTTCTAATCAATACCTTCCTGTATCTGGACTTCGGAATTAACTTCCAAAATTGCATTAAAGCATCAGCAAAATAGCAACATACACTTTTTCTTCATATCAGAGTATATGATTACAGCACATCATGTGAATTAATTACTCTTCACAAGGAGATCAGTAGTCCTTTCCCAAAGTCCAATGGAAATACTTCAGAGATTCAAGGTCATTTTGGTAGGATCAATACGTAGACTGTTACCCCGATGTCCACATCCTGTAATATCAACAAGTCCATTAGATGCAGTTGGATATAATACTTCTCGGAATTTTTCAACGTCCTGGTTCAAGTACATCATCGGACAATAAGGATTTCGGCAAATGTGTTACCACTCTTACTTCACGCTAATTGGCAAATAGTGGCAAAGCGACAGCAGTTCTGTCAAACTAGATTCGAACTCCAACAATCACAAATGACTTAATATCAAATATTAGAATCGCTGGAGCCAGCTGGATTCAAAATGGGACAAGTGGTCATTGCTGCAAAGACAATTATTGGGAGATTGTCAGAAATTTCATCTTTTCAGTATATTTTGTTTCGGTTGTTTACGACTACAGAAGTAACAGGTCTAAGAGGGCGTGCAATCTGCCCAAGCACATCCACCTGAACAAACGACATGAACATCTTTCTTGTGATTAACGTGAATTTGAACCAGTGGAGAGTAAAGTTAAGTGGGCAGAAAAGATCTACCTCCTCAGCTTTTCACCTTTTTTATTATGCCTGCGAGGTGGCGTTTAGAGCACCTCATGGTTGAGCCCACTAAGGAAAAAGTTATTCAGTTGTGCAATGAACTGGAATAGATAATAGAGCTTAAGTAAAAGAACCCTCAGGGGCAGTAATTATAACATAATAGATTTCACCCTGAAATTTGAGAAGCAGAATCTAAAATCAGTTGTATCAGTATTACCAAGGAGTAATAGAAATTACAGAGGCATTGGAGAAGAGTTGGCCAGAATGGATTGGATATGAACACTGGAAGGGATAATGGCAGAGCAGCAATTGCTGGAATATCTGGAAGTAATTCGGAAGCCACAGGATATATACACTCCAAAGTGGAAGAAGTATTCTACAGGCAAGATGACATAACCATGGCTTACAAGGGAACTCAAACTCAAGATAAAAGCCAAGGAGAGGGCATATATCAGAAGAAAAAATAGTGGGAAGTTAGGGGATTGGAATTTTTTAAATGCCAAATGAAGGCAACTAAAAAGTCATGGGGAAGACCTAGATGGAATACGACTGTAAGCTAACCAGTAACATTGAAGATGATACCAAAAGTTTCCTGTGATACATAAGATGTAAAATGGAGGTGAGAGTCGATAATGGACGACTGGAAAAGGATGCTAGAGGGATGTAATTGGGGACAATGAAATGGCGGATGACCTTAAGACTACAAGACCATAAGACCATAAGATATAGGAGCAGAAGTTGGTCATTCAGCCCATCGATTCTGCTTCGCCATTCAATCATGGCTGATCCAATTCTACCAGTCATCCCCACTCCCCTGCCTTCTCCCCATTCCCTTTGATGCCCTGTCAAGTCAAGAAACTAAATGCACCCAGTGACTTGGCCCCCACAGAGGCTCGTGCCAACAAATTCCACAGATATATCAACCTCTCACTAAAGTAATTTCTCCGCATCTCTGTTATAAGTGGACGTCCTTCAATCCTGAAGTCGTGCCTTCTTGTCCTAGAATGCCCTACCATAGGAAATAACTTTGCCATATCTAATCTGTTTAGGCCTTTTGACATTTGGAATGATTTCTATGAAATCCACTCCCCCCCCCCCCCAACCTCCATTCTCCTGAACTCCAGGGAATACAGCCCAAGAGCTGCCAGACGTTCCTGATATGGTAACCGTATCATTGCTGGAATTATTCTCGTGAATCTTCTCTGAACCCTCTCCAATGTCAGTATATCCTTTCTAAAGTAAGAAGCCCAAAACTACACACAATACTCCAAGTGTGGTGTCACAAGTGCCTTGTAGAGCCTTAACAACACATCCCTGTTCTTATATTCTATTACCCTAGAAAAGAATGCTATTAAAAAATTATTTCCATCAGTTCTCTCTGTGGAAAATACAAGCATCATGGTGAAAGTTCCAGGTGCCCGCGTCATAAAGTGTGTGAAGTTACGATTACTATAGAGAATGTTCTTGGGAAGCCTAAATGTCTGAAGTTAGACAGGTCGCCCAGATCAGATGGTGTACACACCAGTGTTCTGACATATGTGGCTGAACAGAGTATGGAGGAGTTTACAATGATCTTTCAAGAATGACAAGAATCTGGAATGCTTCATGAAGACTACAAACTAGTAATGGCCACTTCACTATTCAAAAAGAGAGAGAAGCAGAAAACAGATGTCTGTTTTGGGACCAATACTTTTTCTGTTATAACTCAATGATTGACTGATAGAATTGATGGCATTTTTACAAAGTGTGCAGAGGATGCAGAAATAGATGGAGGGGCATGTAGTTTTGCTAAAATTGAGAGGCTACATGATGACTTAAACAGATTAGGAGAATAGACAAAGGAGTGGTAGATGGAATACGGTGTCGGTAAGTTTATAGTCATGCAATTTGATAGAAGTAATGAAATAATTATCTGTTTTCTTAATACAGAGAAAATACAAAAAAAATAAGGTTTTGGGAAACCGTGTGCAGGATTCTCTACATACTAATTTACAATTTCAGTCTGTACTGAGAAAGGCAAATGTAATGTTAGCATTCATTTCAGGAGGACTAGAATATAAAGGCAATGACGTAATGTTGAGACTTTATAAAACACTGGTGAGGCCTCACTTGGAGTACTGTGTGCAAGTTAGGGAGCCAGTCTTAGAAAGGACGTGCTGAAACTGAAGCTGGACAGGGTTCGAAGGAAGTTGATGAAAATAATTCCAGGATTAAATGGCTTGTTATATGAAAATCGTTTGCAGTCTGTGGGAGTATATTCACCGGTTGAGATTTTAGATTGGAAAAAGGCTAACATTGTGGAGATGCAAAAGGATTTAGAAGGAGTGGATTGGGACAATTTGTTTTATGGGAAAGATGTAATAGAGAAATGGAGATCATTTAAAGGTGAAGTTTTGAGGGTACAGAATCTTTATGTTCCTGTTAGGTTGAAAGGACAAGTTCAAAGTTTGAGAGAGCCGTGGTTTTCAAGGAATATTGGAAACTTGGCTCAGAAAAAGAGAGAGATCTACAATAATATAGGCAGCATGGAGTAAATGAGGTGATCGAGGAATATAAAGAACATAAAAAGAATCTTAAGAAAGAAATTAGAAAAGCTTAAAGAAGATATGAGGTTGCTTTGGCAAGTAAGGTGAAAATAAATCCAAAGGGTTTCTACAGTTATATTAATAGCAAAAGGATAGTGAGGGATAAAATTGTTCCCTTAGAAAATCAGAGTGGACAGCTATGTATGGAGCCAAAGGAGATGGGAGAGATTTTGAACGATTTCTTTTCTTCAGTATGCACGAAGGAGATGGATATTGAATTGTGTAAGGTAAGGGAAACAAGTAGGGTAGTTATGGAAACTATGATGATTAAAGAAGAGGAAGTACTGGCGCTTTTAAATAATATAAAAGTGGATAAGTCTCCAGGTCCTGACAGGATACTCCCTAGGACCTTAAGGGAAGTTAGTGTCGAAATAGCAGGGGCTGTGACAGAAATATTTCAAATGTCATTAGAAACAAGGGTGGTGCCGGTGGATTGGCATATTGCTCATGTGGTTCCATTGTTTAAAAAGGGTTCTAAGAGTAAACCTAGCAATTATCGGCCTGTAAGTTTGAAGTCAGTGGTGGGCAAATTAATGGAAAGTATTCCTAGAGATGGTATACATAATTATCTGGATAGACAGGGTCTGATTAGGAACAGTCAACATGGATTTGTGCGTGGAAGGTCATGTTTGACAACTCTTATTGAATTTTTTGAAGAGGTTACTAGGAAGGTTGACGAGGGTAAAGCAGTGGATGTTGTCTATATAGACTTCAGTAAGGCCTTTGACAAGGTTCCTCACAGATGGTTTGTTAGGAAGGTTCAATCGTTAGGTATTAATATCAAAGTAGTAAAATGGATTCAACAAAGGATGGATGGGAGATGCCAGGAAGTAGTTGTGGATAACTGTTTGTCAGGTTGGAGGCCGTTGTCTAGTGGTGTGCCTCAGGGATCTGTACTGGGTCCAATGTAGTTTGTCATATACATTAATGATCTGGATGATGGGGTGGTAAATTGGATTAGTAATTATGCAGATGATACTAAGATAGGTGGCGTTGTGGATAATGAAGTAGGTTTTCAAAGCTTCCGGAGAGATTTAGGCCAGTTAGAAGAGTGGGCTGAAAGATGGCAGATGGAGTTTAATGCTGATAAGTGCGAGGTGCTACATTTTGGTTGGACTAATCAAAATAGGACATTGAGGAATGGTAGGGCATTGAGGAATGCAATAGAACAGAGTGATCTAGGAATAATGACGCATAGTTCCCTAAAGGTGGAATCTCATGTGGATAGGCTGGTGAAGAAAGCTTTTGGTATGCTGGCCTTTATAAATCAGAGCATTGAGTATAGGCGTTGGGATGTAAAGTTAAAATTGTGCAAGGCATAGGTGAGGCCAAATTTGGAGTATTGTGTACAGTTCTGTACAACGAATTTTAGGAAAAATGTCAACAAAATAGAAAGAGTACAGAGGAGATTTACTCGAATGTTACCTGGGTTTCAGTACCTAAGTTACAGAGAAAGGTTGAACAAGTTAGGCCTTTATTCTTTGGAGCATTGAAGGTTGAGGGGGGATTTGATAGAGCTATTTAAAATTATGAGGGAGATAGATAGAGTTGACGTGGATAGGCTTTCTCCATTGAGAGTAGGGGAGATTCAAACAAGAGGACAGGAGTTGAGAGTTAGAAGGCAAAAGTTTAGGGGTAACACGAAGGGAAACTTCTTTATTCAGAGAGTGTTAGCTGTGAGGAATAAGCCTCCAGTAGAAGTGGTAGAGGCAGGTTCGATATTGTCATTTTAAAAAAAATTGGATAGGTATATGGACAGGAAAGGAATGGAGGGTCATGTGCAGGTCGGTGGGACTAGGTGAGAGTAAGCATTCGGCACGGAGTGGAAGGGCCAAGTTGGCCTGTTTCCGTGCTGTAATTGTTATATGGTTATATGGTGTTCCATAAGTTATCCCACTGGCATTGTCATAAACCTCCACTCAGCTGTTGCAGCTGCTTGGCACATTAGAAACATAGAATACGTACAGCACAATACAATGTTGTGCCGAACATGCACTTACCTTTGAAATTACCCTGGGTGACCCATAGCCCTCTATTTTTCTAAGCTCAATGTACCTATCCAGCAGCCACTTAAAAGAATATATTGTATCTGCCTCCATCATTGTCACCAGCACCCCATTCCATGCACTCACCACTCTGCATAAAAAACTTACCCCGACATCACCACTGTACCTACTTCCAAGCACCTAAAAAATGTGCCCTCTCGTGTTAGCCATTTCAGCCCCGGGAAAAAGCCTCTGACTATCGACATGATCAATGCCTCTCGTCGCCTATCAGGTCACCTCCCATCCTCTGTCGCTCCAAGAAGAAAAGGCCAAGTTCACTCAACCTATTTTCTGCAAATTTTCTGTAGCTTCCACATCCTTCCTGTAGTGAGGTGACCAGAACTGAACACAGTGCTCCAAGTGGGGTCTGGCCGGGGTTCCATACAGCTGTAACATGACTTCTTGGCTCTTGAACTCAATCCCATGGTTGATGAAGGCCAATGCACTGTATGCCTTCTTAAACATACAGTCAACCTGCGCAGCAGCCTTGTATGTCCTATTGTCTCGGACCCCAAGTTCCTCTGATCCTCCACACTGCCAAGAGTCTTACCATTAATACTAAATTCTGAAATCATATTTGACCTACCAAGATGAACCTCCTCACAGTTATCTGGGTTGAACTCCATCTGCCACTTCTCAACCCTATCGATGCCGCGCTGTAACCGCTGACAGCCCTTCACACACTATCCGCAACACCTCCAACCTTTGTGTCATCAAAGTTGCTCAGTCTGAGACCAATTTTCATCTACTATGCACTTCTTTTGAATTTGTTTTTCACTTTCTTTTGAATGGCTGCTGGATATATTTGAATGTTTTACGCCTTGGCCCCTGAGGAACGTTGTCTCATTCAACTATATCTATGTATGGTTTCAATGAAAACTTCTCTTCCTCTCCCTCTCTCTCTCTCTCTCTCTCTCTCTCTCTCTCTCTCTCTCTCTCTCTCTCTCTCTCTCTCTCTCTCTCTCTCTCTCTCTCTCTCTCTCTCTCTCTCTCTCTCTCTCTCTTTCTCTCTTTCAAACTGTCACTCATTGTGGAGTATCCATCTGTTTTTGAGGATGTGTGCGAAGAACAAAAAATTAAGGTTGTATATTGTATACATTCTCCGATATTAGATAGAACATTGAACTATTGAACTATTTTAAGCAACATTGCATTTATACATATTATCAAGTAGCCGAGAAAATTCAATAAACTTTATCAGTCCATTTTCCCGCAATACATGCTATTTCAGTGCCTCGTCTTGGAAAAATAGATGAGAAATATCAGGCAGACAAACTGAAAGTTCGTTTTGTAATTTTTGAACCTAATGATAAATTAAGAATGTATTACACCTTCTGACAACTGCCCTGCGCCACTCTTTAAGCTCTTTAATTACAGCATCCTGCAAGTAGGTAGCAATTTTTTTCCCTACTGGCCGAAGGGCGAAAACACAGAAAAAGAGGACTGTGGATTTTCTCTTTGGAGCGCAGCAGGGAAAGTAGCGACTTTAGAGATGTGTACAATATGAATTTTATATAGTATGGGTGGCCAGAGACTTCCCAGGGTCACAATGGCCATGACAAGGAAGCGTAATTTAAAGGTGATTGGAGAAATGTATTAGTCAGGGAATGGAGGGTGCGTGGAACAATCTCTACTAGGGGTGGTGATAGAGGCAGAAGCACGGCGGACATTTCGGAAACTCTTAAGTGGATAATGAAATAAAATATGGTGTGCAGGAGAGAAGGGTTATATTGATCCTAGTTAAATTAAAAGGGCGGCAACACATCGTAGGCCGAAGGACTGTGCGATATTGTAACCTTCTCTGCTCCATGTAAAAATACTGTACTCTGTTCATTCTCACGCAATTTAAAGGAGGCTCTTCGTTTCATATTGTCTCTCATCACCCCTTCAATAAAATCAATAACATGTGTCATCATTGTGCAAATACTATATCTCTATATTTGCAAATTTCCACATCGCGTCCAAAGCTACAATCCTGCTACATCAATCGTTATTATTCCACATTCTTCTGTACAATTACTCTCCGATCTTCAGAATTATTCACTCTATACTCAAGTTCTATCAATCTATAATATAACGAATATGTGCATATGGCCTACCATTGGGAAACGAAGGAACGGCAACTGTTTTCCTTCTGAAACACAATCATACATGAATTCCACTAAACAACAGAATTGTTCAATTGTTTACAACGTCACCGTTGTGAATATCCCTACGATGAAAGAACAGTTAATTTCATAGAACATAGAACAGAAATTTACAAGACATTACATGCCTTACGGCCGACAATGTTGTGCCGACTATGGAACCCACTCTAGAGTCTGTTTAGAGTTTCCCTGGTGCATAGCCCTCTATTTTCCTTTGCTCCATGTACCTATCGAAGAGGCTCCTAAAACGCCCTATTATATCTGCTTCTACCAAGGGCGCCGGCAGTGCATTCCATGTACCCATCACTCTCTATGTTCACTACCCCTGACATCACCTCGTTACCTATTTCCAAGTGTTATGAGTGATGAACAGACCTGATGGACAATGGGGTGCAGAGTTAACCATTCCCAACCCCCCTCCTGAGAACTACGAACTATTGCTGTTGTTATGCAACTATTGAGAGAGAGAGATAAAGCCCAGGCAAGAACATTTGCTACAGGTAAGAGGGGGAGAGAGACTGTTGATTTACTGTATTATAACTTCTACAAGGATTATTTACCTTCTACTATTTTGCTCGTTAACATTCCTCATGAGATAGCAGGAGTGGCCTGATTTGATGGATACAGTCATTCAGAGTTGATGGATAGCTGAGACCCCGTGAGTGGGGATAAAAAGACAGGTCTGGAGAGACACTCTTCAGACACACCAGTGGACACTGATTGAGTGTTGGAACCCACAGGAAAGGTGGGGAGCTTCGGAGACCGAACCAGGAGATCAGTCAGTAAAACTCACAGTGTTACAGCAGGGCCGTTGGGGACTTGTGTGTGTGTCCACTCATGCCAGAGTGACGAGCCCTCCACAGAAGAACGGTCTAGCTGAAGGATGGAGGAGTCATAGCTGAATGACCACCACAACAAATGTGCAATGGAATCAAAAGGCAACAGGAAGGTTTGCTGTCTGCAGCTGCTTAATCTCTTGCTCTCTCTCTCTCTCCAACGATTACAACCCAACAACCATTATTACCTCAGTACGCATGAACTGAAATGAACTTTATACTTTTCGATGTCAATTCATTTACCCCTAGACATCGATAGAGCTTGTTTATTATTGCTTATTATAATTCCTACACTTTTAGGTTTATTACTGCTAACTTGCGTTATATGTATATTTGCATTATTGGTATTGTTTTGCTTATTTTACTAATAAGCACTTTTGAATATAGTACCACCAGACTCCAACAGATACTTCTGTCTTTGCTGGTCTGACACCCAGTTACGGGGTACGTAACACAAGCACCTTAAAACTATGCCCCTTCATTTTATCCATATCAACCCTGGAGGAAAAACCTTTGGCTATCCACACAATCAATCCCCTTCCTCAACTTATACACATCTATCAGGTTGCCTCTCACCCTCTGTCGCTCTCAGGAAAAAAGGACAGGCACACTCAACCTATTCTCACAAGATACACCCTCCAATTCAAGCAAAATTCATGTAAATCTCCTCTGCACTCTCTCTGTAGCATGCACATCCTTGCTGTGGTGAACTGGCCAGAGCTGAACACAGTACTCCTAGTGGGATCTGACCAAGGTCTTATATAGCTGTAACATTATCTCACGGCTCTTGAACTCAATCCCACGGTTGATAAATGCCAAAATACCATACGTCTTCTCAACAACACTGTGAAACTGCACAGCAGCTTTGAGTGTCCTAATCGAAAACGGACCCCAAGATCTCTCAGATCCTCCACACAGTCAAGAGTCTTACCATCTATATTATATTCAGTCTTCAAATTGGACCTACCAAAATGAACCACTTCACAATTATCTGGGTTGAAGTCCATCTGCCACTTCTCAGCCCAGTTCTGCATTCTCTCGATGTCCCGCTGAAACCCATTCTCTGACAACCCTTAAGACTACCCTCCTGACAACACCCCCAACCTTTGTGTCATCAGCAAACTTATTAACCCACCCTTCTACTTCTTCATCCAAGTCATTAATAAAAATCACAAAGAGGTGGAGTCCCTGAACACATCCCTGTGGAACACATTGGGCACCAACCTCCATGCAAAATAGGAACCATCTACAGTACACCAACCCTTTGCCTTCTGTGGGAAAGACAATTCTGGATTCACAAAGCAAAGTCTCTTTTGATCCCATGCTGCCTTACCTTCTGAAGGAGCCTTGCTTGGGGAAACTCTTCAAATGCTTTACTGAAATTCATATACACTACATCCACCGTTCTACATTCATCAATGTGCTTTGTTACATCCTCAAAATAATTCAGTCCTGCTCGTAAAGTACGACCTGCTCTTGATAAGGCCACACTGACTATCCCTAACCAGATCATGTCACTTTAAATGCCCATAAATCCTACCTGTCAGGATCTTCTCCAACAACTTACTCACCACAGAAGTCAGACTCACTAATCAATAATTTCCTGGGTTATCTCTACTCCCTTTCTTGAACAAGGGAACGACATTTGCAAACCTCCAATCCTCCTGTACTTCTCTCATGCTTATTAATGACGCAACGATCATCACAAGAGGCTCAGCAATCTTTTCCCTCGCTTCCCACTGTCGCCTGGGATATATCTCATCCGGCCCTGGTGACTTATCTAACTTAATGCTTTTCAAAAGCTCCAGCACACGCTCTTTCTTAATGTCCACATCCTCGAGCATTTCGGTTCGCTGTAAGTCATCAGAACACTTTCAGTTCCACGTTATTTGTAACTCACCAGAGCATATAACATCGGCTGCATTCCCATGTGAACAGCTCATTTGACTCCAGACGGAAACTGGACACGCAGCTATTAACGACTCGTTCCCCAGACAACGGTAGTTCTCCTTCCACAAAGACCCAAACTGGCAGTCAAGGTAAGCACATCTGGGAATCGCCTTTACTGCACCGCACTCCGGAAGTTCACAAACGTCACCAGCATCTTCCAAGATGATGTACTCATCAAAATGCGGGCCTTACTGTTCTCCGTGCTGAGCTTCCAACTGTCCAGAACGTCTGTTCATTCCATCAAATAGTCATTCTCCATACTTCCCTCTTTTCGTAATAATTGAAGATAGTCAATTTCTCTCGATATCAATATAGAGGAAGCTGTTAAATGCAAGAAGTAATCTCACAAATGTGTTTATGTTCATTAAAAGTATCATTAAAAGTTCATTAAAAGTACAATACAGCCAAGATCGAGATCAGCTGCTTCCAATACATAAATTTTAATAATGTAATTATATCCCATCTCCAACCTGGTTCTTTTGAAAGAATTAAGAAGATAAAGACCATTGCTTCAAATATTAGGCCATGCACATGACGACAATGGTACCTTGCATGCATTTTATGTAGCACACTTGACCGAATTATTGGTTCTATATTTCATAATCTTCCATATATGTTTTCTTTCTATTTAAGCAGGAAATTTCAGTGTTCAGCATCATATTCCACAGGCAATGTGTTTACCAATCTGTGGCCGGTATGTGGTTTCCATTAATCCTTTGGCATATTAACACCTTTACATTCCCACACCACAAATATTAATGGATACAGCGCAGTCCATTATAAGTAAAGCCCTTCCCACCGTTGAGCACTATATAAGGCAGTGTCACATGACATTTATTACTTATTTTATTATTGTTGTAGTTGTATTTACTGTGAATGTCCGCAAGAAAATTAATCTCAGGATTGTAATCGTGATAATATGTACTTCAACGATAACTTACTTTGAACTTCCAGCTTTGAAATTTCATGTTCATGTTTTCACCTCGACTGGAAATGTTCCCTTTATTTCCCCCTCTGAAGCCATGATTGTGGACCGTGATGGTGAATAGCTGATTATCAGGGACGATGTTTGTACTACTACTCAAAGTGAAATAAAAACATAACACTGAGTGAATGTGATACGAATACAGCCACAATCCCAAAGCCAGCTTTTTCATGTATATGAATATATCCATTAAAATTACGTTTGTTCAGCATCATATCTTCCCTAGTATTATTTTGGAAGCAGTATAATTTTGCTAACACGTTTACCATGGGTGTTGGTTCTGCAATGTTGTAGGAATTTCATCTTTTGTGTGAGGGCATATTTCGAGCAGTGCGGTAGTGATGTGATTAGCACAACGTTTTACAGTACGAGCAAAACAAGCCCAATTCCTGCCAGTGTCTGTAAAGAGCTTACAATTTCTCCCCTTGACAACACGATCGCGCCGTTTTCCTCCCACAGTCCAACGACGTATCGATCTGTAGTCAATTGGCGATTGAAAATTGACCCATGAGTAGTAGAGGGTTAAGTCTGGGGATTGCTGTGCGGCGCGGCACGACGTACCAGAAGACCTATTCCACGTTGTATCTCAATAAATAAATAAATAAATAAATACATACATACATACATACATACATACATACATACATACATACATACATACATACATACATACATACATACATACATATATAAAGCATCTATTGAAATTCCTTAATACATTGTTGGCAGTTTCCTGGACATTCCAGTATGATGCATCCATTTTACTTGCTGATGGTTTCATTTTTTAACTCTCTTTGCTTTTTTTTCCACAGTTTCAATTTCATCATTGTCCTTGCTTATTTCAGCAACTTGGAAGGTTCCAATTCCGCTCTTCCACAATTGAAGTTCTCATGTATTTGTTTATATAGGTTTAAGTTTTCCCTAGTACATTAATCTATTCTTTCTTACCAATTCTTCCCTTGAAGAAATATACATTTTAGCAACTTCATAATTATTGCTTTATATCCAGCATTTCTCTTCCACTATCAGATCTTATCATCTTCACAGTTTGTCTGTCACGGTCCTGATCGTTTATTCCATAGTTTCCTCTACGTTGCTTTGATTGTGACACGGTTCCGACCGCAATTTTCCCAATTGCTTCTAATTTTCTTTGATGACAGCAGTATAAGGACCCCGGTGTTAAAAGCCCTAGTTGCCAAATCATTGGTCTTATTCCTGTGTGATAACTAACGTTTCCCGACCGCTTAGAACCGTTTTGTCTAAGTTTAGCTCAAGTTTCAAGGTTACCTATGAGACTCCGTCTTTCTGAGTCAAGGCTCCGGGTCAAGGCCCTGTGTCAAGGCTCCATATCAGGGTTCCGTGTCCAGATCCCTCCAGTTTGCTGTTCGGTATTTACGCCCGTATAAGCATCCTAACTCGATCTCCGTGCCTGTGTCCTGCACTTGGGTTCGCCCCATTCGCCACGTTCCATTGCAGCAGAACGATCTGGCCAAAATGAACCCAGCAACACGAATACCCTGCAACAATCCCTTGCCGGCCAACGCTCCCAACTGGGTCTGCACGATCACATTTCCGGAAGGTCATGGAGAACTTCCGTTCCCCGTCCGCTAACGACACAAAGATCGGTGACCAGGTGGACCGTGTATCCACTCACCTTACCCCATCCACTCCTGGAACTCAGTCTAACCAGACCAGACAGCCTGTAGTGGCAACCCTCTACGTGTCAGCGGCACCAGCGCCAAGAGAGCCGCACGTACCTGAACCAGAACCCTACGCTGGGGATTTGGGGAAGTGCCGGGCCTTCCTTCTGCAATGCTCCTTGGTATTCGACCAGCAGTCATCCACGTACTCCACAGATAAGTCAAAAATTGCTTATATCATAGGGTCTTTGCGGGGAAGTGCCTTAGCGTGGGCTACAGCTGTCTGGGATAATCAACCGGAGATATGCTCTTCTTTCCCCACCTTTATCGCGCAAATGAGAAAGACCTTTGACCACCCAGTCCATGGTAAAGATGCCGCTAAGCAGTTACTCACTCTCCGTCAGGGCCGAATATACCGTGGAGTTCCGGACGTTAGCGGCCGACTCGGGGTGGAACGACGTGGCACTCCAAGGGATATTTCAGAATAGTCTCAGCGACAGGGTGAAAGACGAGTTGGCGGCAAGAGATGATACAAACAGCGTGGATTCTTAATGCCCCCGGCCGCCAGGTTGGACAATCGTCTCCGAGAGCGCCATAGGGAATGATCTGGTCGTCCTCCACCTTTGGCCACTCCACGGCACTCATTACCGTCTCCCACCAGCACAAGCCTCTCTTCTCCTTCTGTCTCTTGGTTAGCTCTCAGACCTGCCGTTTCCACCGCCTCGGGAGAAGAACCCATGCTACTGGGACGGAACCGTCTCTCTCCCACTGAGCGACTTCGGAGATTCAGAGCGAGGGAGTGTCTCTATTGCGGTCAGTCCGGTCACTTCCGTGCTACCTGTCCCCTCCGGCCAAAAGGGAAGGTTCACCAGTAGAAAGGGGGATCCTATTCCCTTCCGTCCCCGAACCCAGATACAGATCACAGCTACTTTATATTACAACCTACAATCCCTGCCTCTGTCAGCTCTGGTGGACTCCGGTGCAGAGGGAAACCTTCTGGATGAAGACATACCTTTCAGGGCCGGAATTCCTCGGGAGCCTGTAGTTCTTGGGTATCCCTGTTTGGGCCGCCGTAATCCTCACATCGACTGGTCAACCGGAAAGATAGCCAGCTGGAATCCGTCTGTCACCCCACTTGTCAATCCACTTGTCTACAGTCGGCCTTTTCCCATCTGGAAGTCACCGCGACCTCGTCTGCCTCTGAAACCCCTGACTTATCGAAAGTTCCAGCAAATTATCACGATTTGGGACATGTGTTTAGTTAACAACGGACCCTTTCCCTGCTTCCACACCGACTTTACGATTATGCTATTGACCTTCTCCGCGGAGCCACTGTACTCACCAGTCGGCTGTGTAACTTGTCCCGGCCAAAGAGGAAGCATTGGATGCTTACCTAAATGAATCTCTCAAGGCGGGCATTATCCGACCCTCATCCTCCCCTGTTGGCGCAGATTTCTTCTTTGTGGGAAAGAACGACGGTTCACTGCGCCCCTGCATTGATTACCGAGGCCTAAATAGCATAACCATAAATAACAGATATCCACTGCCCCTTATTAACTCTGCTTTCGAACCACTTCTTCTCCAAGTGCCTACCATCTGGTCAGATTAAGGGAGGGAGATGCGAGGAAAATAGCATTTATCACTCCTCTTGGTAACTTCGAATACCTAGTCACGCCATTCGGCCTCAGCAATGCCCCCGCCGTCTTCCAAGCCCTGATGAACGATGTCCTTAGAGACTTAATTAACCGCTTTGTGTTTGTTTATTTAGATGACATCTTATTCTTCTCCAGCCGTCTTCAGGAACACACCAACCATGTCCGTCAGGTTCTACAGAGGCTTTGGGAAAACGAACTATTCGTTAAAGCTGGAAAGTGCGAGTTTCATGTCACCTCAGTCAGCTTCTTGGGGTCCATCATCGAGAGCGGGCAAGTGAGACCGGATCCCGAAAAGATCCGGGCGGTGGCGGAGTGGCCAAAACCCACGACACGCAAGCAGCTCCAGCGATTTCTGGAGTTTGCAGACTTCTATCGTCCTTTCATCAGGGATTACAGCCGGGTGGCAGCGCCCCTTACTCGACTCACCTCACCTACGACCACTTTTCACTGGGACCCGGAAGGAGACTCAGCATTCTCAGAACTCACCTCTGCTCCCATCGTGGTCCAACCAAACCCCTCTTGTCAATTCATTGTGGAGGTCGACGCCTCCGACTCTGGGGTGGGAGCTGTCCTCCCCCAACGTTCCGGCCCTGACCAAAAACTTCATCCCTGTTCCTTCATTTCTTGCCAGCTGTCCCCCGCCGAACGAAATTACGATGTAGGGAACCGGGAGTTACTGGCCGTCAAACTGGCTTTGGAGGAGTGGAGACACTCGCTGGAGGGGACGGAACATCCGTTTATCGTCTGGGCTGATCACAAGAACCTCGCATACATCCAAACCACCAAACGCCTGAATTCCCAACAAGTCCGTCGGGCGTTATTTTTTGGCCGGTTCAGGTTCACACTCACCTATCGTCTGGCCTCCAAGAACGGGAAGCCCGATGCTCTCCCCCGTCAATACGTTTCCGAGGAGGACCTTCCCAACTCCGAGACCATCCTTCCACCATCCTGTGTAGTGTCTAGCCTCACCTTGGAGATCGAGTCCAAAGTCAGAGGACCAACATACTCAACCTGACCCAGGCAACGGACCCTCCAATCGCCTTTTTGTGCCCGATTCTGTTCGGACGCCGTTTCTCCAGCGGGGGCACACTTTTCGTTTCGCCTGCCATCCCGGAATCGATCGGACTCTATCCCCTCTGAAGAGACATTTCTGGTGGCCGTCTATGGACGCTGGCACCCGTTCTTTCGTCTCTGCTCTGTTTGTGCCCGCGGAAATTCCTCACACCGACCACCTGCTGGATTGCTTCGTCCCCTTGGTCGCACATTGCACTGGATTTCGTTACAGGACTACCCCTTTACATGGGAACACTACCGTACTCACCGCGGTGGACCGCTTCTCCAAAGCCGTGCACTTATAAAACCCTGCCCCCTGCACCAACTCCTCAGCCACGGATTCAACTGCTATCTTCGTAGCCCTTTCCAAACTCCCTTCAGCCCTACAGCCCGTGAAACAGCCGACCTTCTCGTCCATCACGTCTCCGCCTTCATGGGATTCCCTCTGACATTATTTCTGACCGGGGTCCAGAATTCGTCTCTCAAGTCTGGAGGTCTTTTCGTCAAAACCTTGGAGCCTCAGTAGGTATGTGTCCGGCTTTCATCCGCAAACGAACGGTCAAACAGAATGAGCAAACCAGGATTTGGGAGCAGCATTGCGCTGCATAACCGCCAACAACCCGTCTTCCTGGAGCACCCATCTAGCTTGGGTAGAGTACACCCACATCTCCCTGATCAGCACCGCCACCGGAATGCTAACATCTATACCATTCATCCTATATTCCACGTTTTCCAATTGAAATTGGTATCTGTCAGCACTTTGTGCCCTCCTGCCGAACCCCCTCCACCCGCCCGGATCATTGACGACCACCCAGCATACACCGTCCGGCGAATACGGGATGTGCGCCGCCGAGCCAGACGTTTGCAGTACCTGCTCGATTGGGAGAGATACGGCCCGGAGGAACGCTCCTGGATTCTCCGCTCCTTCATCCTGGAACCTTCCCTCATTCATGATTTCCATCGTGACAATCCGGACAAGACTGGTGGTTCTTCTGGACGCTCCCGTTGAGGGAGGCGGAGTACTATAACTGCCCTGATCGTTTATTCCCTTGTTTCCTCTAATTTGCTTTGATTGTGCCTCGGTTCCGACCGTTAATTTCCCAATTACTTCTGATTTGTTTTGATGACGGCACATCAGGACCTGAGGTATAAGAACCCTGGCGTTACAAACTTTAGTTGCCAGATCGTTGGTCTTATGCCTGTGTGATAACTAACGTTTTCCGACCACTTAGGACCGTTTGTTCTAAGTTTAGCTCCAGTTTCAAGGTTTACCTATGAGACTCCGTCTTTCTGAGTCAAGGCTCCGTGTCAAGATCCTTCCTGTTTGCTGTTTGGCGTTTAAGCCCGTATAAGCATCCTAACTCAGTCTCCGTGCCTATGTCCTGCACTTGGGTTCGACTCCTTCGCCACGTTCCATTGCAACATTATTCTATTCTCATAATAGAATATTGCTTCCACATTGAAATATAGTGCCTTGGAAAACTATTTAGTCCTTAGGACTATTTTCACATTTTACAGTCCCATTTTCTAAATGTAAAATACATTGAAGTACGATTTTGGTCTAATCAATAAAACATAGTGCATCATCTCAAATCAAAAATAAAATCCAAAACCTCTCAACAATTTACTAAAAATTTTAAAAATAGTAAACCCTAATGTGACGCAGAAAAAAATATTCATTCCTTTTGTAAATACTATTATACTTTCCTCCGTAGCAATACTGTATACTGCCTTTACAACTCATCCAATTTATTGACGTGAAAAATTGGATGATCGTAGGTTTTCAATGAAATTATATGTGTAAATTCTCTTTCTATCTCCAAGGTTGAAACGTACTGTAGATTTTCAATGCACTAAAACAAAACGTAGACAAAAATGCATTCAAAATCAGTCAGGGAAATGAGAAGCACAGGTATATGAAGGGTTCAGAATAATATCAATCTTATTGCACACACTTGGAGTTCATTGCATTACATCGTTAAGAAGTGGTGGGGGTGGGGAACCTGAAGCCGTGGCGACACTGCTTAGCTCAGGCCGTCCCTTTAGCACAACACCACCAATCCAGAATTGCTGATCCCCTTTTGGGCTCAACCTCTCGTAGGCATTCTGGAAATTCTCCCTCTTAGGATCCAGCACCAGCACGATTTTCCCGATCTACGTGCATATTAAAATCGCCCGTGTCTATTATCATATTGCCATTTTTGCATGCATTTTCTACCTCGGGTTGTAATTTGTAGATCACATCCTTGCTACTATTTGTGGGGCTGTGCACAACTCTTTATAATAATTTTCTAAATATTCTCTTGCAACCCTTGGTAATTTAAACACTGTTTAACACTGATTCATGACATAGTTCACATAGTTATGGGTTTTCACAGAAGCAAAAGATGAGTTCTGTTGCTTATTGCGTGCATTCATCCTTTTACCATTAAGGAAAGTATAAAAGAGATGGTTTGAAATAAATATTGCACTTCAGTTCAAAATTTATTAATATAAACTTTTTATAGAAAACATTTGAAAAGTAACAACGAGTCTAAGTCGCATCGTTACTGCATCTATTTACTATTCGAAAACTGACGTGTAAACCAACTCTGCAAAGGTTTCGAAACATATCATCCAAAAGTACATGTCAACGGAACTGTCCAGCTGGTGCCAAGCCATCCACAGACGCTTCTTGTGAAAACATCTCAGTGTCCTCGGGTGTTACATATGCTTATTACTGAATAATTTGATTATTAAGATAAACAGCGTGTTTCTTATTTCAGTATAGTTGGGGGTTTAAAAATATTGAGGTGCAGCACTGCATGCTGCGTGACATGTTATAGCTACGCCACACGTGGTGGAAATTCTTTTTCGGGAAAATGGCAGAGATTCAGCATTTCTCTTGAAATTAGGATTGGGTAATATATAGTCAATTTGCTACCATCAATCTCAAGCTGAATATTTGAAAGAGGAGACATTCAGAGACTAACTAAAGTCATTGCAAGGCAAATCAAGTGTGATCTGCTGGAAGCAGTCAATAGGCCAGATAAGACTTTCTGGTTTAGGAATAATGTTCCATTTGCTCTGAGGCTTTCTGTCTGCACCAAAAAAGAGTGACCAATGTTGAAAGCTGCCAGGTAAATCCTGACATAAGGAAAATGGAAAATGAAAAGGGAAGTATGGCAGAAGTACAGGAATGTGGAAGGGAAATCAGATCAGAACTGAATAGATCTGATCCCATCATATTTGATCTGAAAATTGAGCTGCATTTACAGCTTGAAATTTCTCTTTTCATTGTTTAGTTACGTATGAAACATACAATGTACCCAACAATAGATGGGGTAAGGATCCTCCAGTTTTGAGCGATGTTCTCAATGAAAAGATCTTAGATGGGTGATGGACTGCAGTAATAATCTTTTAGACAAATAAGATGGAAAGAAATCGTAAAAAATGAGGGGGGGTTGCACCACGTGCAGAATGGAAGATGAATTTTCATACATTTCTACAGCAGCACACCCACTTGATAACGATTTTGCCAAATGTACTTCCCATCTTTCGACATTCATCAATCGAATCACGTTGATATAAATTATGCCTGCTGATATAATAGTGCCCTAGTTTGAACCATTTTATTAAAACCAACTGAGAACTTTGGCCAATAAATATTTGCCAAAGGCGTCACCCATTCTACCCATTTAACAAATGAGACCTTCACAAGAGACTTCTCCGCTTCATGTACCAAATTTTAGCATAATTTCTCTGTCCACGCATTCTACATAACAACTACCACTGCTCACAATAAAAATTGCCACACTACACCATTCCTGGAACACCTCGTGTTATTCTCTATAATATATGAGAATATCATGGATTTTCTTTAATAAGCCATGTGTGAGTTAATTCTTCCATCAACAAACTTCTTCTTACAATTCACAGAACAATAAAAATACACACAAATCTAATTATGTCGCAAGTATGATATTACATTAATGATACTTCAAGAACAAAAGGGTCTTTTTTCAGTAAAAAATATTGGCAGTTTTGCGGCATTTCTCCATTTAATGTGAGCTGATTTCTTATTTTGGGATTTTATACCGGCGTTTACTATGTTCTGGTTGGTACCAGATATTGAAGGGATCGTGCAATTTGCCATTGCAATTGATTTCACCCAAGTAATGACCATTGGAACTGTTTCAGAACAATATGTCACACGTGTCTTTTTGAGGATTCATGAGAATTCGCCACGGGTTTTAGATTGAGTGGGCCAGTGAAAGAGTGGAGCTTTGAGGCTTTGACTCAAGAGGCTTCGATGAGAAGAGGTGGAGGACGAGCTTGTTCCCAGTTAGTCTTTACAATGCCTCCTGAAAAGATGATGTGCCTCTCCTGTGAGATGTGGCAGTCTTGGGGGAACTCCCCTCTCCAGCAGAGTCACATCTGCCAGAAGTGCATGTGGCTGGGCGATCTGGAAGACTGTCTGAGGAATCTGGAGCGACAGATGGATGACCTTCGACTCATAAAGGAGAATGAGGCAGTCATAGATGAGAGCTACAGGGTGGTAGTCACACCTAGGCTGCCGGAAGCAGGTCGTAGGGTCACAGTCAGAGGGGGGGAAGTGAAGGTGAGTAGACAGGTAGTGCAGAGCACCCCTGTAGTCATTCCCCTGAATAATAAGGTTACCATCCTGAATACTATTGGCGGGGATGACCGACCAGGTGTGAGCCACAGTGGCAGGGCCTCTCGCTCTGAGTCTGACCCTGTGATGCAGAAGGGTGGGACAGAGAAGAGGAGAGCTGTCGTCACTGGAGACTCTATAGTCAAGCGAGCAAACAGGAGATTCTGCGGACATGAGAAGGACACATGCATGGTTTGTTGCCTCCCGGTTGCCAGGGTCCGGTATGTCTCTGACCCGGGTGCATGACATCCTGGTATGAGAGGGAAAGTAACCAGAAGTCATGATACATATTGATACCAACGATATAGGCAGGAAGAGGGATGAGGTCCTGAAGTGTGAGTTTCTGGAACTAGGGAGAAGGCTGAAGAACAGGACCTCAAGGGTGGAGTTCTCAGGATTGCTGCCAGTGCTACGTGATAGTGATGGTAAGAATTGGAGGAGATGGCAGTTGAATGCAAGGAGTTTGTGCAGGGGGCAGGGTTTTAGTTTTTGGATCATTGGGATCTCTTCTGGGGAAGATGAGACCTGTACAGATTCGATGGGTTGCACCTGAACTCGAGTGGGAGCAATATCCTTGCAGGTAGGTTTGCTAGCATGGTTCAGGAGGTTTAAACTAATTTGCAAGGGGAATGGGATCCGGAGCAATAGAGCTGTGAAGGACGTGCATGAAGTAAACCCAGATCTAACATACAGAGAGGCTTTGAGGAAAGAGAAGTAGAATAAAGGGTGTAAAGATAATGAGGTAGAAGGGCTAAAGTGTGTGCACTTCAATGCACGAAGCATCAGAAACAAAGGTGATGAACTGAGAGCTTGGATACATACATGGCATTATGATGTAGTGGCCATTACAGAGTCTTGGCTGGCATCAGGGCAGGAACGGATTCTCAATATTCCTGGATTTCAGTGCTTTAAAAGGGATAGCGAAGGGGGAGAAAGGTGAGGAGGGGTGGCATTACTGGTCAGGGATACTATTACGGCTACAGAAAGGGAGGCTAATGTGGCAGGGTCCTCTTTTGAGTCAGTATGGGTGGAAGTCAGGAACAGGAAGGAAGCAGTTACTCTATTGGGGGTATTCTATAGGCCCCCGGCAGAGAAACCGAGGAGCAGATTGGGAGGCAGATTTTGGAAAGGTGCAAAAATAACAGGGTTGTTATCATGGGTGACTTTAACTTCCCTAATATTGATTGGCACTTGATTAGTTCCAAGGGTTTAGATGGGTTTGTTAAGTGTGTCCAGGATGGATTCCTGTCACAGTATGTTGACAGGCCGACTAGGGGGAATGCCATACTAGATCTAGTATTAGGTAACGAGCAGGGTCAGGTCACAGATCTCTCACTGGGTGAGCATCTGGAGGACAGTGACCACCACTACCTGGCCTTTAGCATTATCATGGAAAAGGATAGAATCAGAGAGGACGGGAATTTTTTAATTAGGGAAGGGCAAATTATGAGGATATAAGGCTAGAACTTGCGGGTGTGAATTGAGATGATGTTTTTGCAGGGAAATGTACTACGGACGTGGGGTCGATGTTTAAGGATCTCTTGCAGGATGTTAGGGATAAAGTTGTCCCAGTGAGAAAAATAAAGAATGGTAGGGTAAAGAAACATGGGTGACAAGTCAGCTGGAAAATCTAGTCAAGTGGAAGAAGGCAGCATTCATGAGGTTTAGGAAGCAAGGATCAGATGAGTCTATTGAGGAATATAGGGTAGCAAGAAAGGAGGTTAAGAAAGGGTTGAGAAGAGCAAGAAGGGGGCATGAGAAGGCTTTGGCGAGTAGGGTAAAGGAAAACCCTAAGGCATTCTTCAATTATGTGAAGAACAAAAGGATGACAGGAGTGAAGGTAGGACGAATTAGAGATAAAGATGGTAATATGTGCCTGGAGGCTGTGGAAGTGAACGAGGTCGTCAATGAATAATTCTGCTTGGTATTCACCAATGAGAGGGAACATGATGATGGTGAGGACAATATTAGTGAGGTTGGTGTTCTGGAGCATGTTGATATTTAGGGAGAGGAGGTGTTGGAGTTGTTAAAATACATTAGGACGGATAAGTCCCCGGGGCCTGACGGAATATTCCCCAGGCTGCTCCACGAGGCAAGGGAAGAGATTGCTGAGCCTCTGGCTAGGATCTTTAAGTCCTCGTTGTCCACGGGAATGGTACTGGAGGATTGGAAGGAGATGAATGTTGTCCCCTTGTTCAAAACGGTAGTAGGGATATTCCGGGTAATTATAGACCAGTGAGCCTTACGTCTGTGGTGGGAAAGCTGTTGGAAAAGATTCTTAGAGATAGGATCTATGAGCATTTAGAGAATCATGGTCTGATCAGGGGCAGTCAGCATTGCTTTGTGAAGGGCAGATCGAGTCTAACAAGCTTGATAGAGTTCTTTGAGGAGGTGACCAGACATACAGATGAGGGTAGTGCAGTGTATGTGATCTACATGGATTTGGTAAGACATTTGACAAGGTTCCACACTGTAGGCTTATTCAGAAAGTCAGAAGGTATGGGATCCAGTGAAGTTTGGCCAGGGAAGGTGAATTCAGAATTAGCTTGCCTGCAGAAGGCAGAGGGTTGTAGTGGAGGGAGTACATTCAGAGTGGAGAGTTGTGATTAGTGGTGTCCCACAAGGATCTGTTCTGGGACCTCTACTTCTCGTGATTTTTATTAACAACCTGGATGTGGGGGTAAAAGAGTGGGTTGGCAAGTTTGCAGATGTCACAAAGGTTGGTGGTGTTGTAGCTAGTGTAGAGGATTGTCGAAGATTGCAGAGAGGATGCAGAAGTGGGCTGAGAAGGGATAGATGGAGTTCAACCCGGAGAAGTGTGAGGTGGTACACTTTGGAAGGACAACCTCCAAGGCAGAGTACAAAGTAAATGGCTGGATACTTTGTAGTATGGAGAAGCAGAGGGATCTGGGGGTACATGTCCCTGAAAGTTGCCTCACAGGTAGATTAGGTAGTTAAGAAAGCTTATGGAGTGTTACCTTTCATAAGTCGAGGGATAGAGTTTAAGAGTCATGATGCAGCTCTATAAAGCTCTGGTTATGCCACACTTGGAGTACTGAGTCCAGTTCTGATCGCCTCACTCTCGGAAGGATGTGGAAACATTGGAAAGGGTACAGAGAAGATTTACCAGGATGCTGTTTGGTTTAGAGAGTATGGATTATGATCAGAGATTAAGGGAGCTAGGGCTTTACTCTTTGAAGAGAAAGAGGATGAGAGGAGACATGATAGAGGTGTACAAGATATTAAGAGGAATAGATAGAGTGGATAGCAAGTGCCTCTTCCTCAGGGCACCACTTCTCAGTACAAGAGGACATGGCTTTAAGGTAAGGAGAGGGATAGAACATAGAACATAGAATAGTACAGCACATTACAGGCCCTTCAGCTCACAATGTTGTGCCGACCTGCAAACCCTGCCTCCCATATAACCCCCCACCTTAAATTCCTCCATATACTTGTCTAGTAGTCTCTTAAACTTCACTAGTGTATCTTCCTCCACCACTGACTCAGGCAGTGCATTCCATGCACCAACCACTCTCTGAGTGAAAAACCTTCCTCTAATATCCCCCTTGAACTTCCTTCCCCTTACCTTAAAGCCATGTCCTCTTGTACCGAGCAGTGGTGCCCTGGGGAAGAGGCACTGGCTATCCACTCTGTCTATTCCTCTTAATATCTTGTACACATCTATCATGTTTCCTCTCATCCTCCTTCTCTCCAGAGAGTAAGGCCCTAGCTCCCTTAATCTCTGATCATATTCCATACTCTCTAAACCAGGCAGCATCCTGGTAAATCTCTTCTGTACCCTTTCCAATGCTTCCACATCCTTCCTATAGTGGGGCAACCAGAACTGGACACAGTACTCTAAGTCTGGCCTAACTAGAGTTTTGTACAGCTGCATCATTACATCGTGACTCTTAAGCTCTATCCCTCGATTTATGAAAGCTAACACCCCATAAGCTTTCTTAACTACCCTATCTACCTGTGAGGCAACTTTCAGGGATCTGTGGACACATACCCCCAGATCCCTCTGCTGCTCCACACTACCAAGTATCCTTGCATTTACTTTGTACTCTGCCTTGGAGTTTGCCCTTCCAAAGTGTACCACCTCACACTTTTCTGGGTTGAACTCCATCTGCCACTTCTCAGCCCACTTCTGCATCCTATCAATGTCTCTCTGCAATCTTCAGCAATCCTCTACACTATCTACAACACCACCAACCTTTGTGTCATCTGCAAACTTGCCAACCCACCCTTCTACCCCCACATCCAGGTCATTAGTAAAAATCACAAAAGGTAGAGGTCCCAGAACAGATCCTTGTGGGACACCACTAGTCACAACCCTCCAATCTGAATGTACTCCCTCCACCACGACCCTCTGCCTTCTGCAGGCAAGCCAATTCTGAATCCAGCTGGCCAATCTTCCCTGGATCCCATGCCTTCTGACTTTCTGAATAAGCCTACCATGTGGAACCTTGTCAAATGCCTTACTAAAATCCATGTAGATCACATCCACTGCGCTACTCTCATCTATATGTCTGGTCACCTCCTCAAAGAACTCTAACAGGCTTGTTAGGCACGATCTGCCCTTCACAAAGCAATGCTGACTGTCCCTGATCAGACCATGATTCTCTAAATGCCCATAGATCCTACCTCTAAGAATCTTTTCCAACAGCTTTCCCACCACAGACGTAAGGCTCACTGGTCTCTAATTACCTGGACTATCCCTACTACCTTTTTTGAACAAGGGGACAACATTCGCCTCCCTCCAATCCTCCGGTACCATTCCCGTGGACAACGAGGACATAAAGATCCTAGCCAGAGGTTCAGCAATCTCTTCCCTTGCCTCGTGGAGCAGCCTGGGGAATGTTCCGTCAGGCCCCGGGGACTTATCCATCCTAATGTATTTTAACAACTCCAACACCTCCTCTCCCTTAATATTAACATGCTCCAGACCATCAACCTCACTCATATTGTCCTCACCGTCATCATGTTCCCTCTCATTGGTGAATACCGAAGAGAAGAATTCATTGAGGACCTTGCTCACTTCCACAGCCTCTGGGCACATCTTCCCACTTTTATCTCTAATTTGTCCTACCTTCACTCCTGTCATCCTTTTGTTCTTCACATAATTGAAGAATGACTTGGGGTTTTCCTTTACCCTACTCGCCAAGGCCTTCTCATGCCCCCTTCTTGCTCTTCTCAGCCCCTTCTTAACCTCCTTTCTTGCTACCCTATATTCCTCAATAGACCCATCTGATCCTTGCTTCCTAAACCTCATGTATGCTGTCTTCTTCCACCTGACTAGATTTTCCACTTCACTTGTCACCCATGGTTCCTTCACCCTACCATTCTTTATCTTCCTCACCGGGACAAATTTATCCCTAACATCCTGCAAGATATCCCTAAACATCGGCCACATGTCCATAGTACATTTCCCTACAAAAACATCATCCCAATTCACACACACAATTTCTAGCCTTATAGCCTCATAATTTGCCCTTCCCCAATTAAAAATTTTCCTGTCCTCTCTGATTCTATCCTTTTCCATGATAATGCTAAAGGTCAAGGAGCAGTGATCACTGTCCCCCAGATGCTCACCCACTGACAGATCTGTGACCTGACCCAGTTCGCTACTTAATACTACATCTAGTATGGAATTTCCCCTAGTCGGTCTGTCAACATACTGTGACAGGAATCCATCCTGGACACACTTAACAAACTCTGCCCCATCTAAACCCTTGGAACTAATCAAGTGCCAATCAATATTAGGGAAGTTAAATTCACCCATGATAACAACCCTGTTATTTTTGCACCTTTCCAAAATCTGCCTCCCAATCGGCTCCTCGGTATCTCTGCTGCTACCAGGGGGCCTATAGAATACCCCCAGTAGAGTGACTGCTCCCTTCCTGTTCCTGGCTTCCACCCATACTGACTCAAAAGAGGATCCTGCTACATTACCCACCCTTTCTGCAGCTGTAATAGTATCCCTGACCAGAAATGCCACCCCTCCTCCCCTTTCCCCACCCCCCATCCCTTTTAAAGCACTGAAATCCAGGAATATTGAGAATCCATTCCTGCCCTGGTGCCAGCCAAGTCTCTGTAAAGGCCACTACATCATAATTCCATCCAAGCTCTCAGTTCATCACCTTTGTTCCTGATGCTTCTTGCATTGAAGTACACGCACTTTAGCTCTTCTACCTTACTACCTTTACACCCTTTATTCTGGCTTCTCTTTCCTCAAAGCCTTTCTATTTATTGGATCTGGCTTTACTCCATGTTCACTTCTTTCACTGCTCTATCGCTCCAGGTCCCATCCCCTTGCAAATTAGTTTAAACCCACCCGAACCATGCTAGCAAACCTATCAGCAAGGATATTGCTCCCCCTCGAGTTCAGGTGCAACCCATCCAGTCTGTACAGGTCCCACAGGAAGGTTTGTAGAGGAAGGTTTTTCACTCAGAGAGTGGTTGGTGTGTGGAATGCACTGCCTGAGTCAGCGGTGGAGGCAGCTACACTAGTGAAGTTTAAGAGACTACTAGACAGGTATATGGAGGAATTTAAGGTGGAGGGTTATATGGGAGGCAGCGTTTGAGGGTCAGCACAACATTGTGAGCTGAAAGGTCTGTAATGTGCTGTACTATTCTATGTTCTATGTTCAATGCTGCTTTTCATCCTTAGTGAGCTGCATCGGGAAAATGGCCATTGAACGCTATTTTTTAATATTTCATTCTGTTTGTACACACAGTTTGTGCAACATTCTGGAGCGCTACGGGAATGTCTCTGAAAAAATGGTCCCTCCATTGAGCTGACTGGAAACACCTGCTATCATGGCGATTGCTGAACCTATGTTTCATTTATCATTTTCTCTGATATGCCAAATCTATACTTTGCAGTTGGCTCTGTTCTGCCTAAGCAGTTGATAGGTCTAGTTTCAATCCCAGACACTAACTCCAAGAAGCCAATGTTGCAATATTAACCTTGGTGTGAACAGAATGGTGGAACATAAATTGTGACAGGTCTCACATGCTAAGCTCAATGAAAGAACTCACCACACCAACTCTGGACTTCTTAATATTTACCTTAATAAGACATCATATGATTTCACAGAAGAATAGTATAGGTACTCAGGTGTCCAGATTAATATTGGCACTTGATCAAGTTAATAAAATCAGTATTAGGTTTGTTATCACCGACAAATGACATGAAGTTTGTTAACTTAGCAGCAATAGTTCAATGCAATACATAATCTAGCAGGGAAAAATGCCCTGCTAGTACACATGCCAAATCTCTTCAAACTCCTAATAAAGTATAGCCATTTCCTTGCCTTCTTTATAACTGCATCAAAAGGTTGGGACCAGGTTAGATCCTCAGAGAGCATGAGACCCAGGTGCTTGAAACTGCTCACTCTCTCCACTTCTGAACCCTCTATGAGGATTGGTATGTGTTCCTTCGTGTTACCCTTCCGAAATTCCACAATCAGTGCTTTCGTCTTACTGACACTTAATTTTTTCCAAATACCCCTTGTTGAATTTACTGAGCTGACTTTGGCTTCATAAAAGATAAAGTCTGGACTCTGAAGTGTTCCTTTTCTTTCAAAGTAAGTCAATTCCAGCCTTGTTTAAGCCTTCAACTTGCTCAATTGGCATCCACAGGCCTCGAATATTGTTTTGTACTATATCCCTGTAACTGAGCTATTTCAATTCAAGAAACATACCAACCTGGAATGAAATTTGGACTCAGCAATGACAATTTTGAATTTACGAAGCTGTTGTTGAAACCTATCTGATTCACTCTTGTCCAAAGTGCAGCATCCTCATCTGTTCCTGATGAAAACTAACTCAGGTTTCTTTTTGCCACAGTGGAATATACCTTTCAGTGCAATAACCGATAAGGTTGTTATAAAAAATAATAACTTTGCCACCATGTTGAAGATACCTCTCACAAAGGAATATGTTGTGCATTTCTCTGCGGGCAAATATCTCAATGCCTGGATCTCATCAGAGAGAGACCTCAGAGCGGTGCCAGAAGCCGAAGACTTTTTCATGGCCTTCGCAATCAGGAGAACCCAATTTCAAGCCATTGCACTTCCACTCCTGTTTTCCAGAATGGTGTATGTGTACTCAGCCTCTTTCACTGCCAAAGTGAGAGCAAACTCAGTCTGGAGGACCAACATCTCCACTGCCCAGGTAGTCTACAAATGAAGGGCAAGAAAATTGAATTTACTGTTTCAGGTAAACGTTTCTCATTTCCTTTCCATCTGGACTACTCAGTTCATTGCACGCACCACAAACCCATTATCATACAGATTATTTCCCTTTATAGATAGATAGATAGATAGATAGATAGATAGATAGATAGATACTTTATTCATACCCATGGGGAAATTCAACTTTTTCCCAATGTCCCATACACTTGTTGTAGCAAAACTAATTACATACAATACCTAACTCAGTAAAAAAATATGATATGCATCTAAATCACTATCTCAAAAAGCATTAATAATAGCTTTTAAAAAGTTCTTAAGTCCTGGCGGTAGAATTGTAAAGCCTAATGGCATTGGGGAGTATTGACCTCTTCATCCTGTCTGAGGAGCATTGCATCGATAGTAACCTGTCGCTGAAACTGCTTCTCTGTCTCTGGATGGTGCTATGTAGAGGATGTTCAGAGTTATCCATAATTGACCGTAGCCTACTCAGCGCCCTTCGCTCAGCTACCGATGTTAAACTCTCCAGTACTTTGCCCACGACAGAGCCCGCCTTCCTTACCAGCTTATTAAGACGTGAGGCGTCCCTCTTCTTAATGCTTCCTCCCCAACACGCCACCACAAAGAAGAGGGCGCTCTCCACAACTGACCTATAGAACATCTTCAGCATCTCACTACAGACATTGAATGATGCCAACCTTCTTAGGAAGTACAGTCGACTCTGTGCCTTCCTGCACAAGGCATCTGTGTTATCTGCCCATCGCCTACATGTCCCCTCTCCTCATGTCCCATGTTCCCATTTATACAGCTCAACTCCCTTACGCAGTACTCCTTAAGCGTCGGATTGTACACAAAATTCAGAGCAAGTATGTTGGAATTCACAAGTTACATTTAGCGTTGTGAAATATGCCAAAACAAACAGTAACATCCAAGCGTATTCTCAATTTTGTGTTCTGAGTGGATAGTTTTAGAGTTGTTATACTGCAAATATTCGATTCCTTTTATTAGTAACAAAAGGTTAAAAAGAATAACTATTTCATTCAATGCTTTATCTCATTCCCAACTCTACGTATCCCTCTGCAGGAACTTATTTCTTCATCTCAGAAACTGGAGCTTGAATCTGAATCAATTAAGGATCGTATCACAAAAAGCACAACTATCTGCATATGAATTATATCATTAATATCATCCAGAAAAATTCAAAATTGTCCACAAAACAAACAGTCAAGTGGCATCTTTCTTTAATTGATCCTTGTGTGGTTAACCAGTGTCTCTATCACACATATTTTGGTGGAGACTCGTTTGTATTTGGTCATGATCAAAATATCGAACATTACATCACAGGAAAAGACCCTAACGCCAACGACGTCTGCACGAACCATGTCTGGACCAACGATAATGCCATACAAGCTGAATGGTAATTCCTGCACAATATTCATATCCTTCCTTCCGTTCGTAGACATAATTCTTTCCAATTGATTTATAAGTATATGCACTTCACCGTTCTTTAACAACACATTGTTGCAGCATGTTGTAGCCACCTTGTAACTTTTGTGCAATCTAGTAGTGTACTAATATCTTTGCCTCATTTATCTGCGTTAAACTTTCTTCCTCTCATTTCTGTCCGACGCTTTTTAGTTCTTGGCATTTCCCTTTGAATATCTACTCTGTCTAAGTCATCAACCAGAATAGGACATGGTACTCCAATTATGGACTGCTCGAAGTTTTATACAGCCACAAAATTACTTCCCAATAGTTATACTCGATGCCCCTTGTGATGTAGGAAAGCACACTGCCCACGTGTTGTTACAAATCCACTTATACTTCATTTTATGTCCAAGAAATAAAGCACAGAACACAACTATTACTATAATGGATTCTACTGTAGCATACCGGTAAGGGCGACATTATTACAGTTCGGTTCGCAGTTTAATCCCGACATATTCTGCGCAGAGTCTCGGTACGTCCCCCCCCCCCCCCCCCGTGAAATGTGTGGGTTTTCTCCGGATGCTCCGCTTTTCTCCCACAGTCCAAAGACATATCAGGTTGTTTAATTGGACATTGGAAATTGTTCCCTGAATAGGTTTAGATTTAAATCGGGATTGTTCGGGTTTACTGGTGGTGCGTCTCGACGAGCCGGGGGGTGGGTGGTTGTTCCGAGCCGTATCTCTAAACAACATAGAGGAACTACTCGTGTTGGAATGAAATGCGGAGTTGAATTGCTCTTAATGCCAGTGATTTGGTGGCATACTCCCTCACATTAGAACGGCAGGGAATGTTCCGAAACATATTACTGCTTGCTATCATAAAATACTATGCAAGTACTTTAAGGAAAAACAGCACAATTACTTTAGATTTTTTCAGGTTTTCTTTTCAGTTCAGTATTTAGACTTGAGTACCTGACAACAATCAATAACAGAGCTACTTAAGGTGAAAAGAAGTCCAAAATATACAGAATTCTCTGTGGATGCTTATGGGCAATAACCGTTCAAAAACAATGTCTGTGACGTTAATGACAAATTAAATTAATTCCATGTTGTTGCATGGTCTTTCCCCCTCGATTCCAGTTTTTTGCATCTTCCTGTCTAAGAGCTTCTTAAACCGTCCGATGGTACCTGCTTCCAGTGCCTCCTCTGGAAGTGTGTTGAAGGCAACCGCCACTTCCTGTATAAAACAAAACGTGTCACACACATCTTTGTTAAACTCCAGACTCCTCCCCCATCGCACAACCAGCTGCACCACCACCTTGAGGTAATGCCGTTAAACTGATATTTCCATCCAAGGAAAAAGATTCTGCCTATATATCTCATCTATGGCCCTTGTGATTATTTCAGAATAATTTTATTGGTAGTATGCGGAACATTCAGTACTTACGAGATTTGATTGTGTTGCGGTGCTAAGCATAAGACACGGGAAAATACCATAATAGACAACACAACAGCACCCAACCATGTAGAAGACAATCGTACAAGCATCCATAGACAGCCAACAATTAACAGTATTGTCACATGCTCAATCACCCGTAGTCAACTTAACTAAATTTGAACATATGAACAGACTAAATAATCATCACCAGAACAAGGAGAGTAGCAGAGACAACTTAACGGATATTGTGCGGATACAGTTAAGGATTTACACCTGAGTGGGTTTAATTGGAAGCTGGATAGCTGTAGGAAGGAAGTTTTGGAGATGACATATAGTCCTGGAGGTGATTGACAGGTAGCGTCTCTCTGCAATTTGGTGACTAGGTGGACTCGGTAGTAACTTTTCTCAGCTCCTTTCCTTCGTTCGGGTGAGGGACAGGTCGTTAATGACAGTGGCAGACAGTCACAGATCTTCGCCGACGAGTATTCCACTCTCTGGGACCTAGACTTGGAGAGTGAGGAGGGGGCTGGAAAGCAAACGGTGATAGAGGTGGTCACAGCACTCTCAATAATGGTTGAGTCCCGGCACCATGACTTTTCAATTCATCTGGGCCGGGGCTAAATCGTCCAAACATTTGGATTTTCCTCGCTTTCAGACCACTACCCCGTCACGTCGAACCGCTCTGGGCCTGGATCCGCTGCCAGGTTTCGACCCGTTCTTTCAAAATCAGCTGGGTGCTTAGATAGATCAAGCCTCTGTTCCGGTGGACGGGCCTCCAATCTGCCTCTTCTCCGTTCTGGCTTTGGTCTACTAGTCTCGCCCCGACTTTGCCACGTATCCACCTCGACCGCGCCCCAGCTTCGCCGCACTCTTCGGCCATCAAACCACCCACGCTTTCACCCGCTTTTTCGTTGATAGCGATAATTGATTTTTTAATATATTTTTCACAGAAAAAAGTGTTATTAAGAAAATGTTTCTAGTTGTATTTCTTATATTGTTATCCGCCAGTACGTAGTCGTTGGATTTCACCATTGCGAACTTAAATCTTCTTGTCGGAGAGTTAACTATCAGATCAATTGGAATTTTAGGAGTTCTGAAGAAGCCATTTTATGTCCACGGGAAATCTTCTATTAAAGATTTGTTAATATACTTCTGACTGTCTAACCGAAGAACGTGAGGTCCACCTGACGCTGAGTGTAGTGCAGATTTGGAATTGTCAGTTGATTGAGAATATTGGAAGTATTCAGAAGTCAGCTAACATTATAAGATCAAATGTAATGTGGTGGATCTATGAGGATGGTGAAAATGAGGACGTCACGATCAAGGGGCCAATAAGAATTTGACCTGCTGACGTAAGGGTGGATCCTCATGCTATCTGAGTAACATCCTATTTCATCAATCAACGTCCAGCTTCAAAGGCTGCATCTACCAGTGTGCAGACAGGAAGAGATATCTTCCGAAACAATCAGGGTAGTAGTGAAGGAACTCACTGAGGGAAATCTCCTCAAAAGGAACGTATACTTTCCTGCTCACGAGCTGCAAGTTGTAGTCGAAGGACATCTATATGATCTGCGGACAGAGGAGCCACCAGAAAGAGGACTGTCAAGAAAGTAAATGCTGCAAAAGTGTCTGCCCAAAACGTGTTGGTACCTACCTACAGACAATAGCAAGAGTAGCTGGCACTGATATTGATCGGACAAACGTGACGCGGCCCTCTCCAGTGCAGAGGCCACGTCCGACATCGAGTCAGAAACGGCTCCTGCAAAAGGACCGAGCAAATCGAAATTCCACCAGCAGCCAAAACGCCCCAGTCCACTCCACAGGACGAAGAAGACTCTACGGAGGCGGTAAGGGGAGAGAAAGGCAGGAATAATGATGGCGACCAGTCAAGACGAAGAAGACTCACAAGACACCATCCAAGAGACTACTGGCTGCCGAAAATAAAAGGAACTGGAAGAAAAGGGCAGACCGTCAAATAAATAGCAGTAAGAACGGAACATCGGAGACAAGAACAGAGAAATCGTAATGAGGACTGGAAAGAGCGGAAAATGAAATATATCCGAGAAAGGAATTCAGCAGACCAACCGCAGCCTCGGAAGAGTGGGAGAAGCAGAGGTGCCATCAGCCCCCGGCTCGTGGAGACTGGGAGTAGCACAGCGCCCAATCAACACCAATCAACATCATCTCCGCAAAAAAAAAGCGCAGAACAGAAGCAATCACCCCGCCACCCCCTAACACACCTACAGAAATTCGGAAGCAGATCAGTGACCGGTGCACCCAAGCTAGGATGAACAGTGACAACCCTCCCTTCAAGCCGACCATTCGCATCGCCAAACCTGGGAGAGGGTCGTTCTCGGTACCTGAACCCACAAACGGGTAGCAGTTTACCAAGGCGATGGGCATGACGGCTCAAATAGATGATCTACGACTGAAGTTGTAATCATGGAATAAACCTGGTATGCCTGTACTTGGGCAATGTTAAGAGAACGGTCCGATGTTTGCAGTTTCTTTGAATTCGACAGCTCCCTTGTTATGACAGGGAAATATTGGGATGAACAGCAGGTCACTTACATCGTTCACATAGAAGGAACTTTCTGTTGAATATGCAACAACGATGCGAAGGGAGAGTGGAAGTGCTATACAAAACTGGATAGATGAGATGTGGAGTGGTGTGTAATCAAATACATCACGAGCCCCGCCCCCCCCCCCCCCACACACACACACACCCCTTCTCACATCATGTCAAACTAACGCCTTAAATTCCCGAGTACCTTCTGGGTGCATGGCTGAAATCAGCCGAATGAATTTCACATTAACTCAAACACGAGAAAATATGCAGATGTTGGAAATTCAAGCAACACACACAAAATGCTAGTGGAACGCAGCAGGCCAGGCAGCATTTATAGAAAGAAGTACAGTCGGATGGAGACCCTTCGTCAGGACTAACGGAAAAAAAGAGATAGTAAGAGATTGGAAAGTGGGAGGGGGAGTGGGAGACCCGAAATGATAGGAGAAGACAGGAAGACAGGAAGCTAAGAGCTGGGAAGTTGATTAGCAAAAGGGATACAAAGCTGGAGAAGGGGAAGTATCATAGGATGTAAGGGCTTGGAAGAAAGAAGGGAGTGGGGGCACCAGAGGAAGATGGAGAACAGGCAAGGAGTTATTGTGAGAGGGAAAGAAAGAGAAAAAATAATAATTAGGGATGGGGTAAGAAGGGGAGGAGGGGCATTAACGGAAGTTAGAGAAATCAACGTTCGTGCTATTAGGTTGGAGGCGACCCAGACGGAATATAAGCTGTTGTTCCTCCAACCTGATTGTGACTTCATCTCGACGGTAGAGGAGGCCATGGATTGACGTATAGGAATAGGAATGGAACGAAGAATTAAAGTGTGTGGCCACTGAGAGTTCCTGCTTCTTCTAGGGGACAGAGCGTAGGTGTTCAGCGAAACGGTCTCCCACTCTGTATCGGGTCTCACCAATATATAGAAGGCCACCCAAGAGCACCGGCCACAGTATATCGCACCAGCAGACTCACGGGTGAAGTGTCGCCTCACCTGGAAAGACTGTCTGGGGTTCTGACTGGTGGTGAGGGAGGAAGTGTAAGGGCAGGTGTAGCACTTGTTCTGCTTACAAAAATAAGTGCCAGGAGAGAGACCAGTGGGAAGGGATGGGTGTGGACTAATGGACAAGGGAATCGCGTAGGGAGAAAGCAGAAAATGGGGGGGAGGGAAAGAAGTGATTGGTGGTGGGATCCCGTTGGAGATGGCAGAAGTTATGGAGAATTATATGTTGGACACTGAGGCTGGCGGGGTGGTAGCTGAGGACAAGAGGAACCCTATCCCTAGCGGGGTGGCAGGAGGATGGGATGAGAGCAGATGTGTGTGATATGGGAGAGATGCGTTTTAGGGCAGAGTTGATGGTGGAGGAAGCGAAGCCCCTTTCTTTAAAAAAGGAAGACATCTCTTTCGTCCTGGAATGAAAAGCCTCATCCTGAGAGCAGATGCGCCGGAAGTGGAGGAATTGAGAGAAGGGGATGGCATTTTTACAAGTAACAGGGTGGGAAGAGGAATAGTCCAGGTAGCTGTGAGAGTCTGTAGGCTTATAGTAGACATCAGTAGATAAGCTGTCTCCAGAGACAGAGACAGGGAGATCAAGGAAGGGGAGGGAGGTGTCGGAAATGGACCAGATAAATTTGAGGGCAGGGTGGAAGTTGGAGGCAAAGTTGATTATCTCAACGAGCTCAGCATGCGTGCAGGAAGCTGCGCCAATGCAGTCATCAATGTAGCGAAGGACATGTGGGGCCGGATACCAGTATAGGCTTGGAACATGGACTGTTCCACATAGCCAACAAAAAGGCAGGCATAGCTGGGACCCATACGGCTGCCCATTGCTACACCTTTAGTTTGAAGGAAATGGGAGGAGCCAAAGGAGAAATCAGTAAGAGTAAGGACCAATTCTGCTAGACGTAGGAGAGCTTTGAGACCTTCCTGGTGGGGGGGTGGAGGTATATAGGGACCGGACATCCATGGTGAAAATAAGACGATAGGGGCCAGGGAACTTGAAATCATTGAAAAAAATCCAGAGCATGAGAAGTGTCACGAACATAGGAGGGAAGGGATTGAACAAGGGGGGATAAATCAGTGTCGAAGTATGCAGCAATGAGTTCGGTAGGCAGGAGCAAGCTGAAACAATGGATCAACCTGGACAGGCAGGTTTGTGGATCTTGAGTAGGAGGTAGAAACGGGAAGTGCGGGGTGTGGGAACTATGAGGTTGGTGGCAGTGGATGGGAGATCCCCAGAGCTAATAAGGTTGTTGATGATGTGGGAGACAATGACCTGGTGCTCCTTAATGGGGTCATTTTCCAGGGGTAAATAAGAGGAGGTATCAGCGAGATTTCGCTGTGCCTCTGCAAGATAGCGGTTAGTACACCAGACTGCTACAGCGCCCCCTTTATCAGCTTGTTTTATGGTAAGGTTGGGATTGGTGCGGAGGGAGTGAAGAGCAAACCGTTCGGAAGGAGTGGGGTTGGAATTAGAACAAGGTGTGGTGAGGTCGAGACGGTTGATGTCCCGTCGGCAGTTAGCAATAAAAAGATCCAGAGCAAGCAGAAGACCAGAGCGTGATGTCCATGAAGATGAGGAGGGCTGAAGACGGGAGAAGGATCATCGGTGTGGATAGGAGAGTCCTTACCGAAGAAGTAAGCTCGGAGACGGAGCCGGTGGAAGAAGAGTCAGCACTATTTATGTCTATGTTTCTATAACTGGACCCTTTAATACTGTTAGTCATACCCTAGGTGTTAACCACAAGGAGAATGCGGGTGTTGTTTGTACAGGCGACAGAAGGAAGAGATCATATGGTGGTTGACATTTTGAATGTGGATGTAAAACATGGTCAGCATGTTTCTCTGAACAACAGAGCTAAAATTTTGGAGAAACAGAATCTAGTTAATTAGATGATTTTTCGTGCCAATTTCGGGATCTGTTTGATATCTATTTCATTTAACCCATTTCTTTTCCTGTTGGACACAGAATGACATTGTTCCTGTTTACCCGAAGCAACAGTTGCTTTTGAAGTTGGGAGATAGAGTCCCGTAACAGGTGATGACTCCAAGGATTAAGCCGATGCCAATGTAGTCTGCTGCCAGATAGGATCACCTCCCGGATGGTTAAAATTATTCAGAGCGGGGTTGTTATCCAGCAGGATGAAGTGAAATGGACACGACGCTAATCCTTTCTGTCCGTAAGTTTTCGCAGTTTGGCCACTGTGCTAGAGACTGTTTCACTTCTATACCCACAAGAAAACTTTAAACTCTGCATCTCTTGTCCTCTGGTGCTAAAGCAGTCGGGTCTCAAAAATATCCTCAAACGAAGGTTTAAGTTCTGTTGGCTCCTCCCTCTGCTGGTAACTGCTGGGATTCAACACGAGCAGCTGGCTAGCAATGTTTTTGAACCGGAATGTCCTGAAGGAAATTCACCAGTGACAAAATTTGATTCATTACCTGCTTTCTTCGAGCTTATTTTGTGCCCGCATTCCAAACCTGACAAAAAATGTGCGAATAACCGCATTTGTAAATAACAAAGACTATAATCAAAGTCTTTGCAAGAAATTTATGATACCAAACAAAAACTCTGTAAATGTATCATAACTGAAACCAACTGTTACCAAGAGAAACATTAATTATTCTGCGTTGTGCACGAAGATTTGTATGCCTTGAAATAAGAAATACGTGGGCAGTCATGCTACAGAATTAAAAACCTTGTTACCAGGGCGGAGTGAAGGTCCCTTTGTCCGACGAAATACATATATAAAGAATATCCTGTCCGGTCCTGTGTAGCTTGCTATACAGTATTAATGAGTTGTAATATCAATCCAATTCTTATTTGAGCTCCGATAGCCATTTCTACTTTCTGATCTATTCCTTATAACGAAGCTGGAAGTAAAGTCGTCAATTCTCAGGACGGTGGCGCTGGCGATCTTCTATTGCCGGCAGTTACCTCACCAATACCAGAGTTCAACAGCAGCTTTTCCCACAGAAACCAGTCTTCTATGTATCAAAACGTTTACTAGTCCCTTAATTTGTCCACATATTTCTCTTTAATATGGATGTTGAAAACTGTTACGTTCTGGCAAAGTGGCCATGTGCCGCTCTGCTCTCTGTTCTCAGTGGGCGGAATCGCCATTCCAAACTACAATGTGGACCTCTTGACTATCTGACGACATACGTTCCTCGACTGCTATTAAACTGCGTTTGGCCCTGCACAATAATGACAGAAACCAAATGCCATTTCCAGACACTGGTCAATGAAAATAGCACCCTTCACGAAACAGAGATCGATTAAATCCACGCTGTTGATCATTTCAGTGTCATCGTTTGTCCATAGTCGCCGTAAGAAACACCCACTCACAAACTGAGACTGCTCTCAAATCTGGTAATTCTTTTCTTTTTTACAGAGCCGAGCTCAGATATTCTCGCTGATCCTGTCTCCCAGGTTCCCTGCTCTTTATAGATGATATTCTTCAAATCCTATATTCCTAAATTAGCCAATATAGCTAGAGGTGCTGATGGTTTGTTTCCATCATACCGATTGGAATATTAAGAACAAGGTTTTGTTGTTAGTATATCGATATCGTGTATAATTTTCTTCAGCATAAAGTGGAGTGTGTTGAAATGACATGTACTTTCAGTGAGATTGCGCTATGCATTTGTAATATACATAGTAAAGTGAAATAGCAGACAATATTCCCAACGTTATGTGTATTATATTCCAGTCCGCATCGCAGTGGACTCGGTGTGTTTTTTGCAGGTAAAATTAAAATGAAATGAAGGATACCTTCTCAAAACGTGAGTCGCCAAATGACAAACTATATCCTGTGTTTTAGCGAGTAGGATATACATTTCAGTTTTCCTTCAAGATGATTAAGCAGGTATTTTCACAAACAGCTAAAATCATTTTTAAAGCGCGTGGTTAGATATTTTCCTTTATGTAAGAAATAAACGTTTTTGTTCTGCTTAATGACCTCATGTAAAAATAAATATCAGATCACTCTTCAGACAGGAAGGTTGAGTATTTAAATTTTTAATGATTAATGATTTACCGGATTTAGCCTTTGTAACATTTTTTATATATCCCATTGTGGATTATTAGGAATTCGTAGAAGATCATGAGAATCGTCTTCAGGTTCATTGTTGTTTTGGAAGATCATACAAAAATATTGTTGCAATCCCGTTTTCATCAATGCTAAAAATGAACAAACATAATAAATATTTCAGATGAAATTCGAAATTAATTATTCATAAATTGTCGAAATCCGCAAACCAATTCTAGAGACATTAATGCAGCACTTCACTGATTGCTCTAGAGTTTCGCAAACATAGCTTTTAAATTGGAATATTCATGAAGGAGCGGGCGATTAATTTTCCACGATCAACTTCGTAAAAGTACTTTGGACTATTTGTGATCTGTCGAATGCATTTGTAAAAGGCAATTCTAATCAACAGATGGATACACAGAAAATCGGGGGGAACTGTGGAACGCTTCGTGTATAACACTATCATATAATGCAGAAATAAAGTGAGTAAAATTGGAAGTCAGTTTACGAAGTGTGAAGTGATAATGGCAATAAATCTATTTTCCAGTCGTGACAGTGGGAAGCAGGCAAAAAACAGATTATACTGTTTCGCTAAGGCCTGAAACTGTAGAGATCAGACATCAATACTCTCTCTTAGTCTGAAAGTTGCAGTGTGGTCTCCATTTCCCCTCCTATTATTACTAGATACGCTAGAGGGAGAGATGTTGTTGTCAATAGGATATTCTAGTACAGTGTATCAGATATTTTTCTCGTCTTATTATCCACAAGAACCATTATTTAATCACCATTAATTTACCTTCAGCAAAATAAACTCTTGGCACTCAAGTTTTGCTAGCTGAAATAAATCACATTCAGCGCCTTCTGTCCTTCTCTCCACATCTGCTGTAGTTTAAAACCTTTGTCCACAATTAATGTATTTCCAGCTGCCTACCCTGAAAAATTTTCATTCCATTCCACAAGAAACCTCTGATCATTCACTGTTAACATCTCGTCCAGAAGGTCTTAAGATCTTAGAGGTTCCTCTTCTCCCACCCAAAAGAAAATCCTATAGTACTCTCATATTTTCGTCGTTATTTTGTGGCAAGAAGTTTAACAGACATCCGAATGCGCTGGTGTTGACGTCCTTTTAAATTACCTGAGTCATTTGAGACACAAAATTATTTGAATTTTGTCTCATTTGTCCTCTAAATACACTTTCCTGATTGCTTCCAAATCTTTTCGATTTTCCGTTTATCGGTAATCTCAGTCCTCCTTCCCCTTCCCCCACCTTTTTGTTCTGGCGTCTGCCCTTTCTTTGGCAATCCTGAAGAGGGGCTCCGGCCCGAAACATCAACTGTTTATACATTTCCATAAATGCAACCAGGCCTCCTAAATTCTTCCAGCATTTGTGTATGTTGATCTGGTTTCCAGCAACAGCAGAATGCCTTATGTTAATGATTCTCTACACTTTTCGCCAATATAGGTGTCTCCATCAAACACGAATTTTCTTCCATTCTAAGGGGGGGGGGCGTTTCTTCTTGTCCTGCCTTTCTGCGTAACGAGAACGCCATTCTTGGATTAAACATTGTTGCAATTCCCTTATCGAAGACCTTCATAATTTTCCCGAGCAGTAGTACTCGAAAGAAAAACTTTACTGCGGTTCTCGCCGTATCAGAGTTTTATGCTGAATTATTTGTACACGTGTACTCTGGCTCTGTTTACGAAACACGGGATTTCTTCGATTTTTTAGATAAACTTTATCTGTCAAGTCTACATCTAAATATGCAAGGAAATGTCTCGCTTTGCATCAAAGACCAACACAGAACGAGGACTCTGCTAGGGCCGCCACGCTTCGCGCAGACTCAGCATGCTCACAGTTTATGGATCCTTGCTCTAACCGTATGTCTTTGAAACGTGGAAGGAAACCGGAGCACAAGGAGGAAACCCATGGGGTCACGGGAAGAACAATGCAAGCTCCTTACAGTCAGTGGACTGAATCGAACCTCGAACAGTGATCGCTAGCGTTGTAAAGCCATAGCGCTAACTGGTGCACCAGCTTGCAGCCTTTTAATCGTTTAATCAGCTTTCACAACCTGTTCTGCAATTTCCAGTGATTTGTGTACATCTACCCGAGGAAAATAAATATAAAAGCTGTTTGCCTTTTCATTGAATTATTGAATTTCAACTAAATCTATTGATACAGGTTAGCCTGTTCCTGGTGTCCAGTAATGCAACTGGCAGTGTTTGTGAAAGAATTTTGCATTACACCACTTATAATATATACTGTATATACATATTTTAACGTGCCTGGACTTCTCCCTTCACGTTAAAACTAAGGGATGAATGAATGAACGAACGAACGAATTAATTAATTAATACATTCATTTATCCATGTATTTCTTTCTTTACTATTTACTTGTTTATATGCTACTTTCTTGTATGTTTGTTCAGCTATGTATTTATTTTGTTATTTATGTATGTTTGGAATCTAAGTGCTACTGCAAGACCAGCATTTGTTGCCTATAAGCTAAGTTATTCAGAGAAGATTGCTCCAAATAGCGTTCTTGAACCACTCGTCCTTCAGGCGACGGTGCTTAAGCAGTGCTCCAGGGCAGGGAGTTCCACGGTTTATAAGACAACGAAAAACAAGTGATATAGTTCCTAGCCAGGATGGTATGCAGCTTGGAGGCAAGTTACAAATGGGTGGTTGTCTTGTATCTCATTTTCCCTTGTGCTTCTTGGAAACAGTGCTCATAATTTTAGCATCTTGATCAGTAAATTATTGGAACTTATCCCGTCAACGTGCAAGTGCTAAATCTGCCCCTACGCTTTACCACTCACCACTATTCGAGGTCCTTCCACGTAAAGCTGGTCAGTGCTGATGAAGTCTTCGGCCTGAAACGTTAACTCTGTTTCTCATTCCTCAGATGCTGACGCTATGCACCACTATTTGTCGTTCAGATGTCCGTCATCTGCATTGTGTAAAAGTTGCCAAATCCAAAATAAATATACACTGGGGATATTTCAGAAAGTTTCAGAAACTTACAGAAATTACAATATTCGGAGAATATTTGAACAAATTAAGATTAAGGCTGTTTCGAAAGAAGGTGTCCATGATGATGCCGGGAAATATAAGTTTCAAGAAATCAAAAGCTGGATGTGCTGCTGAGACTCGGGCGGGTGGGTTGCCTGTTCAGAGGATCCTCAGAACATGGGTCCAAAATTATTTTGAGGAGAACAAATAGAATATGTCTGATCGAGAGCGCAACCTGGTCTCTATAAGAGATCATCGTGGGCTTCGACAGCTATTCGAACGATAAATAAATAATCTCGTGGAAAATAGTTGGGCCAAAAACTCCTGGTTGCGCACAACTGTCCTAATCGAAATTCTCAGCGAGTCATGAACAGCTTTCTCCACTGTCATCCGATTTCTAATTGGATATTGAACCCATCAGCACTAAATCTCTACTTTTTTTTATTTCTGTTTTGTTCCGCACTATTTATTTGAACTATTTAATGGACACATATATTCTTAATGTAATTCAGTTTTTCTTTCCTCTGTATTTATTTGTCATGAATTTCATTGTACTGCCGCCGCAATGTTAACAATTTTCACGATATATGTCAATGATATTAAACCTGATTCTGATACTGATTCGAACTCCTTTGTCCAGCCATTCACACAAAAGCAACCCGGTATTCCTGAGTATCATACACCAGATACTAACTCCACCCTGAGTTCGATGGTGCAGGGCGAAATGCTCGGACTCCATCGGATTAAGCTGAGAATTCACTGCATGTATTTATTTCATTTCCTTCTACAGTGACAGCTCCAGTAGAGCGGCGGGCTGGAGTGAGATGACACTACTTTCTACATTTTTTTCTCTCCTCAATTCCCTCTGGAAGAAAAGCAACACGTTGCGACTACTGGATCTACCTAAAATCTGTAAATACTGTAAGAATTTCTACAGGGTAGCAGGCGCTGGAAATAAGAACTAGGTTTTCAGATTCTTGAAATACAATCGTTCTGAAAAGGGAATACTCCAGAACATGAAACTGAAATTTATTTCTTATTTTCAAATGTACCAAGGTACAGTGAAAAGCTTGCCCTGTATACTGTTCATACAGAACAAACCATTTAAAAAGAGGAACAATTTTTTAACATGTTTTGAAGACCGTAACGATTGGAGGGGTCGATGAGTCCTTGTGAGCAAAGAGACTGCATTGATCGTGTGGATAGTCAGACGCTTTTTCCCAGGGCTGAAATGGTTGTCACATGAGGACACAGGTTTAAGGTGCTGGGGAGCAGGTACAGAGGAGATGTCAGGGGTAAGTTTTTCGCTCAGAGAGTGGTGAGTGGGTGGAATGGGCTGCCGGCAACGGTGGTGGAGGTGGATACGATAGGGTCTTTTCAGAGACTTTTGGATAGGTACATGGAGCTTAGAAAAATAGAGGATATAGGTAAGCCTAGTAATTTCTACGGTAGGGACATGTTCGGCACAGCTTTGTGGGCTGAAGGGCCTGTATAGTGCTGTAGGTTTTCTATGTTTCCATGTTTAAGTTATTTGTTCTCAAAGGAGGTGCACGGGTTGATGATCCTACATCTCGTATCTCCCCACCCCCCAAAAAAGTCCACTGGCCAAATGCTGAACAGTTTCTGACTTTCATGCGAGGCGACCTCCAAGCTTGAACTAGGTTAATAGCAGCTCCCTCTTCACAGACATCCTCTCGTCAGTAACCCTTGATCCATCAACTAATCCTCGTTTGAGGCATGGAGACGCATCTCAGCAAATAGATGAGTGTGGAATTAATGGCTTCATAGCTGAAAGTGTGAACAGACGTTCATTTCGAATAGATGGAAAAGACCGCCAAGGAAGAACATACACGGTGTGATTTGATAAGTTCGTGGCCTGGGGTAGAAAGAGTCAATTTTAGAAAACCTAGCACATTTATTTTTCAACATAGTCCCCTCTTACATTTACACACTTAGTCCAGCGGTCGTGGAGCATACGGATCTTGGACCTCCAGAAAGTGTTCACAGCAGAGGTGATTGATAAGTTTGTGGCCTAAGGTAGAAGCAGATGAGTTATACAGCTCTTGTTACATGCACATGCAATTAAACTCTTTGAATGATTATGCAGAAAGTTTGAAGATAATAATTCATCAGTTAATAACTCATCAGAGGTGATTGATAAGTTCACGGCCTACTGTAGAAAGAGATATTATCACCCGTCGTAGAATGGTGGTAAATCTGAAGCAAATTGATATTAAAATCTAATCAATGAATCAACAGGAGAAACTCGCGGTAATGGGGTACTATCGTCAGGGCTTTATCACTGAGCGTGACTGAACTTTGGGCTGGGCTGTCGTCTACTTTTGCTGCAGTCACTGCAATGGGTATAACACGGGCTTAACAGGCAATATAGTGAAATTTCGATGACCATCTTTACTCAAGACTGAGTAAATCTGAGAGCAGAGAAAGGCTCTGATATCCTTGGATAAAACAGCAAAGGGGAGACTCGTCGGTGGATAAACCTGACGGAGGTTGTCACAGATTTACCGATGTTCGTTCATCGATACTTTGCCAAACTGATTCTGTAAAACACCTTGAAACATGAGAAAAACAACTGCTCGCACTGGTGCCAACATAATTATTGCAAACCAAATAAACGAAGAAAGGAGGGGAGGAAAGGGTGTCATCGACAGGAGAAAAGTTTCGAATCCCGCAGACATCAGCGCCCGTTTTGATCATAAGGCCGTGAGACATTAAGACGTATGAACAGAGTTAAGCCATTCGGCCGATAGGGTCTGCTATTCATTTTCACTCAACCACATTCTCCTGACTGCCCCGTAACCTTTTAGGCCCTTACCAATCAAGAAACTAGCATCCTCCGCTTCAAATATAACCAATAACTTGACCTCCACAGCAGCCTTTAGCAATGAATTCCACAGATTCACTACCATCTGACTAAAGAAATTACTGCTCATCGCTGTGCTCAAGGGACGTCCTTCTATTCTGAGGTTGTGCCCTCTGGTACTAGGCTCAGAAATATCATCTCCACGTTCTCTCTCACTAGGCCTTTCAATATCCTATAGCTCAAAAGGAATCAAAGATTCAAAGACTGAAAGCACACTTGTTATGAAAGAATGTAAAAATTATATAAACTTGAGATGTGTCTTCTTACTGGCAGGCACGAAGCAAGAAATTCAAAAGAACCCAATTAAAAAATAGAAACAACACACACAAAATCCTGGTGGAACACAGCAGGCCAGGCAGCATCTATACGGAGAAGCACTGTCGATGTTTCGGGCCGAGACCCTTCATCAGGACTAACTGAAAGGAAAGATACTAAGAGATTTGAAAGTAGTGGGGGGAGAGGGAAATGCAAAATGATAGGAGAAGACCGGAGGGGGTGGAATGAAGCTGAGAGCTGGAAAGGTAATTGGCGAAAGTGATACAGAGCTGGAGAAGGGAAAGGATCATGGGACAGGAGGCCTCGGGAGAAAGAAAGGGGAGGGGGGGGAAGCACCAGAAGGAGATGGAGAACAGGCAGAGAGATGGGCAGAGAGAGAGAAAAAAAATCAAACAACTAAATATTGTCAGGGATGGGGTAAGAAGGGGAGGAGGGGCATTAACGGAAGTTAGAGAAGTCAATGTTCATGCCATCAGGTTGGAGGCTACCCAGCCGGTATATAAGGTGTTGTTCCTCCAACTTGAGTGTGGTTTCATCTTGACAGTAGAGGAGGCCATGGATAGACATATCAGAATGGGATTCGGACGTGGAATTAAAATAAATTAAAATTATATCTACTATAAGCCTACAGACTCTCACAGCTACCTGGACTATTCCTCTTCCCACCCTGTCTCTTCCAAAAATGCTATCTCCTTCTCACAATTCCTCTGTCTCCGCCACGTCTGCTCTCAGGATGAGGCTTTTCATTCCAGGACGAAGGAGATGTCTTCCGTTTTTAAACAAAAGGGCTTCCCTTCTTCCACCATCAACTCTGCTCTCAAACGCATCTCTCCCATTTCCCGCACATCTGCCCTCACCCCATTCACCCGCCACCCCACTTGGGATAGGGTTCCCCTTGTCTTCACCTACCACCCCACCAGCCTCCAAGTCCAACATATAATTCTCCGTAACTTCCGCCACCTCCAATGGGATCCCACTACTAAGCACATCTTTCCCTCCCCCCCTTCTGCCTTCCATAGGGATCGCTCCCTACGCGACTCCCTTGTCCACTCGTTCCCCCCCACCCCCATCCCTTCCCACCGATCTCCCTCCTGGCACATATCCTTGTAAACGGAACAAGTGCTACACCTGCCCTTACACTTCCTCCCTCACCATTCAGGGCCCCAGACAGTCCTTCCAGGTGAGGCGACACTTCACCTGTGAGCCGGCTGGTGTGGTGTACTGCATCCGGTGCTCCCGGTGTGGCCTTTTATATATTGGGGAGACTCGACGCAGACTGGGAGACCGTTTCGCTGAACACCTATGCTCGGTCTGCCAGAAAAAGCAAGATCTCCCAGTGGCCACACATTTTAATTCCACGTCCCATTCCCATTCTGATATGTCTATCCATGGCCTCCTCTACTGTCAAGATGAATCCACACTCAGGTTGGAGGAACAATACCTTATATACCGGCTGGGTAGCCTCCAACCTGATGGCATGAACATTGACTTCTCTAACTTCTGTTAATGCCCCTCCTCCCCTTCTTACCCCATCCCTGACAATATTTAGTTGTTTGTTTTTTTTCTCTCTCTCTCTCTCTGCCCATCGCTCTGCCTGTTCTCCATCTCCCTCTGGTGCTCCCCCCACCCCCTTTCTTTCTCCTGAGGCCTCCTGTCCCATGATCCTTTCCTTTCTCCAGCTCTGTATCACTTTTGCCAATCACCTTTCCAGCTCTCAGCTTCATCCCACCCCCTCCGGTTGTCTCCTATCATTTTGCATTCCCCCCCCCCCCACTACTTTTAAATCTCTTAGTATCTTTCCTTTCAGTTAGTCCTGACGAAGGGTCTCGGCCCGAAACGTCGACAGTGCTTCTCCTTATAAATGCTGCCTGGCCTGCTGTGTTCCACCAGCATTTTGTGTGTGTTGTTTGAATTTCTAGCATCTGCAGATTTCCTCGTGTTTGCTAAGAAATAGAAAAATCAACACCCAATACACAAAGGAAAAAAGAACACAAATAAAGCAAACAATAGAAGTGAGGAACAGCATTCCAAAACATTTGAGCCTTAGATCCGAATCCACGGAGCAGCCTCAGTCTCCTTTCATCGTTTCCGTGGAGCAAATCGCCTTGAAGCTCACAGATACGAAGCACAGCAGCTGGAGTAGTCTCACAGCCTCAGCTTCACTGAGGCAGGAATGGGCATTGCGGGAGAGCAAGTGAACGCGACCTCCTGTCCTGAAACACTGCCTTCCCAGTCTATCTGGGAATATTCAATGTCTGCAGTGAGATGCTGAAGATGTTCTATAGGTCAGTTGTTGAGAGCGCCCTCTTCTTTGTGGTGGCGTGTTGGGGAGGAAGCATTAAGAAGAAGGACGCCTCACGTCTTAATAAGCTGATAAGGAAGGCGGGCTCTGTCGTGGGCAAAGTACTGGAGAGTTTAACATCGGTAGCTGAGCGAAGGGCGCTGAGTAGGCTACGGTCAATTATGGAAAACCCTGAACATCCTCTACATAGCACCATCCAGAGACAGAGAAGCAGTTTCAGCGACAGGTTACTGTCGATGCAATGCTCCTCAGACAGGATGAAGAGGTCAATACTCCCCAATGCCATTAGGCTTTACAATTCAACTGCCAGGACTTAAGAACTTTTTTTAAAGCTATTATTAATGCTTTTTGAGTTAGTGATTTAGATGCATATCATATTATTACTGAGTTAAGTATTGTATGTAATGAGTTTTTGCTACAACAAGTGTATGGGACATTGGAAAAAATGTTGAATTTCCCCATGGGGATGAATAAAGTATCTATCTATCTATCTATCTATCTATCTATCTGTGGCAGCGTTTAAATTGTCCAAACAGTGGGTCATGCCTCGCATGAGAACCTGGGCCTAGCCGCAGCGAAACGATCCGAGCCCAAAACCATGCCGCTCAGTGAGTCACTGTGGTGCAAGACATCACCGTCCAGCCAGCAACTCCTCTCGACCTCTTCAAATCAGCTCAGCACTGAGAGTCATCCAACCTCATATCCTGGTTAGTTGAAACTCCTCGGCCTTGAATCCTCCTCTCCGAATCGCTCACTCTAACTCCATCTGTGTCGATTTTGCAACGCACCAGAATAGCTCATCCCTCTAATTCACTTCACCTTCTTGGGCCTCTTCATTATTTGCAGTGATAGTTTACCATGACTTTCTTCAGAAAAGGGGTTATTAATAATGTCTTGTCGAATTATTTGCCTTTCAAACTATCAGCTAGCTGTCATTCGCCTTTGGTAGACCCATCTTAAACTGGATTCAAGGGGCCCAATATTGCTCATACTACTCCATGCAGTCTGACCAATGCCTTATAAAGCCTCAATATAACATTGTTGCTTTTATATTCTTGTCCATCTGAAATGAATGCAGACATTGCATTTGCGTTCCTTACAGCGACTCAACCTGCAAATTAATCTTCGGGACTCCCATGAGGACTCCACCCTTTACGAAATCCTCTCCCCTTATTCCTCATCCCAAAGTGCATGAACATACATTTCCTGACAGTGCATTCTATCTGGCATTTCTGTGACCATTCTCCCAGTATATCTAATTCTTCAACAAACTCCATGCTTCCTCGACATTTCATGCCCCTCCAGTCTTTATATCATCCACGAAATGGACCACAAAACCATAAAGTCTATCATCCAAATCATTAACATATAGCGTGAAATGATGCAGTTCCAACACTGGCCCAATGAAACGCCACTACACACTGACAGCCAATCAGAAAAGGCTCATTTGTTCCCACTCTTTGTCCATTGCCAGACTGCTGATCTTTTTATCATGCTGGTATCTTTCATGTGTGTGGGGGTGTGGCCAAGTGGTAAGGGAGTTCGGCTAGCGACCTGAAGGTCATGAGTTCAAACCCCAGCCTAGCCATTGTCCTTGAGTCCTTGAGTAAGGCACTTGGTGAGTAAGACACTTAACCACACATTGCTCCAGTCCACCCAGCTGAAAATGAGTTTCCCTGGCGATAGACTGGCTTCCTATCCAGGGGTGGGGGGGGGGGGGGGGGGGGGCATGGTTCTAAAGTTTCTAACAGGTGTGTCCGGCCCCTTCAGACATGGTCCACACATGACACACAGAATCCAGAGATTATTACCTATGGGGTTCTGCTTTTCAGCTATCTACCTAGCTTCCTGTATTCTCAGTTCAGTAAGTCATCCTTTTTCCTACCTATATAACTGACAAAAGTATGTGTCAGGATATCACACTCACACTGCTCACACTTCTTTTCAATGGGATTTCTCATTAAATTGTACTTAGAATTTGGAAAATCATGACCGTGTTTCATATATTTCTCAGATCACAGAGGAGACAAGATTTGCGCCCAGAGTTCATCAATGCTAAAGAATCCTGGAAGTGCAGTTTCATGAAATACGGGGACCTGTGTTTGATCGGAACTGGGATATTTATGATGTTGATGTGCTGTGTAGCCAATTTCAATGTGAAATCACTGTCTATGCTTAGGGTGACATATTTTAGGCGGAAGCTGAGATTGTATTGAATGATCTCTTTTATTCTAAGAGCAATGAATAAAAACTAAGGGATTGCCTAATATTGTCATGATCCCATCATCACTGGAAGCCAAAGACTGATAGCAGGGTTACCTGCTTAGCTGAGAACTCATTTTGGAAACTAATCAATAACCGCTACTCTGTCTGTCCGTCTGCACTGTGAGTGACTGCTCTGATTATCTGTCAGCCTTTCCCTTCGCCAAATGTTTGTCTGTGCCTGTCAGCCTGCCTATCAATCTCACCTCTCTGTCTGCATTTCCATCAGTTATACTCTGTCTCCCTTTTGCTCTGTCTCTGCATCTGTCCTTCTCACCTGCTTGATCAACTGTCTCCCTTCCTTGTCTTTTTCTTTCCCTCTTCCAGCCAATCTCTCTGTCTCTTTCTCTCCTGAGTTTGTCTCTTTTCTTGGTTGGTCTATCTATCTGATTTTTTCTGCTTCCTTCTGTCTATCTTGCACTTTCATGTTCACTCTGGCTAATTTTGTCTCCCCTACAATTTTGTTTGATTGCCAGTGGTTGTTGTTCTCTCTCTCTCTCTCTCTCTCTCTCTCTCTCTCTCTCTCTCTCTCTCTCTCTCTCTCTCTCTCTCTCTCTCTCTCTCTCACTCTCCCCCTCCCTCCCTCCCCCTCTTCCTCTCCCTCACCGCTATCTCTCTCCCTACCCCTATCTCTTTCTCCCCCTCCCTCTCCCTCTCTCTCTCTCTCTCCCCATCTCTCCTTACTCTTTCTCCCCCTCATTCCATCTCTGTACATTCTCTCTTCTGTTTCTCTGACTCTCCCTTCATTTTCTGCCTTACCTCTTTGTCTGTCTGCTGATAACTCCTCTCACTGCCTGCCTCTTACTCTATATGCCTGTCCTATTCTCAGTCATTGTCTGGTCCCACCTCTACACATTTCCATTTGGTTCCATGTGTCTTTTTCACTGCTTTCTGTTTGTCTGACTCTCTTGGTCTCTTCATTTCAGTTTCTCTCTCCTGATTCTCTTGATGGAGAAACTGCAGAGGTATGAGAGAGGATCTTGAAAAGGAGGGGTCACTAGCAGGGATGAATGCTGGTGTTTCTGGGAGCAAATAGATATGTCCCAAAGAAGAGGAAGTTTACTAATAGCAGGATGACACAACCACCGCTAACAAGAAAAGTCAAAGCCAACATAAAAGGCAAAGTGAGAGCATAATATAGAGAAAAAATAGTGAAAAGTTAGAGGATTGGGAAGCTTTTAAAAAGCAGCAAAATATGACTGAAAATACAATAAAGAGGGAAAAGACAGCTTACAAAGCTAACCCAATAATATGAAAGGATACCAAAGGCTTCTTCAGATATGTTAAGAATAAATGAGAGCAAGATTAGATATCAGACGCTGGAGAGGTAATAATGGGGGACAAAGAAATGGCGGCTGAATTATTTTGCATCATTCTTTACTGTGGAAGACACTACGAGTATGCTGGAAGTTCAAAAGTGTCAGGGGATAGAAGAAAGTGAAGTAGCCAATACTAGGGAGAAGGAGCTTGGGAAACTGAAAGGTATAAAGGTAAATAAGTCAGCTGGACCAGATGGTGTCCACCTCAGTTTTCTGAAGGAGGTGGCTGAAGAGATTATGAAAGTATTAGTAATCTTTCAAGCATCAATAAATTCTGGCCTGGGTCTGGAGGACTGCAAGAATACACATATCACTTCACTATTCAAGAAGGGAGAGAAACAGAAGAAAGGTAATTTTAGGTCAGTTAGTCTGAACTCTTACTCAGTACCCCCCATCAATCTGCATCTCTTCAGTCTATCTGTTTCTCAGTAACTTCTCCAAATTTCTACCTACCTCCCTGACACCTGCCAGCCCATTAGCCTGTCCCTCTAACTTTCACTGTCCCTCCCTCAGTTTCTCCTATTCTGCCTGCTCTTGTCTGTTCCTGCGTGCCTTCTTCTGTCTCCTTCCCCTCCTTTTCCTATCTGTGTTTTTTCCACCCCCTCACATATTTAGCTATTTAACTCTTTATCAATCATCTTTCTGCCTTTTCCATATACTTGAAATCTTCACTCCCCTCTGTGTCTCCCCCTCTTTGCTCCTCCTTCATCTCTCTTTCTGTCCCTATCCCTATCTCTATTTTTCTCACTTTTTGTAATTTTGACTGGCTCCCTCACATCTCCTGCCTTTCCTTTCTCTCTCTATCTACCAATGTCACACTCCCTCTAGCTACCCAAATCTTCCTTTCATTCCTCTCTCTGCCTCTGTCTAAATTGCTATTTCTTCCTCTCTCATGCCTTATCTGTCTGCCTTTATGCCCTCTCTCATACTTTCGATATATCACTCTGAGTTTCCATTTTCTCTCTGGTTGCTGCTAACTCTCACCTCTGAACTCCTCTCTCTCTCTCTTCTCCATTTTTCCATCCCATCTGTCTGTATCATCATGCTGTCTGCCTGCCCCTCACTTCACATCATTTTCTGTCTGTGAGACTCTCCGTGCTCTGTCTATCTCACTTGATCTCTCCTTTTTTTCCTTGTCTACCTTTCTTACACGCCCTTTCTCTCTCTCTCTGTCTCTCACACACACACACACACACACACACACACACACTCTCTCTCTCTCTCTCTCTCTCTCTCTCTCTCTCTCTCTCTCTCTGACCAGGCTCTGTTTCTTCTGCTATCAGTCTGACCATCTCTCTTCTGTCCCTCCATTTGTCTGTTACTAACTCTAACCTCTCTGTCAATCTGTCCCTCCCACTCTATCCTGACTGTTTCATTCCCTCTTTTCCCTGCCTGCCTCACTCCCCTGCATTTTCATCTATCTACCTCCCTGCCTGTTTCTTACTCCCTCCCCACCCCACACTCCCTCTATGCTTCTGTCTCTCCGTTCTTCCCACTATGTTCCCATCTTCTTCTTTCCTTTGCATTTTCTGTCTGCCTGTCCCTCAGTCTATTCTCTGCCTCTCTGCCCACAACCATCTGTCTGAATCTCTGTACATGACTCTCTCCCTCACTCCCTCACCTCTGTCTCTCTTTACCTGCATGCGTACTGGATTGCTCTCTTGAGCACAATTGTTCTGTCTGCATTTCAGTTCCCTCTCCTTCTCTCTCTCTCTCTCTCTCTCTCTCTCTCTCTCTCTCTCTCTCTCTCTCTCTCTCTCTCTCTCTCTCTCTCTCTCTTTCTCTCACTCTACCTTGAATCCTCATCACTTTCTGCTTGCTTGACTGTCTGCTTTTTAAAATACATCCTGTCCATGCTTGTCTGTCTTGCTGCCTTTTTTCTCTAACTCTCACTTTCTTCCTCAGCCTACACATTCTCTTCCACTCCACTTTCTCCCTCTCTCTGCCTTTTTCTGCCTCTCTCCCATCCCTATCCATCATTCTATCTGTCTTTGTCTTCTCACACTCTCTTGTCTCTGTCTGTTTCTTATTCATTTTTCCCCCTGCCTGACTCCCTCTTTATCTCTTCCATTGTCTGTCACTGCCTAACTATCCTCCTTTTCTGTTTCTCATCTCAGTTGTCCATCTGCCACACTCTCCCTTTGGCTATCTGGCAATATCTCTGCTCTCTATTAGTCTCAGTGTCTCTCTGTATATCCATGTCCACATGCACTTTCTGTGACAACCTCTACTAACTGCTCTGCTGATAGCTCTGTCTCTGTCTCTCTCCATCTCTTCACCTCTCTCGCCAGCTCACCTATCTTTCTTCTCTCCACAGTATTTTTCTCTCTATATATCTCTATCTTGCTTCCTTCAGTCTTACAATCTCTCTTTCTCTCACATCGTCTCTCTGCCATTCTAACTCACTTTTGCCATCTGACCCACATCATCTTCCCTTAACACTGTATTTCTGTCTCTCTCACTCTGTCCATCTCTGAACCCTCTATCGCTCTGACTCCAATATGTGTGTCTGTCTTTCTCCCTCTGTCTCTCCTACCCTTTGTGTCTGCTTGTATCACTTTCTCCATCTGTCTGTGTTTCAATATCCACCTAGACTTACCGCATATTTTTTTCATCTCAGCCTGATGGCCTTTCACTATACACTTTGCCCAGCTCTCTAAACTTGCTCTAACTCTCCCTCATGCAACCTCTTCATCTGGACCACATTCTCTGTTGATATATTTCATTCTTCCAACCCAGTAGAACTGCTTGCATGTCTGTGTGTCAGGTTCAGACCACTTTTGCCAGACTGCCTTTCCCACACTGCACCAACATTTCTCTTATTTTCCCCTTTTCTATCTGTCTGTCACTGCTTACCTCTCTTACCATTTCCTGTCCATCTGTATATCCCATTAAAGTTGGTCTCACACCCCCCTTCAACTCTCTCTCTCTCTCTCTCTCCCTCCCTCCTCCCCCACCCCCCCCCCCCTAACAATCATGCTTCCTTCTCTGCCTGTCTGCCATTGACTCGCCTCTATAACTTGGTCACTTGGTCTGTCTCTCTGCTCTTTGTTAATGCTTGTCTTGCTCTCTTTTACTTTCTTTGCATACTACTCTACATTTGATTTAGATTCAGATCTATTTATTTAGCACATGCACATTGAAACATGCAGTGAAATGTGCCATTTGTTTTTAAAAAAACAACCAAAGGACTGCTGTGGACAGCCCACAAGGGTCACCCTACGTTCCAGTGCCAATGCAGCATGCCCACAGTGTTCAGCTGAACAGTAACAACAAGAGAACGGCAGCATAACACCAGCAAAATAAGCCCCTTTCCTCCCGCTCATCCACCCATCATCTAGTCTGCTTATTGCTCTTTCTCCTTTATTCTTACACCCCTCTGACAGCCACTCACTTTCATCTTTTTGTCATTCATTCTGCAGTCTTTTACTCTCCTGGTACAAAGCTACTATTTCCTGGATTATACTTCCAATTCAGAATGCTAAGTAAACACTCCCCCCCCCCCCCCACCTTCCCTTTTCTTTAATTGCCCACTCTTTCTCCTCACCTTCTCATCTCCCCCTGGTACCCCTTAACCTTTCTGCTCTCACATGGTCCACTCTCCTTTCCATGTCTAACTGCCTCTTCTCCAGATGATTGTCCTTTCAACCGTTCCCCACCCTCCTGGCTTCACCTATCAGCCTCTAATACGTCTTTCTTCTCCCCAACCTTGTCCTGACAACTTTCCCCTTCCTTTCCAGTCTTGATGAAGGGTATCAGCCCAATCATCAGCTGTTTATTCCCGTCATAGATGCTACCTGTCCTGCTGAGTACATAGAGCACTCCTAGTTTTTTACTCTGGCATTCCAGCATCTGCAGAATCTCTTGCATTTAACATTTTTTTTTGTAAATCTTCTCTGCATTCTTTCTAACAATGGCATATTTTGACAACAGGGTAACCAAAGGCGCAGATAATACTTCAACAACTCGCCAATGTTAAACTGTAACATAACACACCAACTACTATACAGAAAGCCTTGAATAATGAAGGCAAATATGCCAACTGCCATCTCACCATTCTATCTACCTGTGATGCCACTTTCATGACACTATGTGCTTGTGCTCCTAGGTCTTTCCCTTACACATCATGGCTCAAGGCTTTACCATTCATCGTGAAAGTCTTCCCAAAATGTAACAAGTCACTCTTATCTTAATTGGATATTATTTGACATTCCTCTGCCTACTTACTGAGCTGATCAATATCCCCCGGTAATATTTCATTAACTTTTTAACTGTCAACAATACCACCTATTTATGCCTTGAACACTTTCACCCATTTTTTATTACATAGATGACACAATACCAGCAGTGATCCCTGGGGCACACCACTAGTCACAGATCTCTAGTCTGAAAAACACTTTTCCAACATCACCTACTGTTTTGTCTTCTATATTATGTTTGCAATTTGCTAGCTCTTCCCAGATCCCATATGGTAACACCATAACTGATAAGAATAGAATTAGGCCATTAAGCCCATCAATTCTGCTCTGTCATTCAGCCATGGCTGATTTATTTTCCTTGACAACCCAATTTCCCTGCCTTCTCCCATATTTGATGCTCTTTCTAGCCAAGAACCTATCAACCTCCAGTTTAAATATACTCAATGACTTGGCCTCCACAACTGTCTGAGGCAGTGAATTCCACAGATTCACAATCATCTAGATGATGGTGGTAATAGCAGGATGGTGGGACAACATGGTATGTAGTGGTTAGTGTAATGATTTACAATGTCAACAGTAAGTTTGGGGTACAATTCCTGCTGCTGTTGGTAAGGAGTTTGTCTGTTCTCTGTGACCACAATGGATTCCTGCTGACACACCGCTGTCCACCCACATTCCAAAAATGTACAGTTATGAATAGTGAATTGTGGGCCTGTGTGGTAACATTTGCTGGCATCTCAGCACAAACCTTACTCATTATTTTTAACACAAATGTCATATTTCACTGTATATATCAATGTACCAATGAGAAAAATGCTAATCTTTAAATCTTTTTAATAAAATTATGAAGAATGTCAGCCTCATTTCTGTTCTAAAATAAGGTCCTCCCATTCTGAGGCTGTGCCCGCAATTCCAGAGAGTGACTCTATTGAAAACATTCTCCGTGTTCACTCTGCCACAACTCTTCACTATTTAGTAGTTTTCAATGAGATCTCTCTGCATTCACTAAACAGGTGCAGAATGAGCAAATACTCCTCAGATCCTTTCTTTCCTTGTAAAGCTTCTCTGAAGAGTCTCCAATGCCAACACGTTCTTCCTTAAATATGGAGCTTGAAACTGCTCTTCTCCTTCTACCATTGTGCCTACTGGGGCATAGACCAGCAACAGCAACTCATCAGAGGCCTCAGTACTTGTCCAATGGTTGATCGTCCCTGTAGCTTCTTCTTTCATCACATGACCATACGTCTTCCAGAAAGAGATCAATCCTTTCCAGGGATGATGTTTTGGAGCTTCTGCCAGTGTTTCTGTAGCTATGGGTTTTATGGCATAGGTTTGCTAGACCCATGCGCAACCCTCCCCCTTTCACAGCTGGGCTTAGGACCATCCAGAGCACAGTACAAAACTGCTCACAATACTCCAAATATGGTCAAACCATCACTTTAAAAGGGCTCAACATTACATACTTGCTTTTATATTCTAGGCTTATCAAAATGAATGCAAACATTTAATTTGCCTAACTTACTACCAACTCAACCTTCAATTTAACCGTTATGGGATCCTGCTCTGGACTCCCAAGCAGAAGAAGTGCCACAGCTGCCCCTACATCTGCTCCCTTACTACCATACAGAGCCCAAAACATTCCTTCCAGGTGAGTCGACACTGCACTTGAGAGTCTGTTGCGGTCATCTTCTGTATCTGGTGCTCCTGTTGTGGTTTCCTGTATATCAGTGAGGCCCAACATAAATTGGGAGAACACTTTGTGAGCACCTTTGCTCTCTTTGCCACAAAAAAGCCGAATCTTCTGGTGGCCGCCCATTTCAATTCTACTCCTCATTCACATTCTGGCATGTCAGTCCATAAGCCTTATCTACTGCTGTGATGAGGCTACACTCAGGATGGAGGATCAACACCTTGTATTCTGTCTGGGTAGCATATCAGGTTCCACCTTCTTCAGCCCTTTATCGCTTTCACCTCCCAACATCCCCCTCCCCCTCTCCAAGCTCTGACTTCTCCTCTTCGTTTCCAGTCCTAATAAAGGGTCTCAGCCCAAAATTTTTGCTCTTTCCCATAGGTGCAGCCTGGCCTATTGAGTTCCTCCAGCATTTTGTGTGTGTTGTTTTAATAGCCATCTGCTGGATTTTAAAAGCTCCCCTGTCCTCTATCTTGCCATTAAGTTTTCCAGTTTTGCATGTCCTCTCTTTTGCTCTTATTGCTATCTTTGACTTCTCTTGTCAGCCATGGTTGCCTCGTATGTTCTTTAGAATACTTCTTCTTTGTGAGGATGAATTGATCCTGTGCCTTCCAAATTGTTCTCTGAAACTCCAGCCATTGCTGTTCCATCACCATCCTGGCTAGTACCCCCCCTTTCCAATCGTGTTTAGCCAGCTGTTCTTTCATGCATCTGTAGCTACCTTTGCAGAACTTTGATAAAAGTACAATCAATTTTATCTTCTCCCTCTCAAACTTCAGGGTAAATTCAATCATGTAATGATCACCAACCCAAAGGGTTCCTTTACCTTAAGCTTTTCGGTTCATTGCACAGCACCAAATCCAGATTTGCCTTTTCTCTAATGACCTCAAGCACAAGTTACTCTAAAAAGCCATCCCACAGGCATTCTACAGTTTCGCTCTCTTGAAATCCAGTACCAAATTGATATCCCTCAGGAATATCATAGCATTTTCTTTTTAAATGCTTTTTGTATTTTCCATTAAATTTGTACCCCATATCCTAGCTTATTAGGAGGCCTATATCTAACTTCACTCAGAGTCAGTTTCTTAACTCTACCACAAGGATCCTATGTCACTTCTTCAAAGAATATGAATTCATTTGATACCCACAGAGAAACACCACCCCTCTCCTGTTCACCTGCCTGTCTTTACTACAGGATGTGTATCCTTGGATGATTAGATCAAGCTGTGACCTCCTTTCAACCACAACTCTGCAATGCCCACAAAATCATATCTGATCATTCTAGCTGCTCAATAAGCTCTTTTCTTCTATACTGTGTACATTCAAATATAACATCTCAAGTCCTGTATTTAATGTCCTTCTCTGTTTTGTCTCCATGTTGCCTGAAATCAAATTCTTACCACTTTCAAAACTTTTTGTCTTATTCTTTATTCTGGGGACTTCAGTAACCTTTCCTGCACTCTCCTTTCCTTTTACTTAATCCATTAATTTCCAAGCTGTTTAACCAATGCCTATACTAATTAGATTAAAACCGTATCAGCAGCAATAGCTATTGGATTTCTCTGGATCCTGGTCCCAGCATGGTTCCAGTGGAGGTTGTCACATCAATATAGAGGCCCTGTGGTAGTGTAGCAGTTTGTATGACACTATTACACTTCAGGGTTTTGGAGTTCAGAGTTCAGTTCTGGCACCGTCTATAAAGAGTTGGTATGCTCTGCGATGACTGTATGGGTTTCCTCCTGTTAACCTATTAAAAATGTACTGGTTAATAGGTTAGTTGGTTATTGTAAATTATTCTCTGATTAGGTTAATGTTAAATAGGTGGGCTGCTGAGTGACACAGCCTGTTCCATGCGCGATCTCTAAATAAATAAATAATAGTTCCCTCCTTCCCCAATATCAACGTCAATATCGCAATATGATCTTCAGATTAGCTTCCCATATGGTACCCTAGAAAGGCCTTGTCAAATGCCATATAGACAATGCTCATCAACTTGGCTCCATCAGCCCTCTTCAAAATAACCTAATGGGTTTGTGAGACATGTTTTCTTGCACTGATCTATACTGACTATCCCTAATTATCTATCCAAATGTTATGCCTTAGAATGGTCTCTAGTAACGTACCCACCACTGGTATGTTCTGATCACTGACCTGTGTTCCCTGGCTTGCCTTTGGGGTCCTTATTACTTAACAGTACAACAACAGCCACTGTCTTGTTTTCCAGAACTTCAGGATGATTTCTCAAGATTCTTGTGTTTGTTGCTATGAACTTCCAACATCTGCCAAATCTCTTGTGATTGTGTTCAGGACTACAGCAACTTAATGGCTTTAGATACCTATATAAGACAACCTTATCCTCCTACATTCCAAGGAAAAAAAGAATCACTGCTTATTCAGACACTGCTTATCATTCAGGTCCTCCAATCCTGGTAACAATCCCATGAATATTTTCTGTTATTTTTTCCAGCATAACAACATTTGTGGTATAAGTTGTGACCAGACTGTACAAGACACCCCAAATGTGGTCTGACCATTGTATAGTTCCACCTGTTGCATCAATGTGCTGCCCAATGAAGACATGAGTGTCAGATGACTTCTTCGGCACCCTGTCTACCTCTGTCACCACTTTCAGGAAGATATGTTCTTTACCCTTTTGTCTCTCTTTTCTACAACACAATCCAGGGCTATGATGTTTACTCTGTGAGTCCCACTCTGAATTTACCAAAATGAAACACCTTGCAAAGTAACACATACAAAATGCTGAAGGAACTCTACAGGTTAGGGAATGTCTATAAAATGAATAAACAATCAATGTTTCTGAACAAGAGATGCTGACTGTCTTCTGAGACCCTTCAGCATGTTGTGTATGCTACTCCATATTTCCAGCATCTTCAGAATCTCATCTGTTTATGAAATACCTTGCACTGTCTTTCTCTCTTGCCTCTTTGTCGAGCACTCACTGTAATCTTTCTTCCATCTCTGCCAGTCTAACTTACAATATACTGTACATTTTGGCCATCTTTCTGTCATACTCTGAATCCTTCTCACTCACTCTGTTTGTCTACCTCTCACTCTTCCCTCTATCTGTTTCTTCCATCCATTTTATATCTATCTGTCTCCATCCGAGTCTCTGACCAGTTCTGCCAGTATGCTTTCCCAGGCACTTCCCCCTCTGTATTTCTCTCTCTTATTTCTCCCACTCTCCATCTGTCCATCCCTGCCTGTGTCTCTTCCCTTCATTTTACACTTGTCTAGCATAAGAACATAAGAAATTTATTAGGTCTTTATTCTTTGGAGCATAGAAGGTTGAGAGGGGACTTGATAGAGGTATTTAAAATTATGAGGGGGATAGATAAAGTTGACGTGGATAGGCTTTTTCCATTGAGAGTCAGGGAGATTCAAACAAGAGGACATGAGTTGAGAGTTAAGGGGCAAACGTTTAGGGGTAACACAAGGGGGAACTTCTTTACTCAGAGAGTGGTAGCTGTGTGGAATGAGCTTCCAGTAGAAGTGGTAGAGGCAGGTTCGATTTTGTCATTTAAAAAAATTGGATAGGTATATGGACGGGAAAGGAATGGAAGGTTATGTACTGAGTGCAGGTAGGTGGGACTAGGTGACAGTACACGTTCGGTACAGACTACAAGGGCCAAGATGGCCTGTTTCCGTGCTGTAATTGTTATATGGTTAAATAGGAGTAAGGGTAGTCCAACTGGCCCATTGAGCCTGCTCTGCCATTCAGTATAATCATGGCTGATCTGGCCATGGTCTCATCTCCACCTGCCTGCCTTTTCCACATAGCCCTTAATTCCCCTACTATGCAAAAACCTATCCAAGGTAGCCTCCACTGCTTCACCGGGCAGAGAATTCCACAGATTCACCACCCTCTAGAAAAACAGTTCCTCCTCATCTCAATCCTAAAGCTACTCCCCCAAATCATGGGGCTATGTCCCCCAGTCCTAGTCTCACTGATCAGTGAAAACAACTTTCCTGCCTCTATCTAAATGTTTCTATAAAACTCCCCTTATTCTTTTTAACTCCAATGAGTACAGTCCCAGGTGACTCAATCTCTCCTGACAGTCTAACCCCCTTATTGCTGGAATCAACCTTGTGAACCTCTTCTGCACTGCCTCCAAAGCTAGCATACTGTATTTTTCTTCAAGTAAGGAGACCAGAACTGCGCACAGTACTCCAGGTGCGGCCTCACCATTGCCATGTACAGTAGCAGAATACACTCCCTGATCTTAAATTCAATCCCTCTAGCAATGAAGGCCAACATCCCATTTGCCTCCCTGATAGCCTGCTGCACCTACAAACCAACCTTTGGAGATTCACGCATTAGCACTCCCAATTTCCTCAGCATGCTGCAATTTTTTTATCAGTTAACTAATAATCTGCTCTTACATTTTTTCCTTTACAAAGTGGGTGACTTTGCATTTACAAGCATTGTATTCCATCTGCCAGAAACTTGCCCACTCACTTAACCTATCTATATCTCTCTGCAGACTCTCCATATCTTCTGCACAATTTCCTTTTCCACTCAATTTAGCATCATCAGCAAATTTAAACACATTACTCTTGATCCCCTCTTCTAGATCATTAATGTAAATCATGAACAGTTGTGGGCCCAGCACTGACCCCTGTGGCACACCGCTCACCACTGATTGCCAACCAGAGTAATACCCATGTATCCCAAATCTCTGCTTCCTGTTAGTTTACCAATTTTTTATCCATGCTAATACATCATATCAACTCTATGTATCCTTATCTTATAAATAAGTATTTTAAGTGCCACCTTATCAAACACGTTCTGTAAATCCAAGTAAATAACATCCATCTGTTCCTCTCTATCTATTGTGCTTATTATATCCAGTAATTTTATCAAACAGGACCTATCTTTGCAGAATCCATGTTACACCTGCCTGGTGGATCCATTTCTTTCCAGATGCCTCACTATTTCTTCTTTAATGATAGCTTCAAGCATTTTTCTAATTACAGATGTTAAACTAACTAACCTATAGTTACCTGCCTTTTGCATACATCCTTTTTTGAACAGTGGCGTGACATTTACCATCTTCCCATCTGTCGGGACCTGCCCAGAGTCCAGAGAATTTTGGTAAGTTATCACAAAAGCTTCTACTATAACTTCTGCCAATTCTTTCAGTACCCTAGGATTCATTTCATCAGGACCAGGGGACTTCTCTGTCTTGAGGCCCACAACTTTACTCAGCACTGTTTCTTTAGTGATAGCTATTTATCGAGGTCCACACCTCCCACTGCATCCATAACATCTCTCTTTGGCGTATTAGACATGTTCTCCGCCGTGAAGACTGACACAAAATAGGACAGAGTTAAGGAAAAACTTCTTCTCCTAGAGAGTTGTGGGGGTCTGGAATGCACTGCCTCGGAAGGCAGTGGAGGCCAATTCTCTGGATGCTTTCAAGAAGGAGCTAGATAGGTATCTTATGGATAGGGGAATCAAGGGATATGGGGACAAGGCAGGAACCGGGTATTGATAGTAGATGATCAGCCATGATCTCAAAATGGCGGTGCAGGCTCAAAGGGCCGAATGGGCTACTTCTGCACCTATTGTCTATTGTCTATTGTCTATAAAATAGTCATTCAAAACCTTTTCCATTTCCTCATTACCCAATATCAACCCACACACCCACCACTCTCTGCATAAAATATTTACCCCTAACATCTCCTCTGTACCTACTTCTAAGCACCTTAAAACTGTATCCTCTCGTGTTAGCCACTTCAGCCCTGGGAAAAAGCCTCCGACTATCCACAAGATCAATGCCTCTCATCATCTCATACATTCTATCATGTCATCACTCATCCTCTGTTGCTCCAAGGATAAAAGGCAGAGTTTACTCAATCTATTCTCATAAGGCACATTCCCCATTCCTGGCAATGTCCTTGTAAATCTCCTCTGCACCCTTTCTATAGTTTCTACATCCTTCCTGCAGTGAGGTGACCAGATCTGAGCACAGTACTCCAAGTGGGGTCTGATCAGGGAGAGAAAGAGAGACCAAGCCTGGTAAGGCTGTTGAATTCTTACATGCCTCAGATATTTCTCTGTTTATTGCCTGTGCCACTGTAATGTTATTATTCGGTGACCGATAGACAACTTCCACCTGTGGTTTTCTCCCTTTACTATTCCTAATCTCTACCCAAATGGATTCAACATTCGGCTCCTTAGATCTTACATCTTCTCTCACTATCAATCTGATCTCATCCTTAATTAAGAGCACTACCCCACCTCCCTTACTTTCTTGCCTGTCCTTCCCTATTACCTGATATCCTTGGATATTTAATTCCCAATCCTCTCCACCCTACAACTATGTTTCTGTAATGGGCACTAAATAATACTAAATAATAATAATGCCACAAGTTCATTGACTTTATTTCAAATACTACAGGAATTCAGCTGAACTGCCCTTAGACTCATTGTGCTTTTAAAATCTTGCAATCTTTTTCTCTTTTGTACTTGACTTTTCTTTATTCCACTCTTACTTTTCAGTTTTACTTTATCCATACTTCTCCAATCTGTTGAACCCACTCAACCCCCACCCCCAACTATTTAGATTAAAGCCCAAGGATCCAGGTCCCTTCACAGTTCAGGTGGGGACTGTCCCATGGTACAGCTCCCTACTTCCCCAATACTAGTGCCAATTTCTTATGAATTCAAACCTACCTCTCCCACACCAATCCTTAAACCACACATTTAACTCTCTAATCTTCTTGACCCTATGCCAATTTGCACATGCTCAGGTTTGACCCTATGCCGATTTGCACATGTTCAGGTAGTAATCCAGAGATTACAACATTTTTGGTTCTGCTTTTTAATTTAGTCCATAGCTCCTCAAATTCACTCAGCAGTATCACTTTCCTCATTCTACCTATGTCGTTGGTACCCACATTAACCACAACAACTTAATTTTTCCACTCCAACTACAAATTCATCTGCAGGTCAGATAAGATGTCCTGAACCCAGGCACCAGGCAGGGAACACAGCCTTTGGGATGCTCTACCCTTGCGACAGAGTACTCTGTCTATTCCCCTGACTATACAATCTCCAATTACCACTACATTTTTCTTCTCTCTTCCCTCTTGAATGGCTCATTGAACTACAATGCCATAGTTAGGTTGCTCACCCTTCCTACTGTCCCCACTCTCAACCACACAGGTAGCAAGAATCTCAGACCTGCTGGACAATCTCAAGGGCTGAAGCCCCTCCAGCACTGTCTCTTGGATCCCCCAATCTGCCTCACTCATTGTCACACCCTCTTGTCCCTGACAACAGTTTCAGGTCATCACCTTTGAGCCTGAATTCTTCAAGCAGCCAACACTTGCTGAAGATGTGGTCACCAGGAACCACAATGGGGTCCACCAGCTCCCACAACATCGTGCAATGACAGCACACCACCTGATCCTGCATCACATTGAGAAGATGGGAGAATAGGATTAAAAAACCTGTCATCAAATACATAGCACAGCAGACTTGATTCAAATAGTTAAATCTACTCCTATACATTATGTCTAAATAAATTTAGTTGAGACAAATTACAACATATATTGCGAAGCAGCTTCATTGATAGTGTTGCATTCGTCATTAGATGCTTTGAAATAAGATAGAGGACATCACAACCTAGTGGTCATTAACTGTCAAGTTACTTAATGAAATTACTTCAAGTAACCTTGGCTAATATTCTTACATTTTTTTATTGGATAGTTCCAGGAACCCCCACGGCAATGTTTCGTTTACATTGTAATTTTAACAACAGGCATATTAAAAGTCTGATGATCTGGATTTCTACACTGAAGGGTGTAATTTGCTCTGCATGCCAGTACAATCACCTCAACCTTATTTGGAACACAATACTGAGAGGGTTTTTTTTAATTTTAACACAGACTGGTTCTAATTAGTACCTGACACTATTTAACCCTTTTATTGTCTTGTCACCTGCAGTGAAAATCAGTCCTTAGGATAATTAGACAGGTCTCAGGGTCAAAAAGTTCCAGTTCAGTAGAAGATCAACGTACATATATGTCACCATCAACAACCCCAAGATTAATTTTCTTGCAGTCATACTCAATAAATCTATAATAGAATAATAACCATAATAGAATCAGTGAAAGATCGCTACAAGTGGGCGTTAAACTAGTGTCAACTAGTACAAAAATACGTTATAAAAATCCAAAACAGAAAGAATTAATAATAATTAAATATTGAGAACATGCAATGAAGAGTCCTTGAGTGAATCCATAGGTTATAAGAATATTTCAGTGATGGGGCAAGTGATTTTGAGTAAAGTTACCACCTTTGCTACAACAGCCTGATGGTTGAGGTGCAAGAACTCCTCTTGAACTTTGTGGTGTGAGTCCTGAGGCTCCTGTACTTTCTTCCTGATGACAGCAACAAAAGAAGAGCATGGCATGGGTGGTGGGGATCCCAGATGATGGATGCTGCATTCTTGCAACAATGCTTTATGTAGATGTCCTCAATGATGTGGTGGGTTTTACCTGTGATGGACTGGTCCATATCATTACTTTTTATAGGATTTTCAGTTTAAAGGCATTGATGTTTCCATATCAGGCTGTGATGCAGCCAGTCAATAAACTCTCCATCATATATCTAAAGAAGTTTGTCGAAGTTTTAGATATTAAGCCAAATCTTAACAAAATCCACAGGAAGTAGAGGCACTGTCATGCTTTCTTAAAAATTACACTTATGTGCTAGATCCAAACACCAAGGAATTTAAAGTTGCTAGCCCTCTGCCCCCCCCCCCCCCACCCCGATCTTCTGATGAGGACTGCCTCATGGTGTCCTCATCCTGAAGTCAATAATCAGCTTCTTGGTCTTGCTGACTTTGAGTAAAAGGCTGTTTCCATGGCACTATTTAGCCAGTTTTTCAATCTCCCTCCTATATGGTGGTTCACCACCACCTTTCATTCGCCCTACGACGGTGGCATCATTAGAAAACTGAAATATGACATTGGAACTGTTCTTAGCCACACAGGCATAAGACATAGGAGCAGAACTAGGCCATTCGGCCCAATGAGTCTGCTCCACCATTCCATCATTGCTGATCCGTTATCCCACTCAACCCCCTACACCTGCCCTCTCGCCATATCTTTTGATGTTCTGACTGATCAGGACTGATCATCTCAACTTCCACCTTAAACATACGCATGGACGGCCTCCACTACTGTCTGCAGCAGAGAATTCTAGAGTTGCTACTCTTTGGCTAAAACAATAAAAATCCTCTTTACCTCAGTTCTAAAGGATTGCTCCTCAGTCTTGAGGCTGGGCCCTCTAGTTCTGGATACCATCACTGTGGGAAACATCTTCACTACATCCACCCTATCTCTTCCTTTCAACATTCAGTAGGTCTCTGTGAGATGCACACACATTCTACTAAACTTCAGCGAGTACAGGCCCAAAGCTGCCAAAAATGCTCCTCACATGTTAACCACTTCATTCCAAGAATCATCCTCGCGAACCTCCTCTGGACTGTCCAATGCCAACATATGGGTCCAAAGCTGTTGACAATGCTCCAAGACCGGCCTGACTAGTGTCTGACAGAGGCTCAGCATTATCTCCTTGCTTTTATATTCTATTCCCCTTGAAATAAGTGCCAGGATCATATTTGCTTTCTTTACCACAGACTCATCCTGTAAATTAATCTGGGAGTCTTGCATGAGGACTCTTAAGTTCCTCTGCATCTCTGATATTTGAACCTTCTCCCCACTTAGGTAATAGTCCATACCATTATTTCTTTTACCAAAATGCATTATCATACATTTCCCATTACTGTATTTTACCTGCCACCTTTTGCTCATTCTTCCAATTTGCCTGTCTGACTGCACTTGCATTGCTTCCTCAGCACTACCTACTGCTCCACCTATCTTTGCTTCATCTGAAAACTTTGCCACAAAACCTTCAATTCCATTATCCAAATCATTGACAAACAATGTGAAAAACAATGGTCCCAATACTGAACCCCGAGGAACATCACTAGTCACTGGCAGCCAACCAGAAAAGGCCCCTTTTATTGTCTCCTGCCTGTCAGCCATTCCACTATCCATGTCAGTATATTTTCTGTAAAGCCATAGGACTTTACCTCGTTAAGCAGCCTCGTGTGTCGCACTTCATGAAACATATTCTGCAAATTCATGTAAATAACATCATCCTCTCTTTTGCCCTTGCTTGTTACTTCCTTGAAGAAATATGACAGACTTGTTAGGCAAGATTTCCCTCCACAGAAACCATGCTGACTTTGACTTATTTTATCATTAGTCTCCAAGTACCTTGAAAACTCATCTTTAATAATAGTCTCCAATGCTTTCCCAATCACTGAGGTTAGATTAAATGGCATATAATTTCCTTTTTATGCCTTCCTCCCTTCTTAAAGAGTAGAGTGATAGTTGCAATCTTCCAGTCCTCCAGGACCATGCCAGAATCTAGTGGTTCTTGAAAGATCATGATCAATGCATCCATTCTCTCTTCAGCAACCCCTCTCAGGACTCCGGGATGTAGTCCATCTGGCCCAAGTGATATCCACATTAAGACCTTTCAGTTTGCCTAGCACTTTTTCCTTTGTAATAACAATGGCACCCACTCTTGCTCTCTGAAACTCACGGACCTCTGGCACACTGCTAGTGTCAAATACTAGCATAAGAGTAAAGCAAGTGGAGCAGGGCACTAACTAAGCATACAGCCTTACGGTGCAATTGTGCTGATGGAGATTATTGAGGATATATGTTTGCCAGTCTGAAGTCACTGGGGTCTGCAAGTCAGGTAATCTAGGATTCAATTGCTCAAGTGGTATTGCATCCAAGGTCTTGGCATCTGTTGATCAGTTTGAAGGGATGATTTTATTGAATGCCAAGATGTAGTCAATATGGATTATCCTGATGTATGCATCTTTGCTGTCTAGATTTTCCAGGGTTGAGTGAAAAGCCAATGAAATAGCATCTGCCAGTAGGCAAATTGGAGGAGATCCAAGTCACATCTCAGGCAGCAACTGATATGTTTTATCACCAACCTCATAAAACACCTCATCACTGGACATGTAAGTGCTACTGGACAATAGATTGAGAAAGTTACCATGTTCTTCTTACACACCCATTTAATTGAAACCTACTTGAAGTATTCTTGATCAATAATGAAAGCTATGAGGTCAAATGTTATTTGCCTGCAGTTTCTACATACCATTTCATATGTTGTACACACTTAGAAAAGGGAAAAGTAGACCTAATGTTTTGAGAAATAATGAAGAATGCACAGTTGTCCATGCTGGCCAAGATGCCTATCTAAGCTAGACAAAGTTGAAGTTGAATTTATTGTGATATACAAAAATAGATGTACCATGGAGAGCATTCTGACAGGCTGCATCACTCTCTGGTATGGTGGGGTGGGTGGGTCTACTGCAGAAGACCAAAAGAAGCTGCAGAGGGTCGTAAAGTTAGTTAGCTCCATCTTGGCTAATAGCGTACAAAGTACACAGGATACCTTCAAGGAGTGGTGACTCAGAAAGGCAGCGTCCATCATTAACGACCCCGGCACCCAGGGCATGCCCTTTTCTCACTGTTAACATCAGGTAAGAGGTACAGAAGCCTGAAGGCACACACTCAGCGATTCAGGAACAGCTTCTTCCCCTGTGCCATCTGATTATTAAATGGACATTGAAGCTGTGAACACTACCTCACTTTTTAAATATATATTTTTTCAGCTTTTGCACAATTTTTAATCTATTCAATATACATGTACTGTAATTAATTTACTTTTTTATTTATTTACTTATTTCTGTCTATATTATGTATTGCATTGAACTTCTACTAAGTTAACAAATTTCATGAATGATGATAATAAATCTGTTTCTGACTCTGATTCTGACATACAGTACTATGCAAAAGATTTAGACACGTTGAAAATTCTGTAAAATGAAGATGCTTTCAAAAATAATGAAATAAAAATTGTAAATATCAAAAAATATATATAAATGTCAGTGAACAGTTAAAAATATCATTATTGGGTGTATATTTTTGTCTTTAAATCAGCATCAGTTCTCGTAGATACATGGTCACGCAGTTTTAGAAGAAAATTGGCTGGTAGGTTTTTCAAATCATTTATGAGAACTTGCCACAGTTGTTTTGCAGCCTTTGGCTGTCTTCCTTGCTTCTGTCTCTGCAGGTGATCCCAGCAGCCTCCATGATATTGAGATCAATGTTCTCTGGAGGCTATACCATCCGAAAACATATAAAAATCTATGGTGCCTAAGACATGCACAATACTGCATATTCACATGTGCAATGAAACAATTACTTGTGGCAGCATGACAGGGACCTAACATTTAAAAAATACATAAGTTATAAGTTATACCCATAGTCCTATTTGCCTTCATTTGACCCCTAGCCCTCTACAAGCATTCTACCCTTGTATCTGATGAAATATCTTTTACGCCTGTCTAATTGCTATGTCCATACCCACACCCACATCCTCAAATTTCTGTACCACCCAAAAATCTGACAATTGCAAACTTCAGTGCACTTTAAAACTGAATATCCATCACCTCCATAGCAGAGAATTTCAGATTCACTGCCCTCTGAATGAAAACATTTCTTTTCATTTCTGTGACAAAATATGAGACATTAATCTTGAAAGTATTCATCTGAGAAGTAAACATTACAGTTATGGTGAAAGATCATTGTCTTGGTAACTTAATTTGGTTTCTATCTCCAAAGATAACTGCCTTGACAGTTGAGTATTCTCAGTGTTTCTCCTTAAGTATCAGATTTCCAGCATTTATTTCAGATATCTGCATTCACAGTATTACTTGCCATGTCTAGGCAATTTACCCTTGAAATGTAATCCTTTCGTTACCCTTATTGTTCTAACCAATTAGTACTGGACTCCAACGCAATGCTGGCCCTTTCTTCCTAAGGAGTGTAAACTAGCAATAAGTACATTTCTCTTGACCACCATTCCCAAATCTGCACTGACATTTAGAAGAATTTTAACATTTGCAAGAACATCTGTCGTAGCTCTTGAGGAACCAGTTCAACCACTTCTGTTCCTGCCTCCCAGGTTACCACTTAGTATCTGATATGCAGTGTCCCCAGGAGGGCCTGAATCTCTTTCCTTTTGCATCCGTGTGAACTTTGGAGAGAGAAAGATGTTATTTCCCAATATTTGTATTGCTGTTTTGAGACAGGAACAACAAAACCTGGGAAATAATATCTTTCTAGTGTTATTGGTAAATAATGGTTATTTGCAAATATCTGATGGTATTTGGAAATAATATGTATCTGATGAGACAGCAATGAGCAGAATGCAACGTGAGGCATTTTACAGAGGGTTATGGGATGAAAATGTTTCAGATTATCAGCTTTGAGGAAGTAGAGAGGCTACAGAACGGCAAAGAAATATCAGATAGAATACAATGTTGGGAACTATATGGTTATGCATTTTGGTAGAAGAAATGAAAGGGTTGACTATTTTCTAAATGGGGAGAAAATACAAGAAGTTGAGGTGCAAAGGGACTTGAGGGTCCTTGTGCAGGATTCCCTAAACGTTAATTTGCGGGTCGAGTCTGTGGTGAGGAATGCAAATGCAATTGCAGCATTCATTTCAAGAGGACTAGAATATGAAAGCAAGGATATAATGTTGAAACTTTATAAAGTACTACTGAGGCCTCACTTGGAGTATTGTGAGCAGGTTTGGGCCTATCACCTCACAAAGGATGTGCTGAAACTGAAGAGGATTCAAAGAGGATTCATGAATATAATTCCAGGATTGAATGACTTGTCATATAAAGTGCATTTGATGGCTCTGGGCCTGTATTCACTAAAATTCCAAAGAATGATTGGTGACCTCACTGAAATCTATTGAATGGTGAAAGGCCTTCATAGACTGGATATTTCCTATGGTGAAAAGTCTAAGACCAGAGGACACAGCCCCAGCATAGAGGGGTGTCCTTTTAGAACAGAGATGAGGAAGAATTTCTTTAGCCTGAGATTAGAGAATATATGGAATTCCTTGCCACAGGCATCTGTGAAGACCACATCTTTATGCATATTTAAGGCAGAGGTTGATAGATCCTTGATTGGTCAGGCCATGAAAGGGTACAGGGAGAAGGCAGGAGACTGGGGCTGAAAGGAAAGTTGTATCAGTCATGTTGAAATCACAGCGTGGACGCAATGGGCCAAATGACCTAATCTTGCTCCTATATCTTATGGTCTTATGGTCTTTCTTTCTACTGAGTCCACTCTTCTTCAATAGGCAATTCAAAACAATTTGCAAACTTCCAACAAGATGTTGCAGAATCGAACACAAGCAACGTCAAAATTGAGACACAATCATTAGACCTATCCTGGGTATATTATATCTTTACAATCTAAAGTTTTACGTGTTAGTACCACCTGGGTTGTCCATACACCACACCAACTTACTACCTCAAAGAATGGTAAATATTTGAGGAACATTTAAAAAGAAAATAGATCAATGCAGAAGGAAGAAGGGAACGGGAGGTAATCTTGAAGAGTTGAAGAGAATAGAGAGTTTCATCTGAAACAGGAACTGGCCTAAATCCATTTAACCCAATAATTTGTTATGCTGTGATTTCAATGTATTAAAGCAACATACACAAAATGCTGGAGGAACTCAGCAAGTCAGGCAGCAGCTATAGAGGGGAATATAGAATCAGAGAAGGATCTATGACTGAAATGTTGAATGTTTATTTCTCTACACAGGTGTGGCCAGACCTGCTGAGCTCTCCAGCAATTTGTACATGCTGCTCACAATTTCCATTATCTGTGCCTTGTGTCAATGTATTTGTCTGTAAAATGTATTTATATTGATGAAATATTGCAAACTCTTCAAAAAGCTGTTTCTAATCACTAACAAAAAGCAACAAAAAATACAGCTGAGAGGCTTACCTACACAAATCTTAAGCTTTCTTATCACATCTTGGGGCTTTGCCTTTAGTTCAACAATCATTTTAGTTCAACTACACAGACATCTAGTTGTGTAACATCTTAATTTTTAATTTCTCACCAAGAGTTCAGTCTCTCACTGTTCCTCTGACTTTTATTTCCTAACATCCTCACCAAACTCAGGAATCCTTCTGATCATTGATCACTATTGATCACTCAAAAATTAATTACATCTTGAACTCAATCCCATGATTGATGAAGGCCAATGCACTGTATGCCTTCTTAACCACAGAGTCAACCTGCGTAGCAGCTTTGGGTGTCCTATGGACTCAGACCCCAAGATCTGATCCTCCACACTGCCAAGAGTCTTACCATTAAATATTATATTCTGCCATCATATTTGACCTACCAAAATGAACCACCTCACACTTATCTGGGTTGAAGTCCATCTGCCACTCCTTAGCCCAGTTTTGCATCCTATCAATGTCCCGCTCTAACCTTTGACAGCCCTCCACACAATCCACAACACTTCCAACCTTTGTGTCATCAGCAAATTTACTAATCCATCCCTCCACTTCCTCATCTAGGTCATTTATAAAAATCATGAAGAGCAGGGGTCCCAGTACAGATCCCTGAGGCACACCACTGGTCACCAACCTCCATGCAGAATATAACCCATCTATAACCACAGAATTTCCTTCCGTGGGCAAGCCAATTCTGGATCCACAAAGCAATGTCCCCTTGGATTGCATGTCTCCTTACTTTCTCAATGAACCTCCTTACTTTCTTGCATGGGGTACCTTGTCAAATGCCTTGATGAAATCCATATACACTACATCTACTGCTCTACCTTCATCAATGTGCTTAGTTACATTCTCAAAAAAATTCAATCAGGCTAAGCCATGCTGACTATTCCTAATCATATTATGCCTCTCCAAATGTTCATAAATCCTGCCTCTCAGGATCCTTTCCATCAACTTAAACAACCACTGAAGTTGTTTCACGATGAGACGAGGGCCTGTGACATTCCTGGATGTTTGTCATAATCAAAATTGCTTTATATACACATACGCTGGAGTTTATCAAGCTTCGTTTTTCATTTTATCTGAATGAAATACCATCAAAAACCATTTCCCGGAAAGTCTCTTAATGTTAATTATATTTATAGTGAATCTTCACAGATAAAGTTCATTGTGTCCCACCCTCTGGAGAGTGGGCAGAAATGCAAACCAGAATGTTCTGGAAATGGAATTATGCCAGTAGATTATCCATTGGCCAAAATGACTCCTTGCTTAAAGAGGGGGCATTTGGTATGCCAGGAAATTTTAAGCCAAAACTTGTTAACTTGGCAGAAGGTGAAATTGTTTGGGCCAACTTTTCTTGGATAGAGTCAGCTATTGGCAGTGCTTAGCAGGAAATTGAGTTTGCACTATTTTAGACAAGGAAAAACATGGGCATTGCTGTTGAAAGGTGGGATCTTTGGAAAACCACTGTTCTGTTTAGTTGTAATCAACCTGAAAGGGTCAGTTGTCACCAACAGGGCAGGTAAAATATAACAACAGTCAGTATGATGTGACTTGACTAAATAGAACACTCCAGTCTTGAGATTCTGCATTCAGGACTCACTACAGAGATTTATAACAATAATCTCATGGAATAGTGGGGGATGCTGCATGGCTATTATCTCTTGCAGCATGATAATGATACTTTCCTGATAATCTAAACTAGCTCTTATTTCAATGAATAATACCAAGGAAACTTATGAAATTATTATCCTATTCTATCTTTAAGACAATATGGTATTGTAATTGGCTGCTTGGTATCCTATAACACAAGGATAACAGTGCATAGAAGGTACCAGCTTGCTCTTTGGGAAGCACTGAAGAAATGCAATTTCTTTGTTACTTCAAGTTCTCATTTGTTAAGGCTTTCAATAAAGTGCTAACTCAGATAACATCTTAGTGATTTTAAGACATATAGTATTAAAGAGAATACCATAACTTTGTAGCTGGATTCATGGACCTAGAACTGGAGTAAATACATGATACCCCTAAAAAACTGCAGATGCTGTAAATGTGAAATAAAAACAGAAAATACGGGCAACAAACAACAGGTCAGGCAGCATTTGAGGAAAGAAAAACAGTTAACTCATCAGATCCAGCTTCTATTTGGCCACCAATGCTGCAATATGCCCAGAGGAATATTGTTCCCCAAGCTTTGATGAGCTTATTTATATAGTGCAAGAAGCTACAGACAGAAAGTTGAGAGTAGGAATAGGATGGTGAAATAATGTGCAGGGTAACTGCTAGATCAGAGTCATTCTTGCAGATAGAAAACAGATGCACTTCACAACAGTCACCCAATTTACATTTGATTTTTCCATTGTATGGTGTGTGTCCTACTGCACTGTTTCAATGAGGTCCAACATAAAATTAAGGAAAAAAACACCTTATCATCTCTAGAGGCATATTGCAGTCTTCTGGAAGCAATGTCCAATTTTCTGACTACTAATTCATTCTTGCTTTCTTCTTATCAGAAATGTTAATTTCTATCTGATTTCATCTTGACTAAATTATCCTTGTTTAATTTGTACAATCTGGTCAATAACATATATCACAGAGACAGGGAACACAATATACTGAATTCAGTTTTCTGACACCTTTCATGTAGTCTTGACTGCTGAGTATGTCCTAAGTATCACCATTAATAACACAATGCTGAGACAAAGAAGCTTATACGATTGTAAATGTACCCTGTAACCCACCTAGTGTCACCACAGATTCCTTCAGTTCTATCCATACTTTCAATTCATTCTCCCCGACTGAACACTAACTCTCACAGTTTTGAAGAAAGACCCTGGATCTAAATCCTATTAATTGTTTCTCCTTCCACAGATGCTGCCCTACCTTCTGAGTGTTTCCAGATTTAACGTGTACTTATCAATCACAGAGACTATGCCTGGATGTATCCCCTGTCAACACTAATGGAAAATTAGGTAAAGGTAATTATATTCATACTGGGAAGGATCGAGTGTAGGTCTAATAAGATAGGATATATAGCATGAATGGTTGGACTCCAGAAGCAACAAAGGTTCCATGGTGCATATGTTTAACAATACCTGAAGGTGGCAGTACAGGTAGATGGTAAAGAAAGCAAACAGGACACATGCCTTCATTAGCTGGTAAATAAAGTATAAGAGCAGGAAGGCTTAGGTAACAATTTATAAAACATAGAGTAGGCTGCAGCATGAATATTTTGTGCATTTCTGGTCACCACATTATCAGAAGGACTTGATCACACTAAATAGAGTGCAGAGGTGATTCTCCAAGATGGGATGCTTCATTTCTGAGGAGAAACTGGGTAGGTTGTGTGTGCTTTCCTTCAAGAACATAAGACTGAGGGGGAGGGGAGAACCTGATAAAAGTTTACAAACTTATGAGAAATATGGATTTGGTCATCAGTAAGAAAGATTTCTCCATGAGCATGATACCTAGGACTAGAAAGGCATGGGTTTAAGGTGAGGAGCAAGAGGTTAAGAGCAATTTGGGATAATTTTTTTTTAATCACCTGGGGTGTTTTCAGTTTGGAACTCACAGCCTAAGAAGGTAATGGAAAAGGATGCTCAGAATTTTTAAGAAACATCTGGATAAGCAGATTATTAACCAATGCATACTAAGCAATGGGCCAAGCAAGTGGCAAACAATGAATCATTATTTAATGATTGGTATTGATAAAGTGGGCTTAGGGACCCATTTCGATGTGATATGACAGTGTCCCTGACTCCAGAACATTTGCTACAAATTACATTTAAAGGTAATCTGAGAAACAGAGGAAGAGAGAATAAATAATTAAACTAGGAGAAAATTGAGACGAACATGCTTGGAGCTTAACGTTGGCTATGATGGACGACACAAATTTATATTTAAAAAATTCTGGATGTAAGCTGGAGAGTGAAATTAAAAATTGCTACATACACCGTGCGATACGCCATTTGAGAGAATGTATAAACCGCCGAAGAAAGGCAAAAAGAAAATGTCAACACCAGGAAAGTAGCAAGTGCAATTAAAAGCAGTGAAATATGCAGTGCTGTGTTTTAAGAGACGTTACTGCACGCTAACTGTAGGAATCCAGAAAGCGAAAAGTGGAGATCTGGAGAGAAAAAAATACATATGCTTAAGATGGTAATGTGGACGCTAAAGGCTTTACAAGGGAATATTCGTTTCCCCATGAAAGTTTAAAAGAAAGGACATTGACAGTGATTTCTTTTAAAATCAAAATACTGTAGATGCTGGAAATCTAATCTGTCTCTTGTCCCTACTGCGAATCCCAAAAAGTCGATTCTGAAAATACAAACTTCTCTTCCCTCCGTAAATCGTGGAAGGATTTTGGACCGATACGAGTTATTTGGAATATTCCAAATATTGGAAAAATTATATATATTTCTAATATTTTCACAAAATTATTGAAAGGTCGAGAAAAGTCTATAAAGGAAATTCACTCGAGTAATGTCTAGTGTTTTGGATTAATCGGTAACAAAATATACCGAAGCGAAAATGTACCGAAACGATCAAAAAAGAGATTTCGCTGCACTGGTGAAGGTTAAGATCAGTTCTCAGAGCGCTTTTCGCGGCAACGAAAAGTTTTAAAATATTAAATTGGTAAATATTATTTTTGTTTTTCAGACTAATAACAACGAAAATTTGAGTTTGAATGTTGATAACAGTCAGGGAGAGTTAGAATTAATAGTTGTAGGCCAAATGATTGAAACCTGAACTTTTTACACGTGATAATTGCGACAGCATTAAAGCTTAGAAAAGGGATTTTTTTATAGATATGTGGAGATATAAATGGTATAGTGAGTCTATAAAGTCAGGTACACAGACTGACGGTCTGCTGTTATATAACTTCCCATTCTGTAAATCTTCCATCGGCCACGTTGGTTTTAAACTCGAGTTATGAAGCCAATTCCATTCGGGCATTGCTACCTCAAACGCAGTTTTTTTATCATTTCAGTTCCCCCAAAATGGGCAATTCAAATTTGTCGAAACATTATTCACCCACTCTCCAGCAAACGAATAAAGAATGCACCTCTAAAGTACTTACGAGGCAGGTGACAAATGTACAAGACAGGCTTTAATGTAAAAATAAGTTTAATAGCATGTGAATTGTAAGTGTACCGTTACTGTTAAAATTTAAATGAATATTATGGCATTTTCTACAATTTTTTTCACTTTAAACTTTCACATATACCCATATAATATTGTATTATCTCTATTTTTCCCAATATAACATTTAAATTCAAATTCCGCAATAATATAAAGCTGGAACAAAAATAAGTCAAGATCGAGCTTCCGGCAGCTAGCCATCGTTAATTTATTTCAATTCAACCAACCTTATATTTTCCTTCCCAACTCTCGGCCCCAGACCCGCCTTGCACCCAAGAAATCGTCGCCCTAACGCGGTAAACGTGCGATGTTTTAAAAATAAGATTTGAAAAGTCGCTGTCTGATTTCAGCTGCGCTCTTAGATAGCCTCGGGGCAGTAGGATTTCCACGCGTAGAAATACACAAAGATTTGACATCTTACTGTTCACAATTGTGCAAAAAAATGCTCTTGCAGTCCATTCCATAAGTGCAATCATATTGACAGTTCCGACTGACTGAAGAAGAAATCTCAGGAAACACAATTAATCGCCACACAGCGCATCTGTATACAGAACACATTGCAGATGGAGCCTGAAGTATTATGCTCGCCTTCAAAGTTCACCAAAATCTTGTAATACAACTGCCCGTAGCATAGTCCTCTGTTAATATACACCGTTCGAACATTCTGCAATATTTTACTGGGAATTCTTCACTCATTTCCTGTGATGTCCTTGACTTTTCAGAGATTATTTGTCGAAGAAGTGTTATCACCACCCCTCAGACCCCGCGAAAACAATTGAACTGTCAGTGAATTTCCGGCTACGAGGCACTAGAGACCTAATGGCTGGAAAGCTGAGTAGTAATAATCTGACCTTGTTTATTGTGCTTTGGAAAAAAAATGGGAATAGACCACGAATGTCAGCTTTCACCACGGGAATGTTATTGAGGTACGGAACAAAGGGGTCGGAATTTTCCTTTGATCTTCGTTACCCCCGCTGGTCATAGCACCGATTCCAAGGTGTATTGGGTATCACCATTCACTTGGTGGGAAGTTGCCTTCGTCTTATCGCTCCTGGTGCTAGACCAGCTGCTGCTAGAGTTCTCAGGGGGCTCCTCGACGCCGGGAGACGGTTGGGTAGATGGCGGCCTCCCAAGAGCGCACGGGCAGTAAGGGTTGCAATCTTGGAGCCCGGGATCTTCGGCTGTCCCGCTGAGGCATAATATCTTTTTGAAGGCTCTTCTAAAGTCAGAGCTCCGGCAGTAAATGAAGGGGTTAAAGCCAGAGTTCACATACCCCAGCCAGTTGAAGAATAGAAAGAGTGCCCTTGGAATTCCGTTCCTGGATACAACTTGCACGATGTTGGCCAGGAAAAAAGGCAACCAACAGAGTGTGAAGGTCCCCATGATGATCCCCAGCGTCTTAAGAGCTTTGTGATCTTTGAGAGCCAGCAGCTTAGAAGGTCTCCTCTTGTTGGCCTTGTTTTGCTGTTGGCTGTCACCTATCCTCGGTTTGTTCCTCTCCATCTTCTTCATCTGTTTTTTGGCTTCGCTGAAGACCTTGGAGTACAGTAAGATCATGACCAGCAGTGGGATGTAGAAAGAGATGGTGGAGGACAGAATGGCGTAAGGCCAGTTGGTCACGAAGTCACAGCAGGTGGGCTCCCTGTAACACTTCTGGGCTGCTGGATCGGAGTCCTCCCACCAGCGATTCATGATGGGCAGGAAGGAGATTAGGGCCGAAATAGCCCAGACCAGACACACAATAGCCCTGGCCCGGGCTTTGGTAAGCAGGCTCATGTACCTCAAGGGTGAGGTAATGGCGACATACCTGTCGATGGCAATTACGCAAAGGGTCTCAATACTGGCCGTGACGCACAACACGTCCACAGAGGTCCACAATTCGCAGAAAGGAGAGTCCAAGAGCCACTTGTTAGTCACCACGATGGTGGCCCCCAGTGGAACCACGAAAATGCCCATGATCAGGTCAGCACATGCCAATGAGGTAATGAAGACATTGGTAAGAGTTTGAAGCCGCGGGTTCTTGGCGATGGCCAGAATGACCAGCAAGTTGCCCACCACGATGATAAGGATGATCACGGTGAAGACTGCGGCCAGAGCCCATTGTTTGGACGAGGACAACTCTTCACTGGAGTTATGCGCCGTGTCATTCAGAGCTGGGGACCATTCCATGCCGATGTTAAGAGATGCCGCCGAAACCCTCCACATTCTGGAGGCCGGCGCCAGGCTGAGATCATCTTCTGTCGCTGTCTGTGTGTGCGTGTCTCTCTCTCTTCCTCTCTCTTTCTCTCCCTCTGTCACTCAATCGATAGGTTTAAAGCCAGATTCTGAATATCCTTACGTCACCACACTAATAACAAATCATAATCGCCTCTCATCAGAAGAGGGGTGGTGCTCTCCTTTAACGCTTTCAGTGGCTCTTAGTCGAACTGGTTGTATTTTGGACGTGCGGAAGTTTTATTTAAATGACAGCTACCAAATTGTATCAGAGGCCATTGGGGAGCGCTGCAGCAATGTTTGCAGATGCGTGTGTGGCTGCCGTGTACTTACTGTGTACACGTCTGTATATTCGTCAACAGCTTAACACTTCTATCATCACATTCGCTGTCTCGGGACGTCTTCACAGCCTCAACCACTGTAAGGAACTCGGTCTACGAAAAACAAACTTCCCCCGAACAACAATGAATAAATCAATTAGCTTTTTAACGGAGTCTGAGTGCTGATCAAATAGTTCATCGAATCTACATCTTCAACAGTGATACATTCCCTCAATACTGCGCTGCAGAGCCAGACAGGATTGTGTGCGTTGTGTTCTAAGCGACGGGACAGGGGTGCTGAGTCCCATAGGCTTCAGACTGAAGGAGTGTTACAAAGTAGCACACAGGTGTGTGTGAGTGTGTGTGTGCGCACAATATACTTACCTTATTTTTCTGTACATTACATTTACGCGTACAAATTCTGCTTTTTGAGGCAGTCGGTGTTTCCGTGTACTCGTCATTGTTCTGGCGTACTGCGAAGATAATAACAATCGCAGACGATTGTCAATAAACCTCTTGGCCGCCCAGCCCCTTCTACCGACCTTTTACTGTACTCAGGAATGCATCGCCCCCCATAAGAAAACTCTACCTAAGAAGTGCGGAAATAATAAAATGCACCGGGTCCAAATCTGAAGCCATGTCGCCAGTGTAGATTTTATTTAATAACGGGGGCTGGTGGATCTCATGAAATATGAATCGCAGCATTATTAAACAAACCCAAACAAAGAAACGAAACTATTTTTAAAACTGCCGTCATCAAAATAAGTCAGTGATATTTGTGAGCCAAATTTAAAGTTAACTCCTTGTGATCAGAGATGCACAAAAAATTGCTGTTTTTTCCCCCAGTGACCTCCTCGTCCCATAAGAGTCGGCTCCTTAGGACGTGCTCGTCCCCTTTTCTCACAAAGCCGGAACTCAAGCTAATAGCGTAGAAACATAGAAAATCTACAGCACAATACTGGCTCTTCGGCCCAAAACGTTGAGCCGAAAATGTCCTTACCTTAGAACTACCTAGGCTTACCCAAAGCCCTCTATTTTACTAAGCTCTGTGTATCCATCGTTAAAGTGAACTGGGAAAATTAGTTTTGATCCAAGGAATGTTGGGGTCTAGAACTCTCCGTGAAGTGCCAAAATTTTTCATCAAAAACCGATTTGCTGAGCACCTGCGGTATAACGGAAAATAAATTCTGCCGCAGGGTTTCGGACCGAAACGTCGACTGTAATTTGTTCCATGGATGCTACCTGGCCTGCTGAGTTCCTCCAGCATTTTGTGTACGTTGCTTGGAGTTCCGGCATCTGCAGATTTTCTCTTGATAGCGAAAAATATCTTTAGATTTGTTGTGGGAATATTCTAAGAGGCAGAGATTTTGTGGATTGGATGAATGTCCTTCCATGACAAAGGATTTAGAACATACATCCATCCACCATCAGATTTCAGAACAGACAACGAATCAACCAATGACCACTAACTCGCTATTTTGCCCACTTTTTGCACCACTTATTTAATTAAACCTGACTCTGATTCCGATCCTGAAGGAGTTGAGAAAAGTGTTAGGGGATTTAGAGGGTATCTGAGGAAGTTATTTTTAAACCCAAGACAGATGCGTTCACAACATTGAAACAAAAATCGAGACGAGCACTTGAATAGCAAGGCGTGGGCAGCTCTGGAGCAAGTCCTGGTGAATGGGACGAGACGAGTACTTGATGGCCGGGTAGCACATGATAGACGAAAGCGCCTGTTTCCGTGCTGGTTGATTCTAAATGGGATTCCTTTAAAGACATTTTCTTCACGTGTGTGATGAACTAAATGGTCACCTTTTATAATTCCAAAAGATTCAACCAATAGGTTTTGTAAACTATGAATCAGACCAGAAAATAAGAGTCAATTAGTCTCTCATTTAAATAATTGTATTGTATTGTAGTCTCCATAATTGTGAATGGGAGTGATTTACCTTAATCCTAATTCGTTTTAATGCGTGAATTATGCCAGTTTTGTTTTGGAATCTTTGGGCGCCTGAGTACTGTGGCAGTTAGCTCAGGGCGTCGGAAATTCGGAGTTCAATTGCGGCGCCGTTTGCAGGGCGTCTCTGTACGTTCTCCCCATGGGATGTATGGGTTTTCCCCCGGTTTCCTCCCACAGTACAAAGAACTATTGGGTAGGTTGATTGGTCACTGATTACTGTCCCGTGATTAAATCAGTGTTAAATCTGGGTTATCGGGGATCTCTGGGGCGGCGTGGCTGGAAGGGCCGCTGTTTCACTAAAGAAATAAATGAATATATAGATAGATAAACACAGGCTGGTGGCTCTGTAGCTTTATGCCGCGTTTGATGTAATGTCTGCCACCGAATGAGATGGGGAAATCAGTAACCCGAGAAATGCTATCCGGCCCTGCACAGCACACATTCTGCAAGGAGAGACCCTCCACCAACTCCACTGAAATAGCTGACACTCGTAGTCTCTGCGGACAATTTGGATTCAACATTTTTGGCACGGCGCAAAGACCCAACTGACAGTTATGCAATTTATCTAATTGTATACCTCAGTCTGTAAGCTGAAGCATTTTCTTCAGATCTGTATTATTAACCCCTTCTAGACCAGTTCAAGTCTTTCAAAGGCCATATATTCTAATTAGTGTTGCAAGTCTTGCTGTGTTTGAAACAATAATTTATTTTCTATACGCTATAGGAATGCAAATGCAATGGAAGGACGAGAATATAAAAGTATGGATGTAATGCTGAGGCTTTATAACACAACATTTGGAGTATGGTGAGCAATTTTGGACTTCATCTTTAAAAATATCAAAGTTCAAAATAAGTTTTATTATCAAAGTACATATACTGTATGTCACAATATACAACCCTGAGACGACTGCATCGGTGCTGCTTCCTGCACACATACTGAGCTAGTCGACTTCATTAACTTCGCCTCCAACTTTCACCCCGCCCTCAAATTCACCTGGTCTATATCCGACACCTCCCTCCCCTTTCTAGATCTTTCTGTTTCTATCTCTGGAGACAGCCTATCCTCTGATGTCTACTACAGACCTACTAACTCCCACAGCTACCTGGACTATTCCTCCTCCCACCCTGTCTCCTGCAAAAATGCTATCCCTTTCTCTCAGTTCGTCCGCCTCCACCGCATCTGCTCTCAGGATGAGGCCTTTCTTTCTAGGACGAAGGAGATGTCTTCCTTTTTTAAAGAAAGGGGCTTCCCTTCGACCACTATCAACTCTGCCCTCCATCTCGTCTCCGGTATTTCACGCACTTCTGCCCTCACCCCATCCCCCCGCCAGCCCACCAGGGATAGAGTCCCCCTGGTCCTCACCTATCACCCTACCAGCCTACAGATCCAATGTATAATCCTCCGTAACTTCCGCCACCTCCTACGGGATCCCACCACCAGACATATCTTTCCCTCCCCCCACTCTTGGCTTTCCGCTGGGATCGCTCCCTACATGACTCCCTTGTCCATTCATCCCCACTGACCTCCCTCCAGGCACTTATCCCTACAAGCGGAAGGAGTGCTACACCTGCCCCCACACTTCTTCCCTCACCACCATCCTAGGCCCCAGACAGTCCTTTCAGGTGAGGCACCACTTCACCTGCGAGCCAACTGGGGTGATATACTGTATCCAGTGCTCCCAATGTGGCCATTTGTACATTGGGGAGACCCGCTGCAGACTGGGAGACCGTTTCGCCGAACACTGGCGCTCGGTCCTCCAGCAGTGGCGGGATCTCCCTGTGGCCACACACTTCAATTCCACAGACCACTCCCACTCCGATATGTCTGTCCATGGCCTCCTCTAACATCAAGATGAGGCCACACACAGGTTAATGGAGCAATACCTTATCTCCCACCTAGATAGCCTCCTACCTGCCGGCATGAACATTCAACTCACAGACCTCCGTTGATACCCCTGCCCCCCCCTTACCCCATCCCTATCTATAATTTTATTCTGGTTCTCTTTCTCTCTCTTTTCCCCCCTCACTATAATCTCCTTCCAGCCCTACCTTTCTTTCTCTTTTATTTCCCATAATTCTCCACCTTCCCCCAGCCCATTTCCCTCCAGCCTATCACTTCCCAGCTCTCTACTTCATCCCTCCCCCCATTTCTTATCCCCCCTCGACCATCCCATGTTACTTCACTCCTGATGAAGAGTTTCAGCCCAAAATGTCGTCACTACCTCCTCCCATAGATGTTGTCTGGCCTGCTGAGTTCTGCCAGCATTTTGTGTTTTTATACAACCCTGAGATTCGTTTTCTTGTGGGCATACTCAGCAAATCTATAGAATAGTAACTATAACAGCATCAATTAAAGATCAACCAGAGTGCAGAAGACAACAAAGTATAAATGCAAAAATAACTGTAGCAATTAATAATGAAAACTTGAGATAATGAGATAAAGAGTCCTTAAAAGTGAGATCATTGGCTGTGGGGATATTTCACTGATGGGGCATGTGAGTTATTCAAGAGCCTGATGGTTGAGGGCTAGTAATTGTTTTTGAACTGTTGGTGCAGGTCCTCGGGCTCTTGCACCACTGATAGCAGCAATGAGAAGACAGCATAACCTGGGAGGTGAAGATCTCTAATGATGGATGCTGCATTCCTACAACAGTGCTTTATGTAAATCTGCTCAATGGTTAGGAAGGATTTACCAGTGATGTGCTGGGCTGAATCCAGGACCTCATGTAGGATTTCCCATTAAGAGGCACTGGTGTTTCTATTCCAGGCTGTGATGTCATGAGTCAATACACTCTCCAAAACACATCTACAGAAGTCTGTCAAAGTCTGAGATGTCATGCCGAGTCTGCAGACTGCTAAGAACATAGAGGCACAACTGTGTATTCTTCGCAATTACACTTATACGCTGGGTCCAGAACAGTTCCTCAGAAATAGTAACACCCAGGAAATATAAAGTTGTTAACCATCTCCGCCTCTGATCCCCTGATGAGGACTGGCTCATAAACATCTGACTCCCCTTTCCAGGTGTCTATAATCAGTTCCTTGGTCTTACTGACATTGAGTAAGAGATTTTTGTTATGACACCACTCAGCCAGAATTTCAATTTCCCTCCTGTATGCTGATCCATTACCAGCTCTACCCACAACAGTGAAGTCATCAATGAACTTGAATATGATATTGGAGCTGTGCTTAGCCACGTAATCATCGGTATAAAGAAAGTAGAGCAGGGTGCTAAGCACACATCGCTGTGGTGCACCTATGCAGATGGAGATCATGGAGGAGATGTTGTTGTCAATCCAACTGACTGTGAAGAAATCTATTATCTAATTGCACAAGGAGGTTTTGAGACCAAGGACTTGGAACTTATTGATTAGTTGCACTGGCATTGGAGACAATCCAGAGGGTCACAAAAACTATTCCTGCAATGAAAGGAATAGAGGAACATCTATTTAGAACAGAGATGAGGTGCAATTTTCTTCAGATAGAGTTCATTGACATCGGTGGCTATAGAGGCCAAGCCATTGGGTATATTGAAAGTAGAACATGATTGGCTCTTGAGTAGTAAGGTTGTCAAAAGTTACAGGGAGAAAGCAGTAAAATGGGGTTGAGTGGGTCAATAAATCAGCCATGATAGAATGGTGGAGTAGTCTCATTTGTCCGAAGGACCTAATTCTGCTGTATGTATTGTAGTCATATGGTCTTATCTACATTTCTTTCATTTAAGCTGCTTCTTAAAGTGTACATTTGACCAAATATTTAGTCACTTGTGCTTCTGAACTCCATCCGTGGTTTAAGATAATTTCTTAATCCTGGCATACTAATAAAGCACACAGGAAGTTTTCACTGCAGTGAAGCTCCACAAATGGAAAATAATATTGGTGAAACATTAACAAGTACATTAGAAGGGAATGATAAATAAGTGAAAAAACAGCTAATTCTCTCTGTGCGTTTTTACAGAAATGAATGTAGGGACTTGGGATGTATTTTAAAATGCAGTCATGGGGATAGAATTAATAGATTATGCAGTCCAGCTATAAGTGAAAAATCCAATCACAGTAAGCCCTAACCCACTGAAAAGTAAGTTATTTTCTCTCTTTCTCAATTGATGAAGGGCCTTGGACCCGAAACATTAACCATTTCACTAGCCACAGATGCTGTCCGAACTGCTTAGCATTCCCAGTATTTTCTATTTTTATTTCTGATTTTAGGCATCTGATATTTTATTGTGATTTTCATTTCTGAATTTGAGCGTGCGCAAGAATGGGACTCACTTCCTTGGAAATAGCAGAATTAATATGTGCTGGCCAGTCATCTTAAAACAGAACATTATGTTCTTAAAGTCATTCCCTTATAGCAAACATTCATCAGCTTTAATTGACCATGGTCCTGTAATATTGTGTTTGGAGATGCAAACCTTATTTTGCTATGACTTTGCTAGTGTTTTACACAGTTCAAGCATAACCATGTTGCACTTAAATTCAAATGCCTCCAGTCACAAAAGCAAATAATCCATTTGGGATCATAACTAACCACCATATCGAGCACTCCTGATACCTTCAGAGATATATGGACATGCTCTCCAGGATTCATCTCTTCCTCCAGGCTTCTCATCACGTTCATCAATGAACTTGTCTCATTGGACCGTTAGTTGAATGGCATCAACATCTGTTCAGTTATGCTCTTGTGAAGTGTTTTTGGGATGTTTTTTTTACAGGCATGAAGGGTTTTATTTGTACAGTACTTTCTGATGAGTTAAAATGAACTTTTGTTTAAAATATAAGATGAAATATACTCTACTGTATGTTAGTGATTCACTCTCTTGATTTGTAACTTAAAAGACTGTTATCCAGTGACATTGTTCTTCTTTCAAAACTCATCACCACTGACAGTGAATGTAATCCTGAAGTTTCAGTATGCACCCATTCATTCATGGCATTATTCCTTATATTTTTTAACAGCATGGAAATAGACTATTCATCCCTTCAAATCTAGCCATGTTTCAATGTAATTCTGTTCTCTCAGTTAGTTCTCTGTTAAACATTCTTTATTAAGTGCCTATTAGCTCTCCTTATTACTCAGGTACACGACTGTTAACTTATAATAGACAATTAACCCTTCCAAACCTGTGAGAAACCTACATGGTCACAGTCAATAAGCTTTACACAGGCAGGTCCAGATGTCAGGATTGAACCTGGATTGTTGGAGCCATGCAAGTGCAGAGCTACACACTGCTCTCATTATATTTGTGGTTTGGTATCAACAAAGATAGGTTGGTTATTTTTTCTGGATACTGGTGTTTTGAGCATTCTAATTCAAATAGACACTTTCTAATAGAATCAATGGAGACCAGTGTATAAACCAGTTCAGTAATATTCATAGTGAAATATAACATTAGGCAAAATTGATAAAAGGTATAAATTCTGTTACGTGAGATAGAAACATAGAAAACCTACAACACAAAACAGGTCCTTCAGCCCACAAAGTTGTGCCAAACATGTCCCTACCTTAGAAATTACTAGGCTTACCTATAGCCCTCTATTTTTCTAAGCTCCATGTACCTATCCAAAAGTCTATTAAAAGACCCTATTATATCCGCCTCCACCGCTGTTGCCGGCAGCCCATTCCACGCACTCACCAATCTCTGAGTAAAAAACTTACCCTTGACATCTCTGTACCTACTCCCCAGCACCTTAAACCTGCGTCCTCTTGTGGCAACCATTTCAGCCCTGAGAAAAAGCCTCGGACTATCCATACAATCAATGCCTCTCATCATCTTATACAGCTCTCTCAGGTCACCTCTCATCCTCGGTCGCTCCAAGGAGAAAAGGCCAAGTTCACTCAACCCATTCTCATAAGGCATACTACTCAATCCAGGCAAAATCCTTGTAAATCTCCTCTACACCCTTTCTATGTCTTCCACATCCTTCCTGTATATTCCTGCGACCAGAACTGAGCACAGTACTCCAAGTGGGGTCTGACCAGGGTCCTATATAACTGCAACATTGCCTCTTGGCTCCTAAACTCAGTACCATGATTGATGAAGGCCAATGCACCGTATGCCTTCTTAACCACAGAGTCAACCTGCATAGCAGCTTTGAGTGTCCTATGGACTCAGACCCCAAGATCCATCTGATCCTCCACACTGCCAAGAGTCATAACGTTAATACTATATTCTGCCATCAGATTTCTCCTACCAAAATGAACAACCTCACACTTATCTGGGTTGAACTCCATCTGTCACTTCTCATCCCAGTTTTCCATTCTATCAATGTCCTGCTGTAATTTCTGACAGCCCGCCACACTACCCACAACAGCTCCAACCTTTGTGTCCTCAGCAAACTTCCTAACCCATCCCTCCACTTCCTCATCCAGGTCATTTATAAAAATCACTAAGAGTAAGGGTCCCAGAAAAGATCCCTGAGGCACTCCACTGGTGAATGACCTCCATGCAGAATATGACCCATCTACAACCACTCTTTGCCTTCTGTGAGCAAGCCAGTTCTTGATCCACAAAGCAATGTCCTCTTGGAACCCATGCCTCCTTACTTTCTCAATAAGCCTGGAATCAGGAAACTTATCAAATGCCTTGCTGAAATCCATATACAATACATCTACTGCTCTTCCTTCATCAATGTCTTTAGTCACATCCTCAAAAAATTCAATCAAGCTCGTAAGCCACGACCTGCCCTTGACAAAGCCATGCTGACTATTCCCAATCATATTATAGTTCTCCAAATGTTCATAAATCCTGCCTCTCTGGATCTTCTCCATCAACTTATTAACCACTGAGGTAAGACTCACTGGTCTATAATTTCCTGGGCTACCTCTACTCCCTTAATTGAATAAGGGAACAACATCCACAACCCTCCAATCCTCCGGAACCTCTCCCGTCCCCATTGATGATGCAAAGATCATCACCAGAGGCTCAGTAATCTCCTCCCTCACCTCCCACAGTAGCCAGGGGTTCACCTCAGCTGGTCCCGGAGACTTATCCAACTTGATGCTTTCCAAGAGCTCCAGCACATCCTCTTTTTCTTAATATCTACATGCTCAAGATTTTCAGTCTCCTGCAAGTCATCACTACAATCACCAAGATCCTTTTACATAGTGAATACTGAAATATTCATTAAGAACCTCTGCTATTTCCTCCGGTTCCATACAGACTTTCCCACTGTCACACTTGATAGGTCCTATTCTTTCATGTCTTATCCTCTTGCTCTTCACAGACTTGTAGAATGCTTTGGGATTTTCCTTAATACTGCCCACCAAGGCCTTCTCATGGCCTCTTCTGACTCTCCTAATTTCCTTCTTAAGCTCCTTCCTATTAGCCTTATAATCTTCTACATCTCTAACATTACCTAACTCTCTGAACCTTTTGTAAGCTTTTCTTTTCTTCTTGACTAGATTTATTGCAGTCTTTGTATACCACGGTTCCTGTACCGTACCATAACTTCCCTGTCTCATTGGAATGTACCTGTGCAGAACTCCACACAAATATCCCCTGAACATTTGCCACATTTCTTCCATACTTTTCCTTGAGAACAACTGTTTTCAATTTAAGCTTTCCTGCCTGATGGCCTCATAATTCCCCTTACTCCAATTAAATGCTATTCTAACTTGTCTCTTCGTATCTCTCTCCAATGCTATTGTAAAGGAGATAAAATTATGATCACTATCTCCAAAATGCTCTTCCACTGAGAGATTTGACACCTGACCAGTTTCATTTCCCAATACCAAATCAAGTACAGCCTCTCCTCTTGTAGGCTTATCTACATATTGTGTCAAGAAACTTTCCTGAAGACACCTAATAAACTTCACCCCATCTAAGCCCTTTCTTTAGGGAGATGCCAATCTATTTCTGGAACATAAAATCTCCCATCACAACAACTCTGTTATTATTAGACCTTTCCAGGGTCTGTTTCCCTATCTGCTCCTCGATATCCCTGTTACTATTGGACGGCCTATAAAAACACCCCCCACAGTACTCATACAGGAGTACTTATTGTTCAGGGGGACAGCCACAAGGTTACTCTCTGGTACCTGACTCTTCCCCTTCCCCCTCCTGACTGTGAGTCACTTGTCTGTCTCCCATGGCCCTGGTGTGACCACCTGCCTATAACTCCTCTCTGTCACCTCCTTGCTCTCCCTCACCAGGCGAAGGTCATCAAGCTGCATCTCCAGTTCCCTAACATGGTCCCTTAGGAGCTGCAGCTTGACACACCAGGTGCAGATATGGCTGTCCAGGAGGCTGGGAGACTCCAGGACTTCCCACATCTGACACCAAGCACAGAAAACTGGCCTCACACACATACTTCCTCCTTTCTGCAAATAACACCGGTATACCTACTTTGCCTCGTCCCGTTACCACCTAAGCCTGATAAGCCAAAGCCCTATCACTCTGCTGCCTCTCACACCACACCCGCTGGATATGGCGGTCTTCTTTTTAAACCTTTCGCGCTCTACTGGCTGACGTCACATGACTGTGCAGTTTTGCCTCTCTATCACCCCGAGTAGAAAAATTGCCTTCACTCTGGAAATCCTTAGCCAGTCACTCGCAGCCTTCTTGCTCCAAATCAAAATCCGTTGAAGATTCCTTGTCTTTTTAAACCTTTTTCGCTCTACAAAGTACCATGTATATTGAAATGCACACACGTGTCACAGTGCGACAACTGTTTCAGATAACCTGTAATTCTTTCTTCACAATCATTTGCAGATGGTATAAATCAGGATTACAGTCCCACAAGACAGGTAAACAACATTATTGGCATTATGATTCTCACAGTCAAAGACCCAGACTTCTATATTATAATTGTTCAGTGCATCCTATTCACCAGTAGGACAATCAAACGAAGGTGCACAGTAGTATTCAGTCAGGAATGAGTAACCTTGGGTATCCTCAGCATTGACTCTAGATTCCATAAAATCCCATGAACTCTGTTCAACTATGCTGATTCCCTTGCCATTTCTATATCAAGGAACAGCTGAGGATATTGGATGATACCTAAGATTCTCCTGTGCAGTTACAACACTGATATTTACTAACAACATGGAATATTGTCCATAGAAAGAGGACAATTCTAATTCTGTGAGTTTAGACCTTAGCATTGGGAGGTAAACTGTTGTATACTGAATTGCAAAGCACTTATCCACCTCTTCAATTATGCTCAGTTTGTGTATTGTCAGGACCATTCAGAACCATACATTTCAATTCTGCATACAAAAGAAACTGAAGCAATCATTGCCAACATGTAGCAGGGCAAAATTCAGAGATGGGCGGATATATGGGAAGTAACCTTCACACCATTTAAGTGCTGGGCAATGTTCACCATCAACAATACAGTAGCATGCCCTTTGCATGCAGTGAAATTCCCACAGACCAATTTCCACAATCAACTCCACTGAGTACCAAATAACGAGAAATCAGCTCAATCAGCCACATAATAACTTTGTTACCAACTTTTCTATAGACTCCCATCCAAAACATACTCCCTCCCAATTATGAAGTTCTGTTTTCGTTCACAGCCACCTTTTAATCCCCTTAGATCCCCGGCAAACAATGCCGTGGTTTTACTTTCAATGTAAATGGCTGATATCAATAAAATAGCTCACGCCCACCACGTCAACTGTAGTTGAGCATGGGACTTAGGGACCGTGCCAAGTTCAATGAAGTATAACTTTCTAAGTCACTATTCTACTATTGTCCCCCAGGGTCAGTGATAACACACATACACACACATTTACAACGCAACCAGTACAACAAGCAGACACATATATGCAGAGACTGAGAATGATGCTTGCACACCCACATACAATGCATACGCATGCATGTATGTACACACGCGCGTAAGAGATGTTAAAATTCCGACACACCGTTTTAATGGAGAACGACCAATATCTGTTCGCACCATGACGCACGCCTGAGAAAATAATTGAATTTAATGCCATATTTCAAACAAAATATTATGGATCAAGATATTTCAAATGAATAATAACCTTAAGAATAAATTATTCATGAAAAGATCAATTCTGGATACAGTCTTCAATGGTAGACAAAAGTTTCAACAATCCAGAGTCACGGATCGTCACAGAGACTTCTACCCCACGCCTCCCTTCTCTCGCTTCTCGCTCGGTCCTAAATGTTTTACTCTCCTGACTCTTTGAGATAATGGATGCTTCACAGTGATTTTTCGTAACCCTCCGAGTTAAATAACAACAGGGATTTGAGTTCGGACAACCTCTCCATTCGCCATTTTCCCACTGAGCTTCCTTGAGCGCGATGGAGTCTTGTCCAGTGTTGACTTTTCTACAAGGGTTGGGTTACATAGTCAGTAGAATAAATACACACACCTTACAATGCACAGAGTTGGTTATTCATTAAGCAGTTCATCGCAAGATTGAGAAAAAAAAATTGGAAAGTTAGTGTGTTTACCTTTGGCAGTAGGTAAATTGGCTTTACTAAATGCTCTCTAAAGATTATTCACAAATATCACATCACAACCTGGCAAAAGTCAAAGCACAAGACAGCACACTCAAAATGGGAACAAAGACATGCTTAGAGTGTAAGAGCAGAAAAGCGCACTCTGTCCCTCAAACCCGATCAGTATTAGCAATAACAATCTACGTTTATCTATTACAGTAATAATAATCTATCATTAAGTTATTGGTTTTCCAGGTAGGATGGGATGTGTAAAGCATCCCCCTGGCTTTAAATAATAGTGTTTCTGCAGACCTGTAGACGTATTGGGTCTCAAAGGTGAAAATGCATTGTTTGAAAAATAATTGAAAACCACTGCATTGGTGGGAATGAATTTACCCAATGATGAAAATGAAAAGAAGATAACAAACCGCAGTTGAAATAGCCAAGTGGGAATCAAGATCAAACTTGCTCTGCTATTGATTAGCCAGAGATCATATCCGCCTCCACTTACCTTGAGTCCTTCTGAGTTTATAAATCAATACAAATTGGAGGATAAATGGCGAGATTAAATTAGTGTAAACAGATGTGGGACTGATCACTGATTTCCATCCTGCATCAATCTAATCTCTGACTCAATCTTAACCTTGCATGTGCTCAGTGACTAACCATTTATAACCTTCTTGGACAAAGAATCCCAAAGACTCACAGCTGTGAGTAAAGTGTTTGCAAGCAGATTCAAATTATCAGCAATTCACCTTCAAGCTACTCGCTTCAATTTTTGATGTTACTGTCGGGAAATAGCCTCTCAGTATTTACTTTGTCAAACCATAAGCAATTAAAGGCTTGTGTGACTAGATAATCATTAAAATAAAGCAAATTAAGAGCAGGTTTTTGGCTAACTGCTGAGCATACCCAAAGTTAACAAATGTGCATTTTGGAGCTCAGTTTCCTTTTTAATGACAGAAATGGCCCAAAAACAAGAGCTTGTTCAAGTCTGAAGGATTTTGCTCTTCTTTAGCTACTTTCATCATCTCAGGATGGCCATAACATCCAGTGAGGTGGCTCCAAATTACAGGCAATACTGAAATGCAAGGAATTCCATGCAAACATTTTCTAAATCTCTGCTGCTCTCTTTTTCAAACTCACACTAATCCTGATCCTCCAGATGTCCATGTGTTTGCTGACCAACCAGTCGTGGTCAAGTAACGACTGTATTTTTAAAAAAAGCCTCAAATATTTCTATTTCTCCCCACTATTTCCTTCATCCCTCTAAATCTCTGGGATCTTCATTTTCCACTATTCTTGCCCAGTTGCTTTTACCCATCATTGCAGATATCTCCAAGATACAGAGTCTCAGATAGGTACCATCCATCTCTAAGGACCCTCACCATCTGGGACATGCCATTTTGTCATTAAGCAGCATTAGGGAGGAGCTACGGGAGCTTGAAACTCAAAATGATTATAGAACAATTTCTTCCATTCTACAGATTTTTCAATGGTTCATGAATCCATGAATACTATTTCCTTATTCATTTTTGTACTATATAATCATTTGAAATTTGCAGTATTTTATGTCTTTGCTCTCTACTGCTGCCTTAAAACAACAAATGTCATGTCATATAAACCAGAGTTAATGAACCTGATTTGGATTTATTGTGATCATTCCATTATTAGACGCTGCCAAAGTCGAAATTCAGGAAGCCTCTTTCTAAATCTCTGCTTCTCCTTTAAAATGCTCCTCAAAATGTACCTCCAAGAGAACTTCTGTTCACTTCTCTTTATAAACTTCTTATGTGCTCCAATTTCAATTTTCATTTGAAGACATCCTGTGAAGTACACTGGAGTATTTGTTGCATTAAAGTTGCTCAATACATGGGAATTAATGTTGCTGAAGCATTACAAATGCATTGAAAGAGAAATATGAACAAGAGAAAGAAATATTGTAAAATCTGTGAACATTCATAGGAATTAATTTAGGAGCTTGTATAGTGTTTTAAGGGGGGGTCATGGGGAATGGGTTGAAAGGTTATGCACAATTGCAGTATTAAATGCAAGTGATGAGAGGGATGGAAGTAATGGACATCAGCTGAGGTCAGTAACATTGACACACTTGTGTCTTGGTTAAATTTGTCTCTTTTTTGTTATTTTCACATGTACTAGGGTACAATGAAAAGCTTTCTTTTACATGCCATCCATGCACATCATTTCATTACATCAGTGAAGTAAACTGAGATAATTCAAGGTTAAAACTACTGAATACAGAATAAAGTGTTACTATTACAGAAAAAGTGTAGTGCAGTTCAGGTAGACAATAAGATGCATGACCATAGCAAGATAGATTGAGAGGTCAAGAGTCCATCTTTACATATTAGGGGACCATTCAAACATCTTAAGTCAGTGATATAGAAACTTTACTTCATCCTCATGTATGTTTGTTCAGGTTTTTATATATTCTGCCTAATGGGATGGAGAAGAAAGTTCTGTTGACTGATTTAGTGAGGCAGTAAGGAAAGGCAAGTCTAGACAAGATAGAATAATTGAGTAGTTTGTGTGCTCTAGATTCTGTAATTATGTTGCTTCAAGGACAATGGTCAACAATATAAATACAAAACATAATTATATTACCAACAGCACCATGGAGGTTACAAAGCTGGTGGCCTGAAATAATCTGGAATCGTAAGTTCAATTCTTAACTGGAGAATTTAACACTGTTGATTAAATATTGTTGAGGTAAAAGAATACCAATCAACAATGGTGAACATTGAATTATCCTACAATTTCTTCTTGTTCATTATGATCCTTCACTGAAAGAAGTTAGCTGTCCTATTCTATCTGATCCATATGCCATTCCAAACTCATAGCAATGCAATTACTTTTTAACAGTCCTTGTAAGTGTCCTAGCAAGGCATTCTATTGTCAGCAGAGAGCTTAGCCTTGTTCCAGAATGAGGGTCACCGTTAGCCCTTTCAAAGGCAGTCATGAATAGGAAATAAATGTTAGACTTGAAAACAGTACAGCAAAAAGGAAAGTGAGGTTGATTCTGAATAGTTGAGTTGTACTGAAAGGTTAAAAAGATGATAATCTAATTGGTAGAGGTCTTTAAGATTTAGGGTGAAGGCTTAGCCATGCTATTTTCTAAGATTAAAACATGGTTGCAGGATAGCAGGAACTAAATTAGGAAAGTCCAAGACTGAAGAAGACTACTTCACGTCCAATAATGGAGACAAGAAATCTGAAATTGTTGAGAAGCTGGTTTCTGAGAGAGAAGTTTCTAAGAGAAGGAAGATTCCATTCGCTCAATGGTATAAAAAACGGATAAAGGAACCAACTAAATTTTAGTCCTCTTTGCATGTTCTGGTGGGTGATTTGAGGACTTATGCAGCAGAAACTTAACATGAAGTATAACATTTTCCAAGGAGACCCAAGGATGGCTGATATCTTGAATGGACAACTGAGAAGGTGATGGAGACAATAATCTCACAATATTGAAGAAGCTTCAGTGTGAGTATTTGAGTAAATGGGTTACAAATCAAGTGCTTGTCAGAAGGATTACTACAGATATGTACTTGAGTGTTGATCTAGACATGATGGGTCAAAAGACCTATTTGGGTCCTCTATGAATACGTGACTATGGGACTCTATCAGCTGTTACAATTTGAATACTTTGGGTGTCCAAGCCAATATTCCTCTTTTTCTAATATTAACCAACTGGAAGTACAATAATTCAATTTACTTATTTGATCTTACTATAATTCTGCAGATAGTTTGGCTGCTACATTTGTTACTTAGCCATAGTCACCAACTCAAATGGATTTTATTAAGTGAAACCACCATGAGGTAATACAATATGGCAAAAATCTGGCTGTATGATATTAGCAGGTGCCAACTATAATGTTCAGTAATACCTGTATTGAACAACTCTCTTCAGCCTGCAAACTGCTGAAAGTAAAGCTTTTCATTCCAGTGAATGTTTTATAATCCACCCCGAGTCCCAGAAATGAACAACAGTGAGATAAATCATTTAATCCAAAGGGCCTGAGATCCCCACCACTAGCAGAGCCTCCAACACAAAGAACTGGGAAAGCCCAATAGTAAATGTTACTGTGACATTTCCTGTACTATCTACTGCTATGGACTTACAATCAGGAAATCTGCGACAGACAGACAGACAGACAGATAGACATACTTTATTAATCCCGAAGGAAATTGGGTTTCGTTAGTCGCACCAACCAAGAATAGTGTAGAAATATAGCAATATAAAACCATAAATAATTAAATAATAATAGGTAAATTATGCCAAGTGGAAATAAGTCCAAGACCAGCCTATTGGCTCAGGGTGTCTGACACTCTGAGGGAGGAGTTGTAAAGTTTGATGGCCACAGGCAGGAATGACTTCCTATGACGCTCAGTGTTGGATCTCGTGGAACGAGTCTCTGGCTGAATGTACTCCTGTGCATAACCAGTACATTATGGAGTGGATGGGAGACATTGTCCAAGATGGCATGCAACTTGGACAGCATCCTCTTTTCAGACACCTTCATCAGAGAGTCCAGTTCCACCCCCACAACATCACTGGCCTTATGAATGAGTTTGTTGATTCTGTTGGTGTCTGCTACCCTCAGCCTGCTGCCCCAGCACACAACAGCAAACATGATAGCACTGGCCACCACAGACTCATATAATATCCTCAGCATCGTCCAGCAGATGTTAAAGGACCTCAGTCACCTCAGGAAGTAGAGACGGCTCTGACCCTTCTTGTAGACAGCCTCAGTGTTCTTTGACCAAGGGTTTCATCAGGAGAGGAAACCCTTCATCACCCCTCTCCTGATGAAGGGTTTCGGCCCGAAACGTCATCACTACCTCTTCCCATAGATGCTGTCTGGCCTGCTGAGTTCTGTCAGCATTTTGTGTTTTTGTTGTCAATTCATATCCCCAGGTATTTGTAATCCTCCACCATGTCTGCACTGACCCCTTGGATGGAAACAGAGGTCACCAGTGCCTTAGACCACCTCAGGTCCACCACCAGCTCCTTAGCTGCAGATGATTCTGCTCACACCATGTGACAAAGTTTCCCACCGTAGCCCTGTACTCAGCCTCATCTCCCTTGCTGATGGAAATTATTCCCACTATTGACTTTAACGAATGTACCCCTGACAAAAAGTTCTTTTTGACTCAACTCTACCCCAATACTAAGTTTTGAAATCCAAACTTGCAATACCCCACGTCCCTTGCCTACCCTTATAGCCCCTTCCACTTAGTTTCCAGTTTTCTTTCTGACTTGGCAACAATCTTGCTGCACAGACCACAAGAGATATTTCAGGTGTTTGCATTTCTGAAATACATCCAGACCACTGCATTTGTTTTCCTTGAAAATTCTTCACAAATCTTCTGCCTTGTCCAAGTTATTTTCTTGTACTATTCTTCCTGATCATCAACACCATTGACTGTTACAGTACTCCCTTCAAGTCGTTTATCTTTGCTGTGGGTATGTATTCAGTCTTCCACTAATGTTGTATTAGTCAGACCAACATTATTGCTTGAAGAATATCACCATTTGATTGGTCATTTTTACCAAAATATCTTTGCTATTTGACAATCTCTCTAATTTATATGAAAAATAGCAATGCAGCTTGACTTATCTACAAATAAGTCACTGAGCATTTTCAGTCATCACCTTCTTTATGCATGATCTCTGGCAATAAGAAAGAGAGGGACAGCACGTGCATGGGACCACTACAAGCTCTGGGTTCTGCCCCAAGACACAGAGCAGCTTGCAAATCTGCTTGCACTGCAAATGTATTTACACTGTGCCATATTTACTTGGTCTATGCAACAGAATTTGTATGATCACCTTCACGTCAGTACACAGACCGTGGCATTTCAAGAATGTGGCTCACCACCCACTTCTCAGGGGCAATTAGGAATAGGATGCTACCTTTGCAGGCAACTTAACAATTAAAGGACCTTATATATCTATTAATGTCTATCTCTCAATCTTTCATTTCTAACTTTAGTTTCCAGAAGTATTCAAGCATTGCAATTCATTGGCACTGCCCAGGAATTACTATTACTTTCTGTCAAAGTGTTACTCTCTTTTTGAACTTTTTATGTATATTCTCTTTTAGTCTGTGCACATGTAAGTTCTGTAAGTTCAGTGTCTAAACAACTATGAGATTGCTTCTCAAATGCCATTCGTAAGGTCATAATGGTTTCCCCAACGACTGCGCACATTCTTAGTTCACATTAAATTCTGGTCAAAATGTCCCCATCACTTCTAAGTATGCTTTGATTGTTCGGTATCTTTTCCAAAGTATCAAATCTCACAGGTATACTGAATTCCCAAGGTTGGCAAAATATTCTTTCGCCTCTACACAGTTGAGAAGGATAATAAAACAAGCCATGATGGAATGATGGAGCAGACCCGATGGCCCGAATGGCCTAATTTTGCTCCTATGTCATATGGCCTTTCCCTGTAACAACTGACGGGATAAGTTATTTGTCCTATTACCTCAAATAACTTTTGAATCACGATTGGAGAGTGTGAAATATAAGGTGGGAATGAAATGTTTTTATTTCTCTATTCACTTACAAAAAAATTATCCAAAATGTATTTGTTACACCGTGGTTTGAATCCAATAATTTCCGAAACATCTTGGAATTTTATTAGATTTCATTTTGGGACCTAATACTGATGATTCTTAGGAAATACAAAACTGCTTGGCAAGGGGAATCAATCCCAGAACCTCAGATGAAAATAGCAGTTTTCCAAATATTGTTGTATTGCACTTCAGCATACTTTTGGAACATCAATGGAATGCTCAGTAGTAATTGCAATACAGTGATTTCCGTATCATGATCTGCGAAGATTATTGCAAAGAATTCTGGCTATCTAAAGTGAACTATAGTTTGGAATATAATCCAGGCTGGATTGAAGCATGAAAGTCTGTATTCACAGAATTTTATCATCAGTCGGCAATAGACTTGTGAATCCATTCTATAGACCTAGGATACAACCTTCACCTGATCCTACCACAGAGCAGAAGCTCATAAATCACTGTCACATTGCTAATGTTTCTAATACGTAAATTATCATTGGGCTTTCTTCCAATGTTGGCTGAGCTTCATAGTGAATTGCCAGTCATCCTTCAGCAGACTGAGTTCTTTGTGAACCAATACTTTAATGATTAACCCAGTTTAACTGTTAGCTCCTAATGGTAGCAGAGTTTTGGCCAAGGATTACAAATTCAAAGCAGAGAAGGATGAAAACAACAAAGTATTTTGCACTGGGCTTGCATGTGGGTGAGATTTTGGACTATCTTTTGCCTACTGAACATCAGAAGAATGTTTGCCTGCCTGAGCAGAAATCCTGTGCATTTGAAGTGCTTGGCTCAGATGGAATTCTATTCTGTTTGCATTATCCAAGATGAGAATACAAGATGGCACCAAGTTGCAACCTCTTTTGTGGTGGCTCAGATTTAGTTGTATATTTAATTGTGTTTTAGTTTCATAAAGATGTTTTTGGGGAGAGAGAGGAGACAGGTTGGAGTTTAGGGACAGAGATGTGGGGGAATTAGAGGTCAGGCCAGAGTCCAGGTCTCCACTCTGCTTCAGAGACACGCTGACCACCTCCACCCCTCCACCATCCCAAGTCAGCATGTTCCAGCAATCGAAACCGCTGGCCATTGAAAGCTGCGCAGAGACTTGGACTCTGGCCTGACTTCTAATCCCCCCACATCGCTGTCCCTGGGTTCACAAATCAGTGAGGCTGGAGTTTGAGACCTATTATTAGGGATCCAGTCAGTGAGTTCAAGGTTTGTGGCATAGTGTTCTGTGATCAACATGCCCTGGGATCGAGGTCCAAGGGTCGAATCAAGTCTGGAAGTTGAAACCCATTGGCCAAAGCCAAGTCTGCATATCTCTGCAAGTCCGCTGGGAAAGTTGAAGCCCAAAGTCTGCAGACCCGAGTTCAAGTCCATTGGTGGCTGGAGCCTGTCTGAGGGTTAAAGGTCTGTATACTTGCGTGGGTGGGAGGGTAAAATAGGGCTTGTTTTCCTGTTGCTGTTCCATTGCTTGTTTTGTTTTGTGTTGTTCTGCTGAGCATTGCAGACATGCTACATTTGTGCAACATGTGCAGCAATACTTGATGCTCCTAACATGCCCTCTGCTGTGTTGGTTGTCTATGTCTTCAATGCATAAGTAATGATAAATTAATCTATCTGGGAGTTTATCTGGAATTAGCTGCAACCAGTCTGTTGATGAGAAGTCTTGAGCAGTGTGATGCTCAAGATCTGCAGCCAATCTAAAGATTTTGTAAATCATACAAAAAATTGTTCTGGATTACTCTGTGCTATGAAGATCTCAAAGGCAAAGGGTATGTCCAAATTTGAGATTTGTGGCAAACAGAATGAACCCTGTTTCCAATTTGATTTCTGAAGCAAACAATTAAGTTCTAAGATTCAACACTGTTTTCGTATATGTGCTGATGGTGCCTCAGGAAACATCACTGTCTCTAGAAGATTGTCTGTCCTACTTACTGTATAAACATTCATCAAAGCAAATGAGAAGATGGAATTTACATTCAACAGCTACAGGACAAGATCCTCTACCAATCTGCATCCACAACAACATACTGCCCTCTAAATATAAAGGTCCATGATTAAAACTAGGAAAATGTGGACCACTTTCTCTATGTCCAGAGACACCTCTCAGTGAAGGCAAACATCGATGATTAAAGTCACCACTAACAGTGACATCAAGAGATTTTGCAGATGCTGGAAATCCTGAGAAATGCATACAAAATGCTGGAGTAACTCAAGAGGTCAGGCAGCATCTACAGAGGGGAATAAACAGTTAATGTTTCAGGTTGACGGTTTGGATTAGGACTGGAAAGGAAGGGTGCAGAAATCAGAAGAAAAAGGTGAGTTGGAGGAACAGAACATGGCAGGTGAGTCCAGGTGTGGAAGAAGGGGGGTGGGGAAAGCATTATGAAAGGGAAAGTTGCAAGAGACTAAGAGGTTGAGGAGGGAAAGGATTCAAGAAGATGGAATTTGATAGGACAAGGCAGTAGATCACGGAATAAATAGAAGAAGTTGGGGAACCAGCAGGTGGTGATAGGCAGGTCATGAAGGTGAGGAAGGGTGAGAGGAGTGAGAGGGCCACCAGAATAATGTAGAACAAAATAGGGAGGCAGGGTAGAGTGGTTACCAGAAATTAGAGAAATCAAGGTTGGGGACTATCCAAACGGAATAAGGGATGCTGCACCTCCAACTTGTGTTTCACCTCATTGTTCAGGAGGCTGTGAACAGACATGTCAATGTGGAAATTGGAAGTGGAACTGGAATGGGTGGCCACCACAAGAACTTATCTGTTGCAGTGAATGAAGAAAAGGTGCTGGATGAAGTGGTTCCCCAATCTGTGCTAGATCCCACCAATGTAGAGGAAATGGCACCTTACCAGGAAGAACGGTTTAAAGCCTGAATGGCAGTGAGGGAAAAGATGTAGGAGTAGGCGCAGAACTTATCACAGTTTCAGGGATAAGTGACAGGATGGAGATCGTTGGGGAGGCTGGGCGAGGAGGTGGAATGGCCCATACACCCCTTCTCTTCTTCTCCCTTGTCCTGATGAGCTGCCCATCACTTCCCTCTGGTTCCCCTCTTCCTTCCCTTTATATCATCATCTACCCTCCTCATCTATCAGATTCCTTCTTCTTCAGCCCTTTATCTTTTTCATCTATAACCTCCAGCTTCTCACAGCATATTCTCTTTCATACGCCTTCCTCCAATCACCCACCTACCCTCTCACCTGGGCTTACTTATCACATGCCAGGTTATAATACCGCTCATCCACCCCCACCTTGTTCCTTTCCAGTAGTGATGAAAAGACTCACCCTGAAATGTCAGCTGTTCATTTCCCACCATAGATGCTGCCTAACCTGCTGACTTCCTCCAGTTTCTTGTTTGCATTACTCAAATTTACCACTACCTCTGATGCACCAGCATATTCTTTGGTAAATTGATAAATGCATACTGATCAAGATTTCAGGTCAGACTCAGAATTCATGCTCTACCAGGCAACAGTGATGGTTGCTGTCCTATATTCCCTGAAGCCTGGACTGCTATTAGCAAGTATCTCAAGGCATGAGGAAACTAACATCAATTCTAACTGTGCAAAATCCTCCCAAGTCAATAGACTTGAGCCAATGTTAATACGTTCTTCCAGGTGAACATCACCCACTGAAGTCTTGGGTATGCTGAATTGGTTACACTAAGCAGGCCATGTCATTTGCATGCCTGCCACCAGACTCATGAAGTACACTCCATTCCATACTGTCATAGGAAGCAATTACTAGCCGGATAAAGAAGAAAACTAAGGGATATATGCCAAGTTTCCTTGAAGAAGTGCAGCATGCCAAATGACTCCTGAGAACTTGAACATTATGACCACTCAAAATTAGAAAGGGAACTCAAGATCATGCATAGGGACCACACCAAATCCCTGGATAAGCAGTAGAAGTATCATACCTCCTCAGAAACTACCCTCCGTCCTGCCCCATCTATGGAAGAGCTAACGCAGATTGGGGAAACTCTTCATCCAGCAGCTTTTCTCTATCCACTGCAACAGCCAAGATCTTGTTGTGGCCACCCAATCCAGTTCCACTTCCCATTTCCACATTGACATGTCTGTCCACGGGCTCCTCAACAGTGAGGTGAAACACAGGTTGGGGATTCAACATCTCCAGGCTGGTAGAGCCTGGCTTTACCAGCTACCTCAGAATCAACAAGCTGGACTGGGGGCAAATCTTGTGGAGATAAGAAAGATAACAGGAAGCAGTGAAAGCTCTTCATTTGTTTCTGTTCAACTGAATTTTAGAGGTAGAATTAATTGAAGCATGGTAGGCAGCTTGAGATGCACATATATCTTAGCGCAAACTAATGTGTATAAATTAGCACTTCTTTAATGTGATTACAAGATAATTATTTTTTATTGATTCTTCATGGTATGCAAACCCTTTAGTTCCTCTCACCTAGGACCATGGTCAGGAACTTGGACTATTTACTTACTCTCAATGATAGATGTTGTGAATGCCTTAACAATTTCCTTTGGGTTAAATGACAGTTTACTCCCATGTTCTGGACTCCCCTCTCCATTTGTTGACTGAAATCTTTTCACTCTGACTTTTGATCACTTTAATCATTTTCAGCAGCACCTTAATCAGATCACCATATTTCCCCTCAAGGAAAATAATACAGATGATGGAAAACTGATGAAAACAGAAAAAGCTGGAGATAAAGCCACATCAGAACTGGGAAAACTTACAATAGGAGCAAGTTCTAAGATGGTTGATAGAGAGGTGGGGACAGATATGATGAATGTGATGAGGGACTGCTAGGAGGAGATGTGATTAGGAGGATACAAATAAAGGATGAAACCATAGAAGTGAGCAGGAAAGACTGGAGCTGAAATACCCCTGACCGGAATGGTCAACAATTTGAAATTCTCAAGTTCACCTTTGACTCCTGGAGGCTGCACTGGTTCCCATTGCAAGTGAGCTCTGGTTCCTCAGACTCATGTTGAGTTCAGATGCAGGGTCTCAATCCAAAACATCAACTGTCTACTTCCTGACCCATTGGATTCCTCAAGCATCTTCCATGTTGCTCCATGTTCCAGCATCTGCTGTCTCTTGTGCATTTGTATTGATCTTTGTTGGATCAGTGTGGGAGGTCAAAGACTGAGGTCAGTGTGGGTGGAGAATTAAAGGGACAGGCAAGGGAATCTCAAGGTCATCCTTACAGGTATAATGTTGTCTGGACAAAACTCTCACCCTATTTGTGTTTTGGATTTGAAGTGTATTGAAGACACTAATGCAGGCATTAATTTGAAAGAAGTACCAGTAATTGATGTTGTCGTCAATGGGAAAATGAGGCACTGAAGGACAGATGTTGTATGTTCTGCAGAGCATGGAAAGATGTTCTAGGAAGGGGGATGGGTATTGGTGATTTTGGAAAAAAATACTGAAAGGGGAGAATAAGAAAGTTTGTGTTTGTGGAGATGTTAGAAGTGACAAAATTCTGACCCTGCTACCTTTAAAATTCTCCATTGTCCCAAAGAAATCCAAAGTTCAAGTCTGAAGTATATTTTTACACTATATGTATACAGTATACAACCTTAAGATTCATCTTCTTGCGGGCATCAACAAAACAAAGAAACACAGTAGAACCGATTCAAAGAATCAAGCACCCAATGTGTGAAAAAGGAACAAATGGTACAATGGTATAAAAAGTAAACAAATAACATTGACCACAGACTCCCCAAAATTGAGTCCTGAGCTGAGAGCTGCTGAGTTAATTCAGCACTGAAGTGCCCCAATCAGTGAGTGCGAGACCACCCAGAAGCCTAATGGTTACAGGCAACAGCTGCTCCTGAACCTGATGGCGGAGACCCAGGACTCCTGCACCTTCTGCCCACTGCCAGCAGCAAGAGAGGCTGGTCAAACACAGGCAGATAGCGCTGAACACGTGTTCATTTTACACTCTTGCTCTGGTTGATTTTAATCTTGCCCAGTACTTCAATTGGCTTGGAGTAATGAAGCCATCCATGGGTTCATGTTCCACCATTAGGAATCGACACAGAATATCATGTACACCGAATCCCCCAGGAGGTCACAGAAGCGTCAGAACATTCAGTCAGGTCAGAAATGCATTAACAAAGGGGAAATTACAGGTTGCAATTGATCGCAGTTAAAAAGAAGAGGAGTATCCAATTGTGTTGGAAGATGTCTACAATAAGTCGCCATTGGTCACTGGCGAGAAGACTCAACATAAACTTGAGGAGCAGCTTCCTATTTGTAGCTACTAGATCTGAATATTGAATTCGACAATTTTACAATTGCCATTCCAGCCTTCCATATCATATTTCCAGGACATGTTTATCTCTCTCATCTGGTCTTTGAAATTTAATTTATCTCCTTTATACATCGCTTCCAGAAATACTTGGATCTCCCACTTACAGCTAGCACAACCAACACTGGAGCTGAATTCTTCTAGATGCTCCATTTATTCTCCCTACGTCCTCTCCTTTTTCTGCAACTTGAAACTTATTTCATTTTCCCCTTATTTTTGATGAACAATAATTGAGCTGGCATTGCTAACTCCTCAGACACCATTTTATCTGCCTATCCTCTCAAGAAGCTTCTGGTTTTATTCCATATAATACAAGCTTGGTAAATACTACCTACCTATTTAACTTAAACCCTTCATTTGTTGTTAGAGTAATTTTTTTTAAATAACTCGAGACCACTTCAAAACTCAGTGGTTTGTTCCTTAGCATATTGGAGAATGAAGTCTGTTCTTCCAGAAGTGTTTAAAATCATGAGGGATGTAAATAGAGTGAATGCACACCCATCTGGATTAATTTCTTCTTTTCTCCAGTCCTGTTGAGGGATCTCAGCCCATAATGTCAGCTGTACTCTTTCCTGGCCTGCTGAGTTCCTCAAGCATTTTGTGTGTTTTGCTTTGATTTCCAACATCTGGAGATTTCCTCTTGTTTGTTAACTTATCACCTTCTAGTTTGTACTCCTTTACCCCTCCCATCTTATTTGGCTTCTTCCCCCTTCTTTTCCAGTCCTTACAAAGGGTTTTGGGCTGAAATGTCAACTGTTTATTCCTCTCTATGGATGCTGCCTGACCTGCTGAGTTCTTCCAGTACTTTGTATGTATTATAGATTTTGCCTCTAAATACCTCAACTATGAGAAATAGATTCCACCTGTCTCCTCCATCTTCCCCCCCCCCCCACCCCAACAATTGAATCAACTCATCCCTTAACTGTCTAAATTCCAGACAAAATGACAGCTTAACCCATGTCAACATTTCTTTTAGCTGGTGTTAAGCCACAGTCGGAGGAGCAGTTCAAATAATTATGTTACTGAAAGTCAGGGTCTTCTATCTCTAATACACAAAACGTTTACCAGTATTACAGAGTAAACCCTTCAGTAGATTTAATGTCTTTCCCATGCAGAGTGAGTCAATCAAGGCAGAAAGATCTGAAGGCCCATATGCTGAACATTATCCACCATTAGAGAATTCAAACCAACTAAACCTGTGATTACCAATTAAAAAGTAATTTAGCAGTGATAATCTAAATCATTCATTGGGTGAGCAATAGTTTTAAGCAATCCACTTTCACAGCTTAAAAGTTGATTGCCATTTTGCAATGATGTCCCTAATGGTTTTCAACCCAAATTTTCTTTGTAGGCTGTCCGAACTTCTCGACACTGTCTCCACATCAAGTGATTAAACTTCCTATTGCTCTGGCCTTGTCAAATGCTATAAAGAAAACAATAACCCTACCATTTCTCCAAAAGGTTCCAAAATATTTTCCTTAGTATTTGTCAACCACATGTTTTCCTGCCTGTTATTTGACTGACTCTGTGTTTTAGTTTACATAATCACTTTCTGGAGTGTTACCACATGTGAGAATCTGGCACTGGAGTTGCAGCAAGTAATCCCAAGTGGTTTTTGTAAAGAGCTTTGTATGATTTTAATCATCAGAGGCCAAGCTAAGATTAATGCCTTTTTGGAATAGATGGAGCCACTGTCAAATTATTAACTGTTGCTACAATGTCTGTGGACATTGTAGTTGTATATAGTATTTCATTATATGAAACACAGTATGAAATACTTTCAATGAAGCTTTCAACCATAGCTCAGATAACTCTCTGGGTCACAAGCTTCTAGGTTTGAGGGCCACTCCAGAGAATTACAAATAAATATCTAGCCTTATATTCTCTTCAGTACTATGTAAACATGTTATTGTCAGAGGTGTTTCCTTTCAGGTGAAACTTTAACCTGAGTTCCTGTCTATTTTTCAGAGGTGGATCTAAGAATTCAGCATCCTCTTTTGAAGAAGAACCAGGGAGTTAACCCTGATGCTGAGGCAATCATTAACACAAATTATCTCAGTTTCTGGCAGCTTCCTGTGCACAAGCTCTGTATCGTATGTCCCCAAGTTACCACAGTAATTATGCTGCAAGTAGATATTTAACTTGATGTAAAATTTTAAAATCAAGGTATGCCTAGAGCAGTGACTACTGAACTCCTTGGCACTGCTCAGGTATCATCACGAATGGAGCACCAGCAGTGATATTGTTTATTTTTTATCTTGTGTTATTAATGCAACTTATTATTTGCTAATTTATTCATGGTAATCTGACTTCATGTGTTGTGCACGTTGGTTCAGAGGAGCATTAGTTCATATGGCAGTGTATATTAATATGGTTTGTGTTTGAACTTGAACTTGAAATGCAAATCCTCCATGACACATGCACAATTCCGATATAAATTACTTAATGTTCACTAATGAAATACAGGGCTAAATTATGTTTAAGACATTTACATTTGCATTGCCCTTTCTTAACAATCTGTGTCTCATGTCACAGATTCAAATGTTGACTGTAGCTCAATTATTTAGCACACTCACCTTGGAATCAGAAGGTTTAGGCCAGAGTTCAGACTTCTGCAGATAATCAGACCAGAAAACATAGGAGCAGATTTAGGCCATTTGGTCCATCAAGTCTGCTCTGTTATTCCATCAGGGCTGATTTATTAAAGCTCTCAATCCCATTCTCCTGCCTTCTCCCCACATCCTTCGATGCCCTTTCAAATCAGGAATTTATCAACCTCCACCGTAAATATAGTCATTGACTTGGCCTCCAGTGCCTGATGATGGCTGATTCAGGCTGATTCAATAGCACTGAGGTTGCGACTGCACTGTCAGAGCTGTCACTTTGCTACTAAGATGTAACTCTAAGGCCCATCTGCCCCTGCAAATTGATGTAAGGGGCCCTTAAGTACCGTTGGCAATAGAGTGAAATTCTTCCCCAGTCTTCTGGCTGTTGTGCATTTCTAGAAATAGTTTTCTGAATCCCACTGTCTTTAATGAAGTGTCACATAAAATGTGGCAGATCTTTGCTTGTTAACCAAATTGTAAGGATTGTTTAGAGAAAGCACTAGGAAATATTTCTTTATTTATTCTTAATCTAACTAGAGATGCTGCTATTTAACTATCTCCTTAATGGATGTAGAGTTTCACCACTGAGCACCCATGTCTTAAATCTGAGTTACTTCATTTATTAATATTCCATTATTTTGGTGATGAGGCCTTTACAATAGCAGATGTGGAGCATTATATAGGTCATTAAGTGGTGGCTGTGTGCCTACTTTTTAAATGCATCGCTTGATATCAGTAGCACATATTAACTGCATTAAATAGAAATAGAAATTGATCATTTCCATTTGTAACAATGAGTGGAGTACGATGAAAACAAATGAGAAAATCCAGTGTTACACCATAATCCCGGAATCTGAATCTGAATCAGGTTTATTATCATTGACATATATCATGAAATTTGTTGTTCTGCAGCAGAGTGCAAACATAAAAAACTGCAAGTTACAGTAAATAAATAGATAATGTTATACAGGAAAAAAGCAAGATAGAGTTCATAGGTTAATGCAGGATTCAGAAATATGATGGCAGAGGGGAAGAAGCTGTTCCTAAGCTGTTGAGTGTGAATCCTCAGGCTCCTGAACCTCTTCCCTGATAGCAGGAATGAGAAGAGGGCACATCCCAGGTGGTAATGGAAGTCACCTTCCTAAGTCACCAACTTTTGAAGATGCCCTCAATAGTTGGGGGGCAGGGGCTTGTGGTTGAAATGGAGTGGGATAAGTCTACCATCCTCTGCAGCCTTTTCTCAATCCTGTGCATTGGACCCTCCACAGCAGGCAGAGATGCAACCAGTCAGAATGTTCTCCAGGTGCATTGATAGACTTTGGTGACATGCCAAATCTCCTCAAACTCCTAATGAAGCAGAAGCATTGCGTGCCTTATTTGTGATTGCATCAGTGTGTTGGGCCCAGGATAGTTCCCCTGAGAAGTTTGGACTGTGAGGAAAAACTTGTCAATGAGGTAGGCTTTAAAGGCACCTTAAGGTGAAAAGAGAGATTAGACAAAGCTGTCAACAAAACGAAAACAAACATTGTTACCAGGCTATTGATAGACTTCTGACATCACAATAGCATTTAGGAAAATGCATGGGCAAACTCATTTGTGAAACTCACATAGATATTGGATGGAGATTATCACTACAGAGCCAAGTAAGCACTGAGGTTGCCTGCAGAACACAGACATGACGGGTCATTTCAGAGACCTGGATTTAACTCGGACAGTGACAATCCCACGGCACTACACAATGATGGCCATTATTAGTATTAAAATGCATTTCTTGTGATACCAAAATGTTATCTCTTCCCTTTACCTCTGATTCTGCACTAAATTTTAAGCAGTAGGTCTCTTCTTCTGCTTTTATATTGCTGAAAATCTCAAACAGGTATATATGCATTCTATGGCATGGGCCAAATATAAGTTTAAATATGCAACTCAAGCATAAACTCAGATAGAAACTCAGAATTATGTTTCTGTAAATGAATATTGGATTTACCTGGACAACTATAAGCAGTCAAAAATGCAGAAAAATAGATTTACTTTGATGTTGTACTTTTGGGGTGTATGGGGAGTCCAGGGAGGGGTAGTAGCTCCGGTGAAAGGGCTTGTCATGCCCATTCTGGGGCATCTCACTCACCTTTGGTCCCCATTGGACACTCCGTTCTCAGCTGTGTCTCCACATAGCTGTCTGCATACGACAGTGGCCACACCCTGGTATACCGCTTTGACAAGCAGGTGAGCGTAGCCAGTGACCTCATATCCCGGTAAGACAGGGACTTGCCTGTCCTAGTATGCAAAGTCAGCTGGGTGGATGAGATCTATGGTGAGTTGCAAAGGCAATGAGGGTGGTTCTTCAATGCTTCGTGGAGAGCAAAGGGCATGAGAAGGCACAGAAGATGTCATGGTCATCCATTGCAACCAAAAGAGAACCCAGTTTGTGACTACTGAAGTGTGGAAATGTGCCTGTGCAACAGCTTTTTGACTTTAAAAACTCCCTTGCACAAGTTTCCTGTCTTCTCAGACAGGATGAACTACCACCTTTCATACTTCAGGAGCAAGCTTCCACACATTGCCATGTAATAATGACCTGATAGTGTTGCCTAATAATATTGATCAAACAATAATTATTGGGCAAAATAAGGAGGGACACTTTCTTGATCTTTCAGATGTGCCGCAGAAAATTGGTCAATCATATTTCACACCTCAACGACAGGCCCTCTGACTGTGTAGCACTTCTGGACCAGAACATTGGCCTGGATTCTTGTACACCTCTGGAGCTTAAATATGCCTTGAAACATAAGCAGTAAAATATGTGAGCCCAAGCAGTCATTCATGCACATGCACGCACACTTTCAAACAAATGTAGGCACAAGAGACTAAAGATGTTGGAAACCGGAGAAGAATGCAAACTGCTAGACAAAGCAAGCTGGTCAAACTGCATCTGTGGAGGCAGACAGATAACAGACATTTTGGATCAAAAACTGGTGCAAGGTTTGGACCTAAATGTTAACAATCCCAATGCCTCCACAAATTCTACTTTGACTCACTGAGACCCTCCAACAGTTTGCATTTTGTTTCAAACTAATTTATGCATTCAAATCCAGAAGCCAAGCAAAACAAAACTGCCTATATCAAGCTAAAACTGAACAGAACTGGTGCCAATTAACTCTTGCTAATATTGCCTCAACTAAATGATATATGGTTTTGCAATCTCATTTAAAAATGTTTTTATTTGGAAGTGTTGAGCACTGTTTCTGAAACAAATCATTAAGGTGGCTTTTAAGTTTTATGTGAAACTCAGAGGGAGGAATTTAAATGCAAATCTCTATTTAAATTGCAGAAGTGCTTTCTTCATTCCCACTAATGGAGCATCTTTCTTACCAGTATGTAATCTTTTCCTGCTTGTTTTATCAGCTATCTAAGTTGCTCTGTTGTTTAAACTTATGTAATAAATCTCCTGATATGGAATGGAGGTTTATAAATAGCACAAAAACAGGGATAATTACCTTTCCAAGGTAATACTTTAAGGGAAATGATTAGATGTACTGTATAAATTAAGCAAATTTAACCCATCAATTGTAGTAAAGCTTGGTTTGCTTGGTCAAATATCAGCTGTAGCTTAGCGGGAAGCACTCTGTGGCTATTGAGTCAGAGGTCCCAGGTTTGAGTTGTACTCCAGAAAATTGAGCACAAAAATTCTGAAGCAGATTTTGAGAAATGCCATCTTATTCATGAAATGCTAAACAGAGGTCCCATCTGTTTCCTCAGGCTGAAGTAAACCATATTGTGACACTTCCATAAGAAAGAAGATGATAATTTCCTTTGCAAGTATTGAAAAATATGGCTGAGCAATTGACATATTTTTCTTTGGGATGTACAGTGTGCATCTTGGATGTGATATTTTCTGCTCCACAATAGTGACTACAATATACTTAATTGATTGTAAATTGCTTAAAGATATCATGAAAGAGATGTGAATGGTACAATAGAAATTCAAGCCTTTCATTACTGACTGGTGATAGTTCATGTAAAAGAGATTTACTTTGTGTCTGATTACTGGAAATCAAGTATTAGTTGGCATGTTCCATGTTGTCTTAGTCTATAATGTGAATTAATAAGATCGTTGGCTTCGCTGCAATGATTTGATGGCTTGTCATGAGTAATTCTTACTACAAAGTGAAAGAAGATGAAATACCAGAATATTTAATTCACCATCTGTTCAGTTTCTTTGTTACCTTTTTGGGCTTTGTTATGCTTGGGGTGTGTGTGTGTGTGTGGACAGCAAGGTTAAGATTTTTTGCCCATTCCTTGTTTCTCTTGCAAAGCTGACAAAGAATCTTCTAATACAGTATCTGTTTTGTATACACAGTACAAATGATAATGAGTACAATGTTCCAGGATTTACACATGTTCTAATGTATCTTTTCATCTTTGAAAGAGGCTATTTGGCCCATCTCATTTATGCCAGTTCACAAAGAAATCCAATCAATCCCATTCTCTGCTTCCGTGCTGCCGTGTAATCTACCTTTTCAGATATTTCCACTATCATCCATTTGATTCTTCAATCACTGTCCTACATTACCAAATAGCCTAAGCCTAATGCACAAGTTTGGAATGTGAGAGGAAACCAAAACACCCAAGGGAAGCCATAGACTCACATGGAGAACATGCATCAAAGGTCAGGATTGAACAGGATCGAGAGTGTACATACTGTATCACCTGTATCCTCCCAGGCAGCGGTGGAGGTTGGGGTGTACTGGTGAAGAAGATCTCACATGCTAAGACTGTGCACATGGTGACTGTGGTGTTCTGCAGGTGAAAGTAGTGCAACTTCTAAGGTAGGAGGTGGAGTATTTTACCCTAAATTGTATCGAACTTTAGGAGAACTGTTGAAGTATAATCAAAGACTAAATAAAATGCCTTGAAGAATGACGATAGGGGGTGAGAGTTAAGTGGGCACTCACATGCATGCCCAAAACAAAAATGATGAACACAGTCTGATCTCAAATAATGCTTTTTGAATTTCAGCCATTATCTCAGAGATGGACGAAGAGCCCAGCAAGTTGGGCTTCAATTATGAAAAGCAATGGTTAACCCCACTGTGATCAAATCCAGGTACCATACCTCAGGAAAGTTGTATTGATCTCGAAGGGAATGCAACACAGGTCAGAACTGTGGTTAAAAGAGTAAAAGTAATAGGTCGACAAGACTTGTGCATTTAAATTTAAAAGATTAAGAAGTGATCAAACTGAGTTGCTGAAAGTGATGTATCAATTTGATGGAGAAGATTCTTACTTCCAGTGGAGTAAAACAGCTCATCTTTACAATATTAAAGATGAGTTGTTCATGATGAAAGTAATTCTTCACACAACCAGTTGTCTATCACAATACCATCTGTTGAGTCAGTTACAACTAGCACAAAATATAAAAATGGATAGTAAAAGTTTTTATAATTATATAAAGTGGAAATGGGTGAACAAAGTGAACGTGGGTCCTTTGGAAGAAGAGAAAAGCGAGTTGATATTGGGTAATGAGGAAATGGATAAGGCTTTGAATGATTATTTTGCGTCAGTTTTCACTGAGGAGGACACATCTAACATGCTGAAGAGAGATGATATGGATGCGATAGGAGCTGGGGACCTCGCTACAATGGCTATCACTAAAAAGTTGGTGCTGAGTAAATGTGAGCCGAATGACAGACAAGTCCCCTCATCCCAATGGAATGCATCCCAGTGCACTGAAAGAAATAGCAGAGGTTATAGTTGAGGCTTTGGTGAAAATTTACTAAAATTCTCTATGCTCAGGGCAGGTTCTGACGGATTGGGAGAAGGCGAATGTCACACCACTGTTCAAAAAAGGATGTAGGCAAAAGGCAGGTAGCTATACGCCAGTTAGTTTAACATCTGTAGTTGGGAAAATGCTTGAAGCTATCATTAAAGAAGAAATAACAAGGTAGCTGGAAAGGAATGGATCCATCAGGCAGACGCAGCATGGATCCAGCAAAAGCAGGTTTTTTTTAACAAACTTACTGGAGTTCTTTGAGTATCTAACAAGCACAGTGGATATATGGGAGCAGATGGAAGTTCTTTCCTTGGATTTTCAGAAGGCGTTCAAAAAGGTGCCACTTAAAAGACTTATCCATAAGATAAGGATGCATAGAATTGGGGGTAATATGTTCACGTGGATAGAGAATTGGTTAACTAATAGAAAGCGGAGAGTCGGGATATATGAGTGTTTCTCTGGTTGGCAATCAGTGGTGAGCGGTGTGGCCTAGAGGATGGTGCTGGGCCTGCAACTGTTCACAAAATACATTAACAATCCGGAAGAATGGACCGAGTGTAGTGTATCTAAGCTGATGACACTAAATTGATTGGAAAAGCAAATTGTGCAGAGGATACAGAGTGTCTGCAGAGGGATTTAGATAGCTTAAGGGTCTGGCAGATGGAGTACAATGTTGGTAAATGCAAGGTCATCCATTTTGGAAGGAAAAATGGACAATCATATTATTATTAAAATGATAAATGATTGCAGTATGCTGCTGTGCAGAAGGACTTGGGAGTGCTTGTGCATGAATCGCAGAAGGTTGGTTAGCAGATGCAGCAGACTATCAAGAAGGCAAGTGGAATGTTGGATTTCATTGATAGAGTGATTGAATTTAAGAGCACAGAGGTTATGATGCAACCATACAGGGCACTGGTGAGGCCATACCAGGACTACTACATGCAGTTCTAGTCTCCTTACTTGAGGAAGGATATACTAGGTGTGGAAGGTGAGGTTCACCAGATTGATTCCAGAAATGAGGTGTTTAGACTACGAGGAGCGATTGAGTCGCCTTGGACTGTACTCACTGGAATTCAGAGGTGATTTTATAGAAACATATAAAAGTTTGAAAAGAATAGATTAGATAGAGGCAGGAAAGTTGTTTCCACGGGTAGGTGAGATTAGAACTAGGCTCAAGATTCGGGGGAGTAGATTTAGGATGGAGATGAGGAAGACCTGCATTTTCTAAGAGAATGGTGAATCTGTGGAATTCTCTGCCTAATGAAGCAGAGGAGGCTACCTCATTAAATATGTTTAAGACAAAGTTGGATAGGTTTTTGCAAAGTAGGGGAATTAAGGGTTATGGAGGAAAGGCAGGTAGGCAGAGAAGAGTCCATGCTCAGATCAGCCATGATATGATTGAATGGCGAAGCTGGCTTGACGGGCCAGTTGCCCTACTCCTGCTCCTATTTCTTATGTTCTTATGTAAAACATGCCTTTTAACAGTAACTGGTAGGTTTGATGAGTATTTATTTTCAAGACATCCTCAAGACAGAAGCTTCTATGTTCTACTTAGATTTGTCATGGAGTAAGTTAAAAAGAGTGCACAATATCATAGGCTGAATGCCCTATATTGTGGTATGCTTTCTATGTACCATGTACAGTAGATTGATCTTGGAGTTGGTTAAAAAGTCAGCATGATATTGGGAACCAAAGAGCATGTATGTTAATTGATACTTAGAGACTTCTCCAACTTCCTTAAGTTTCTCTGGATTTCTGTATGTGTGCCAGATATCCAGTACAGAATGAAGATGACTGGGCTCTACTGTACATGACTCAAGGTGAATAATGCATATAATTATAACTATACATTTATCCTGTATTGTTCTGGAGAAGTTTTCATGCTTTCCCTTGGAAGACTCTGCTGTGGCTCCATCTTGAGTTCTCTGCTTTGTGGAAGTGTTGGTTGAGTTGACTCAAGATATGATATTGGCTGATTGAGGCATGCTGATGATGTTTTCTGAAACCTCATAAGATGCTAAACTTAAACTAAATTTAATAGAACTTTTCAGTGACTCCCAAAATTGCCAACTTTATGTCAAGTAAAGTACCTTTGAAGGCGAGAGCAGGGGCTTATCTATGGAAAATAGCACCTATGGCAAGCACTGAAATTGCACCCCTGTCCAAACCCCTGACACCCATCTTTTAGATAACTTTACCATAATATCAGCTCAAAAATACAAGTCAAGCTCGTTAATCTTTTAATTAACAAATTATGGCACTACATGAAAATTATAACTGCACCTTCCTTGCTTTCACTGATGCAAATTGGTCTATGATGTGATCAAAGTCAGTTTTTTCAGTTTCTTGTCTTTCTACACACAGCAGAGCAAGATCACAGAGTCTGGCTTGACCTATGGAGGCTCTCAAGTACAAAAGTATTAGTTTTAGCTTGCTGAATAATCTCTCACAGCTGGCGATGGAAACTGCAATGGTTAGCATACTGAACAATAAATTCAAGAAGCTCTTAGGTCTTGATATTTTCATGTTGACATGAAAATTGATAGAAACATTCTGCAATCCAAAATTTCATATAGCTGCTGTCCATCAACATCAGAGCTGTACAATTCACCCAAATTTTCGCACTTCTTCTTTAGGTCATTACTGTTGGTGCTATAACACAGTCCCTCGACATCGAGAAGGAACCAAATTTGGCATCAGTTTCGTGCAAACAAGCGAACCTTTCATCTATTTCTCTGTGAAGATGGTTGAGTGTTCCCTTCATGACTCTTTCCATTTCCTCCTTAGCTGTTGACCCAGCGTCTCTGAAGTTCTCATCAGCCATTTGTTTCTGTCGTCTCTGACATCTTTCAACTTCAACATTCCATTCTTGACAGAGACTGACTCCTTCTTCAAGTGACTCACTGACCAACACTTCTCTTTCATCATAAAAATGATCTTGGAGGGCTTTCAAATCCAGGACAACATCGTGGAAGTATATGCTAGGATCCTGCAGCCTCTTTTGAATACAGTCACCTAGTTTCGGACTCCAACTTAACAACCACAGGCACAGCGTTTTTGACTTTTTTCCCAGCGCAGTGTTGCACGACAGAAAAACACATAAAGAGCTTCGATGGTTCCAAAAAATGTGACCATCATTGTGTCCTGCTTGGCTGCATGTACACCCACCAAGTTCGGTGAGTGATTGTCACAATTCACAAACACTGCCAAGTTGTTTTTCTCACTTAATCTTTGATGAACACCACTTCTGTGTCCAGCCATCACAGCAGTGTTGTCATAGCACTGTGACCGACAATCTTGTAGCTCCATTTCATCCTTCTCTAGCTGTTTCAAGATGTCTTCAACCAGGCTCTCAGCATCCTTCTGGCTTATCTGGACAAAACCAAGCAAGGACTCTCTAAATCAACTTCCACATACCTCACAACTTCTGACATCTGCTCACAGTGTGCCTGATCAGGAGTTGAGTTGAACATAAGACCATAGTACTTGGCTTTACAAATGCTTCTCAGTAAACTCTGGTGAACAGTGGATGCCATCATGTGGATGAATTCATTCTGGACACCCGGTGAAAGATAAGACGTGGATCCAGGATGACTTTCCAAATGAGAGAGGTGTTCTTTCATGACAGGGTCAAAGGTGGCCAGTAGTTTCAGTAAGCCAAGGAAATTTCCCACATTGGAGTCATCGTCTAGCTGAAGTGACTCCCTGTGTCCTCGCAAAGCCAGGTTCTGAGTCGCAAGGGATTTTATGCAGTGAAGGATTCTCGTCAAGATATCATGCCACTTTAACTTTTTCTTCTCAATCCGTGACTGAAATACTGCTTCAATAACTTCTCTGTTTCCAGCTAAATTTCTTTCCATTTCTTTCCACTGTGTGAAGCATTCCCAATGATTCTCGGCATTTTCATGAACACTAATCCTTTCAGGTGCTTTCCACTGGTTGAATCCACTTTCCTGCTCCAATGAGGATTGATGGTCTGACCGGGAAGAGAGAAGACAACAGAAACAAAATGCAGACTTTTGAGAAGGGGAATAGACCAGCCATGATCGAGTCACTTCCTCACCATGACCATTTCCCAATTTCCTCTTGAACCAAGTTTTGTTCATTGAGTAGTTACTTGTTGGTAGGTAAGGCCCCTCACTGTTCTGGAAATACTTCAAACCCAGCTTTATTATTTCTGTTCTCAACGCATCAGGCAGAATTGCTTTTCCAGTATCCTTGTCGAATTTCAGAAGTCCAATGTCGTGTTGTTCAAACACTTCTGGTATGATAGTTCGAGGCTGTCTGACACCATCCAGTTCACTAGGTTCAGTGTTGTCAGGTTCAATCTCGTCAGGTAAAATCTCGTCAATAAACTCAACATCACCACCACCACCATTGTCTTCCCCTCCTGTCATGTCCACGTTCTCTGTGGCAACCTCACTCTTAATCTCGTCATACTCAGATTTATCTGATTTGATTTCCTCCTCGGCTTATGACACATTTGTACTTGATCCACCTGTGGATTCTAACAAGCTTGTAGCAGGTGCAGGCGACTCCATGGAACGTGTTAAACTACTTGTTCCAGGCTTTTCCAAGAAGGGGATGAAGAACTTGCTTGACTTCTTGGCTTCCTCCACCTCCAACTTCCGTCTCTTCTGTCCTTCAGCTCCACTTTTCTTCTTCTTCGTGAAGAAATGTTTCATGGTCTTCTTGCACAATGCTCTGAAATAAGGCCATCCCAGTGCTTCTCACGGATGATAATCAAAGACAGATCATACATCTGAAGAAAATTTTTTGTTCACTATCTGAGGATGGCTTGTCTGACTTTAATAGAAACTGCTCAGTGGTGCCCCCCCCCTTCAAGTGGCGCCATACCTGCAACATACCTTAGATACGCCACTAGGTGAGAGAACACAAGGGGCTTCAGGGTCCAACATACAGGATGTTTGAGGCAAATAGTCAGTGTTTTTGGCTGACGGGTTAATATCAGCTCAGTCTCCAGGGAGAAATTCCTTGCTCTTCCTCAGCCTGCCTACATGAGAGAGCAAACAGAATGTCAGTCAGAGATCTCATTTCATCAGTGCCGCTGTTCCCTTGATATTGTAATGGGATGATCAGCTCAGAATAGGAAGTGGGTGTTATACCCACAGTCTTCTGACTCACATGACTGAAAAGCACTACCTGCTGATATCAAGAAGGAACACATGAACAACTTAAAGGCTTGGAATCATCATTTGGTCCATTGGAGTGTGAAGTGAGTTAGACCACAATGACTGCAAGGTGCTAACATATTTTGTTTGCCAAAGAAATCAGTAGAATTACCACGAATGAGAGACTGCTGAACAAACATGAAAAGTCACACAGCCATACACACAAGGAAATGAAAGGATTCCGCACAAAATAGTGTTTAGTGCAACAAACACCATGGAAAGATATTAAAACTTATAAGCATTCACATTGAGGATAAGCAAAAGCATCTAAAAACTTTCTGTTATTTATTTTTAAAGCTGCACTGCTGAATCCAACACTGGACAGTAATATCTTCTCTATATTTCCGTAATTTTTTCCTGTTGTTTTCAGTGCGTATGGTTGAAAATATGTGTGAGGCATGTATAAGGGGGTCTACTGCAGGCTGTTGCATCCCAAGATGGATACATGGTAAAAATTTTAATCATGCGCAGGCAAGACTAAGTTTTTCATCACATCATGTTGTCTTGATTGCTTTCAGGACTGCCGGATGAAATGATCATTTGTAAAAATCAATTGCTCACGTAACAACTGCAGACAGTAGACAGTGAGTGGATCATTCTGAACTTCACCACTTTGCCACGTATTCACTCTAGCTTGCCTTCAATCTTTCAGCACTGTGTACTGCATTGAAAATGTTACTAAATTCTTTGTCTGATAAAGGTGTTACTGAAGGAGGTGGAACAGACTGACAGGCTGGTGCGCTCACCTTAAAGCAGAAAAGGTGGATTTAAGTCCTTTCATAGCCTCTCATTAAAAATATTGTTAGACTAAATCTTGCATTTCTTGGTGGCTTTCCAAACTTTGTATACGTTATGACCTTGGCTTTGTTTTCTAAGTGCTGTGAGCTGTGGTGGTGGTAAATGCAAAATCTATGGGCCAGAAAAAGAATTAATTTATTCCAGCCATGGCTGGCCTCATTCCATCTATTGGAATGACAGAAACTGGTGTGACACAGACGATGCTCATCCTATTGTCCCTTCTCTCAAACTTTTGCACATCCGCTCAGATATTGTCATCTTTGGCTTGGTATCCAATCCTGACCCTGATAATACTCCTGTCATGCATACAGGGGTGTTAGAGGTGCTAAATAATGCATGAGTTGCTGTTTTGATGATGCTGGAATAACACAGCCAGTCCTTTAGGTCCGGCAGCTTATCAACATAATGAGAAGTAAACTGACCTCCTGCAAAACTGACTCCACTGTATGTCCTCCATATTGGCCACCTTCATCTTAAGGGTTTCAAATTCTTGTTTTCATTTTGCCTCCCCTTAGATGCCTTTATGTTTTTAGAAGTATTGATACGGTTTGCTCAGCTTTGAGAAGGAATCATTCAGCTATTCAACAGTCATCATTTAACTATATTTATTCACTGGCAGTTATCATCTGTACATCAATTCCCCTGAATTGCAATTTGAGAATCAAGAATCTAGAGTCACATGTAAGCTAAAACTGATTTCATATCATCTCCTTAAAGAACAGAAGTGAAGCCTGTGGGCTTTCGTAACAGTTTCATTGTTAACATTGCTGAAATCAGCTTTTTAAAATTCTGTATTTATTTAGTTACTTGAATTTACCTTTATACAGTAAATACATTACTGCAATGAGGTCCAAACTTATATCCCCAGTCAACAATTGAACATACTGGATATTAGCTCGGTGATTAAAGTTTTTGCCACCATCCTAGATTGAAGACAATCCAACATACTTGCAGGCAAGGCTGGCAATAGTGACACTGGACTGGAATTGGAATCTGTTTATTATTATTGTCACATGTACTGAGGTATAGTGGGAAACTTGGTCTGCATACAAATCAAATCATTACACAGTACACGGGTAAAAACATCCTCTGTGACTCAAAGAAATAAACTGCTATCACTAATATTGTCCTGAAACATGCTCCATTTGCATACTTGCTGTCTGAATTCCAGACCATTTCTAGAGAAATGGGGATCTGTATAACATTGACAGGTTGTACCTAAACTGAAACAGGATGAAAATCCTCATGGCAGGTGTTGTTGGGCAAGGTTTAAACTGAGTTGGCAATGGAAGACTTACATTAAATGTGGCTCAGAGTAGATGTTTAGATGGAGAAGTACAGATATCAGAAATGCCGAGAGACAATACCACCAACATGATGTGCTTCCAGAGGCTGGTCATGGCATATATTAACACCAGGCAAACTTGACCCATTGTGATTTGCCTACAACTGAAACAGGTTCATAGTGGATTCCATCTCCGTCCCTACACTCATGTCTGGAGTGTCCGTCCAGTAAAGACGACTACATTTGATGATTGATGATTGACTACAGGTCTTCATTCAATACTGTAATTCCAAGCAAACCTACCACAAAAATCCTTGACCTGGGACTCAACATTCCCCTTGAAAATGGATTCTCGACTTCTTGACTAGTCAGTAAGAATAGGCTCTGAAAGCTTTGTCACAATTATTCTAAACACTGGTGACCAATAAAGCTGTGTCCTCAGCACCCTACCATACCTCCTATACATGCATGATTGTGTGCCAGATTCGCTTCTAACTCCACCTACAATTTTGCATATGGCACTACCATAGTACATTGGCTCTCAAAATAACAAAGTACAGAAAGGAGATTGAGAACCAATTGACATGGTGTCATGGTAACATCCTTCCCCATAATGTCAGCATAACTAAAGTTCTGCTCATTGACTTCACAAAGGGGAATGGTGCACATGTTCCTTTCTTCAGCAAAGGTGCTGAGGTCGCGAGGGTTGAATTCTTCAGCTTCCTAGGAGAGAATATCAGCAAAAGCCTGTTGTGGTCCTATTGCATTGACACCTTGGCAAGAAGGCCCATCAGTGCTCCCTTTACTCCCCCAGGGGGCTAAACAAATGTAGCATTCTCCTTTGACCCTCACCAATTTTTTTTGACGTACCATAGAAAAGGCTGTATCCTGAGGTATTACAAATTTATATGGCAATTGCTGTGCCCATGACCGCAATAAACTGTTATGGACGCAGCTCAGCACTTCATGGAAACCAGCCTTCCATCCATGGATTCTGTCTACACCTCACACCCTCAGTAAAGCAACCAACATAATCAAAGAACCCACCTCTGCCACACATCCTTTCTACTCCCCACTCCCTTCAGGCAGTGGATACAAAAGCCTGAAAGTATATCACCAGGTTCAAGTACAGTTTCTATCCACCATTTGAAGACCGGTGAATAGTTCTCTGTTATGCTAAAATAAACTTTTGACCTCTTAGTCCATCTTGATACGGCCTTGCACATAATTGCCTGCCTGCATTGTACTTTCTCTGTGACTGTAACACTTTACTCTTCATTTTGTTATAGTTTTCTCTTGTGCTACCTCAACGAACTATTGCAAATAGTTTTTCACTCTAGGTTGGTGCATGTGACATTAACAAACCAACTCAATCATTTATCAATTTATATAGTTGGAAATTTAAAACAAAAAGAAGGGTCATTACTTTGTTGGAGGTATGTTACAAACCACCTGGTGTTTTTGTGGTATCCTGAAGGATCCAGTGAACTGAATTCTCAAGAATGCAGGCATGGCCACAGCAGCTATTGCTGAAGTGGACCAGACCAGACTGAAACTTTGGGTTGGAATAAAGCAGCAGAGTCCAGGCCCAAGAGAGAAAATGAGCCAATGTTCAGCTGATTTAAGTGTCAAGCCAAATTAAAGAGTTTGAATCATCAAGACCAAGGATGAAGGATGAAACAGTGTCCATTTCTGCGTGAGGCTTTACCCGCCTCAGCACTGAACAGATGGTGCAGCTGTAGACATTGGCACTTGCCCCAGTGCTAAACACGCTCTGTGGATGTGAACTCACTTTTGGGGACACAGCATTTCATGTTCTGTTTGTTTTTATTAATTGCACAATGTAAGGTTTTTCATGAATGCTACTGTTTCTTTGTTTTGTAGCTGCCTGCAAGAAGATGAATCTCAAGGCTGTCTATGGTATACATACTTTGATCTTTGAACTTTGAACTAGCAGTCAACACAATGTCACAGGCAGTACGCAGATGTGATAAAATAGTGCTATAGTTTCAGTTTTCCAAATATTAACTGGAATTGACAAAGTGTAAAAGTCTCAGTGGTTAGCCAAAATATCCAGGAGAGTCTTTTTGACATAGTCTGCAGATAGACCAAAGAGGAAAGGATACTTACTGAACTTTGTCTTTAGGAAAGTAGCAGGGGAGCATTTTTGGAGATAATAGCCATTACTTCACATATTCAATGTGACTATGGAAACATGTATGGGCCAGGAATGAATGAGTTAAATTGGAGGAAGCCAGTTGCATTAAAATGAGACTAGATTTGGTGAAGGTAGACTGGGAGAATTTATTTACAGGGAAGGCAACATTTCCACAAGGGAAATACAGAGCAATAGGTTTCTGTAAGGGTAAGAGGCAAGGGGTAACGTTATAGAGGTTTAGGAAATCATGAGGGGGGTAGATAAGGTAAATGGCCACAGGCTTTCTGCCTGACATGATCTGAAGGGGGGAGAGTAAAGATTTAAAGAAGACCCAAATACAAGCTCTTCACAGAGAGGGTGGTGGCTACATGGTATGAGCAGCCAGTGGAAGTGATCAAGGTAGGTTAATGGATAGGAAAGGTTTGGAGAGATATGACCCAATTACAGGATTAGCCCAGTTCAGAAAGATGGCTGGCATGGAAGGGTTACACCTGAACTTGAGGAGTACCAAAATCCCTGCGGTCAGGAATGCTAGAGCTATTCAGGAGGGTTTAAATTAATTTGGCAGGGAGTGGGAACTGAGGTGACAGGGCAAAGGAGGGGCAGTTTGTATACAAGTAGATACAGTGTGTAGTGAGCATGTGAAGAAGGACAGGCAATTGATAGGGCAACACTGCAGTCAGTAGGATGGGTTGAAGTGGGTCTTTAAACTAGATAGTTTAAAGAGCAATTCTCCAAAATTAGTAAAATGACAAATTAAAGGGATTAAGAATTTAACTTCTGGTAACATGGGGGAGAAATGGAAAAGGGTGAGGAATTCAGGACTGAAGATGTTATATTTTGAATGCACAAGGTATATGGAACAAGTTAGATGATCTTGCAGTGCAGCTAGCAATAGGTAGGTATGACATTTTGGGTATCACTGAGTCGTAGTTGAAAAAAGATCGTAGTTGGGAGCCTAAAGTCCAAGGAGAAACATTGTATTGAAAGGACAGGCAAGTAGGCAAAGGGTAAAAAAAATGAAATGAAATCCTAAGACAAAGAAGATACAGGATCAGAAGAAGTAGAATCCTTGTGGACAGAGTTAAAAACTAAAAGAGTAAAAAGACCCTGTGGGAGTTATATACAGGCCTCTGAACAGTGGGCAGGGTGTGGGGAACAAATTACAAGAGATGGGAAAGGTTTCTCAAAAGGGCAATGCAGGATGATGCAACTGTGGCTAACAAGAGAAGTCAAAGCCAACAGAGGACATATAATAGAGCAAACATTTGTGGAAAATTAGAGGATTGGGAAACTTTAAAAAATCAATAGAAGGCAACTTCAAAAGTCAGAAAGGGAGAGAAGATTAAATATGAAAGTAAGCTAACCAATAATAACAAAGAGGGTATCAAAAGTTTTCTCAGAGTACATTGGACCACTGGAAAATGACGCTGAAGAGGTAGTAATGTAGGGCAAGGAAATGAAGGACAAACTGGATGAGTATCTTGTATCATTCTTCACCATGGAAGACACTAACAGAATGCCAGAATTTCGAGAGTGTCATGGGGCAGAAGTGAGTGCAGTTTCTATTACTAGGGAAAAGGTGCTTGGGAGACTCAAAGCTAGATAAGTCACCACCAGATGGACTATACCCCAGGGTTCTGAAAGAGGTAAGAGATTGTGGAGGCAGTAGCAAGGATCTTTCAAGAATTACTAGATGCTGGAATGGTCCCAGAGGACAGGAAAATTGCGAATGTCACATCACTTTTCAAGAAAGCAGGGAGACAGAAAAAAGAAAATTATAGCCCAGTTAGCCTGACCTCTGTGTTGCAGTTGATTGCTCAGGATGTGGTTTCAGAGTACTTATACCATAAGACTATAAGACATAGGAGTGGAATAAGGCCATTCAGCCCATCAAGTCTGCTCTGCCAATCCATCATTGCTGATCCTAGATCCTATTCAACCCCATACACTGGCCTTCTCGCCACAACATTTGATGCTCTAACCAATCAGGAAATTATCAATTTTCACTGTAAATATACCCATGGTCTTGGCCTCCACAGCTGGTTGTGGCAGAGTATTCCACAGATTCACTACTCTCTGGCTAAAAATAATTTCTCCTTACCTCTGTTCTAAAGGGTCACCCCTCAATTTTGAGACTGTGCTCTGAACCTCTGGACACCCCCAACATAGGAAACAGCCTCTCCACGTCCACCTTATCTAGTCCTTTCAGCATTAGGTAGGTTTCAATGATATCCCCCCTCATTCTTCGAAATTCCAGTGAGTATAGGTTCAAATCCACCAAACGCTCCTCATATGTTAACTCCTTCATTCCCGGAATCATCCTCTTGAACCTCGTCTGGACTCTCTCCAATGAGATCACATCCTTTCTGAGATATGAGGCCCAAAACTGTTGACAATACTCCAAGTAAGGCCTGACTAGTGTCTTATAAAGCCTCAGCATTATCTCCTTGTGCACCTTGCTAGTAGAAGTAAAAGCATAGAATGTTTTCTAAAGCAGGATAATATTCAAAAATCCAAGATACAAAGTGACTTGAGAATCCTCATGCAGGATTTTCTAAAGGTCTGCTTGCAGGTTGAGTCAGTGGTGAGGAAGGCAAGTGTAATGTTAGCATTCATTTCAAGAAGACTAGAGTATAAAAGCAAGGATATAATGCTGAGACTCCATAATGCACTAGCAAGGCCTCACTTGGAGTATTGTTAGCAGTTTTTGGCCCCTTATTTAGAAAGGATATGATGACATTGGAGACAGTTCAGAGGAGATTCACCAGAATGATTCCAGGAATGAAAAGCTTATCATATGAGGAGCGATTGATGGCTCTGGGCTTTCCATCACTGGAAGAAGTATTAGAGCAGGTTCCTATTGAAACCTATGGAATGTTGAAAGGCCTCAATAGAATGAATGTGGATAGAAAGTTTTCTATCGTGGAGGGAGTCCAGTACCAGAGGGCACAGTTTCAGAATAGAGGGATGTCCTGTTAAAAAAGAGATGAGTAGGATTTTCTTTGGCTAGAAGGTAGTGAATCTATGGAATATGTTGCCGCAGGTGCCTGTGGAGGCCATGTCATTGCATGAATTTAAGGCAGAGGTTGATATGTTCTCAATTAGTCAGGACATGAAAGGTTATGGGGAGAAGGCAGGAGGTTGGGCTTGAGAGGGAAATGGATCAGCCATGATCAAATGATGGAGCTGACGTGATGGTCCAAATTCTGCTCCTATGTCTTATGGTCTTATCGTTGAAAAGTTTTTCAGATAAATGAAGAGTTACAGAGGGGCAAGAATGGATATCAAACCGCTGGAAAATGACAGTGAGAGGTAGTAATGTGAGACCAAAAAAATGACAGACAAACTTAATAAGTATTTTGCATCATTTTTCATTGTATAACTCATCAGTAGTATACCAGAAATTCAAGAGTATCTGGGGACAGTAGTGAGTATAGTTGCTATTGTTATGTACCCGTGACACGTGACAGTGGTACCCTTGTCACGTGACTGGGGTTGAAGTTATACTGGACTTGAGGTAATGGTTTTGTGATAGTGGAGTGATGTCATTTTCCTGCCAGTAGAGGTCATGTGACAGGTTTTTTTTTACACACCCTGTCAGGTGGGGCAGTTCGTGGCGGAATTTGCCAAGATGACTTCATGTCCCTGCGTGATTTAATGTGATGACGCAGTTTAGTTGAAAAATGAAGTTTTATAAAATGCCTAAAGTTTAAAAGGTCATTGCCAGCGGTTTCTTTGCTGGTGGAGAGTGAAGAAAAGTTTGGAAGATAAAAATCGAGGAGAATCGATTTTCGACGGTGGATTGGTTACGACCTTATGTGATCCTCATTCGGAGGGATTTCGTTGACTATTCTTGCTGTTAATCCCTGGGATGACCAGAAAGGATTTGAGAATAGTGTGGAAGAAAGGTCAGTACCTTTAAGCCGTTATATTTTATAAAATTCTTCATGGGAAAGTTCGACGCCGGGGAATCGAAGGACAACGACGTGGAAGAGAATTTAAATCACCTTAAAAAGTCTCTCCTTTTAAAAGGACTGTGAGCTTTTGAACTTTCGGCATACCGCTTTAAAGAACTGTTTACTTTCAGCATACCGCTTTAAAGAACTGTTTTTTTTCAATACCGCTTTAAGAACTGTTTGAACATGCAACGCTATTAAGAACTGTGAATCTGCCGTACAGCAGCTGAGTTCCGGTTACGTTTGGGTTTGTTTACTTTTGAGGGGGTTTGTTTTCAGTGTTGAATACGTAACACTATTACTAAGGAGAGGTTTCTTGGGAAGATGTAAGGTCTGAGGAAGGTGGGTCACTGGATTGGATGGACTATAATCCAGGGTCCAAAAGAGGTAGCTGAAGAAATTGTGAAGGTATTGGTGTTGATCTTCCAAGAATCACTAGATTCTGGATTGGTCCCGGGTGACTGGAAAATTGCAAATGTCACTCCACACTTCAAGAAAGAAGGAAGACAGAAGAAAGGAAGTTAGAGGCCAGTTAGCCTGACCTATTGCTGGAGTCGATTGCAGAGAGGCTGCAGAAGGACTTGGCCAGATTAGGAGAAGGACCAAGAAGTGGCAGATAGAATAGATTTTTTTTGCTGCATGTTCATTTATGGGATGTGGGCAACGGCAGCTAAGCCAGCATTTATTGCCCATCCCTGGTTGCCCTTGAGAAGGTGGTGATGAGCTGCCTTCTTGAACCTCTGCAGTCCCTGAGGCGTAGGGAGGAAAGTCCATGGTTATGACCAAGCGACAATGAAGGAATGGCAATATGTTTCCATTTCCAAGTCAGGATGGTGAGTGACTTAGAGGGGGATTTCCAAGCAGTGGTTTTCCCAGGTATCTGCTATTCTCATCTTTCTAGATGGTAGTGGTCATGGGGCTGGAAGGTACTGCCTTTGACATTGGAGAAGGTTCAGAGCTGGTTCACAAGAGTGATTTCTGGAATGAAAGGATTATCATATGAGGAGCAATGGATGGGCTCTGGGCATTCCCTCGCTGGAATTTAGAAGAATGGGGGAGGGGTGGGTTCCTATTGAAATCTATCGAGTGTTGAAAAGCCTCAAAAGAGTCGATGTGGAGAGGATACTTCCTATGCTGGGGAGTCCATGACCAGATGTCATAGCCTCAGAATAGAGGGAGATCCATTTAGAGCGGAGATGATGAGGAATTTCTTTAGTTAGAAAGTGGTGAATCTGTGGAATTTGTTGTAACAGGTGGCTGTGGAGGTAAGGTCATTGAGTGTACTTAAGGCGGAGGTTGATATGTTCTTAATTAGTCAGGGCATGAAAGGTTATTGGGAGAAGGCATGTGAATGGGCTTGAGGAGAAATGTATCAGCCATGAACAAATGGTGGAGCAGATCCAGTGGGATGAAATCTGCTCCTATATCTTCTGATCTTATGGTCTAAAAGTTCTTTTTAGATGTACAAAGAGTTAAAGAGAGGCATGAGTGGATATCAGATCTCTGGAAAATGACACTGGAGCAGTAGTAATGGGGGACAAAGGAATGGCAGATAATCTTAATAAGTATTTTGCATCATTTTTCACTGTGTAAGACATCAGTAGTATAAAATAAGTTCGAAAGTAGCTGGGAGCAGTAGTGAGTGTCATTGTTTTTAGAAAGGTAAAAGAGCCAGGCAGACTCAAAGGTCAAAGTTGGAAAAGTCAGCTGAACTAGGTGGACTACATCCCAGAGTTCTGGAAGAGGTTGCTGAAGGGATAGCAGATGCATTGATTATGATCTTTCAAGAATCACTTGATTCTGGCATGGTCCCAGAGGACTGTAAAATTGCAAATGTCACTCCACTCTTTATGAAGGGAAAGAGACAAAAGACAGGAAATTATACGTCAGTTGGCTTTACTTCAATGGCTGGTAAGATGTTGGAATCCATTATTAAAGATGAGGCTTTGGGGTCTTTGGAGGCACATTATAAAACATTCCGAAGTCAGCATGATTTCCTTAAGGAAAAATCTTACCTAACAAACCTGTTGAAATTCTTTGTGGAAATAACAGTTGGGATAGACAAAAGAAGAGTTAGTGAATGTTGTTTATTTGGGTTTTCAGAAAGCTTGTTACAAGGTGCCACACACGAGGCTGTTAAAAAAGATAAGAACTGATGGTATTACAGGAATGAAACTGAAAAAGATAGATCTGCGGACTGTCAGGAGGGAAAGAGTGGAAATAAAGAGGACCTTTTCTGGTAAGCTACCAGTGATTACTGTGTTCCGCAAGAGTTGTGTTGCAAACACTTTTTTCACGTTATATATCAATGATTTGGATGATGGAATTGTTGGCTTTGTATTCATGTTTATACAAAGATAGGTGGAGGGGCAGGTAGTGTTGAGGAAGCAGGGAATCTGCAGAAAGACTTAGACAGCTTAGGAGAATGAGCAAAGAAGTGGCAAATGGAATACAGTGTAAGGAAGTATATAGTCATGCACTTTGGTAGAAAGAAAAGAGGCGAAGAATATTTTCTAAATGGGAAGAAAATTCAGAAATCAGAGGTGCAAAGGGAATTGGGACTCCTTGTGCAGGATTCTCTAAAGGTTAACTTGCACATTGAATCGATGCTAAGGAAGGCAAGTGCAATGTTAGCATTCATTTCAATAGGACTGGAATATAAAAGCTAGGATGTAATACTAAAGGTTTATAAGGCATTGGGAAGACTATATTTGGAATATTGTGAGCAGTTTTGTGTCCCTTATCTAAGAAAGGATGTGTTGGTATTGGAAAAGGTCCAGAGGAGGTTCATGGGAATGATGTCAGGAATAAAAGAGTTTAATGTGTAAGGCACATTTGATGGCTCTGTGCCTGTACTCAGTAGAGTTTAGAAGAATGAGGAGGATCTCGTTGAGACTTATTGAATTTTGAAAAGCCTAGATCAAATGGACATGGAGAGGATGTTTCATATAGTGGAGTCTAGAAGCAGAAGGCATACTATCAGAATCAGAATCAGCTTTGATATCACTGGCATATGTCATGAAGTTTGTTCTTTTACAGCAGCAGTACATTGCAATGCATAGTATTAAAAACTATAAATTACAATAATATATCTAAAACTAAATTAAGTAAGTAGTGCAAAAAGAAAGGGGTAAATACTGATGGGTTTGCTGTTGTCATGACCCCAGCCCCCTCCTTTGTGAGAATCGCAAGAGCTCTAGACAAGGGGGGGGTCAAATGACCCAAGAGGGGGAGAGACGCGCTGGAGAGACACAGGAAAATGAGAGAGAGAGGGAGATGTGCGGAAGACCACGTTCCCCCAGGAAGCAGAATAAAGTGACTCTGACTATTGTCTCATGAAGACCACGTGTAAAGCCCTCGGGCAAAGTGGGCTGGTTGAGAGAGAGATTGACACCGGCGATCCCGTGAGGAAGTATAAAGGAGGGTCTGGGGGGGAGGACCCCTTCAGACGCACCAGAAGACACGCTAGAGATCCTGTGACAGCGTTTTGATAGCGACAGCCGGTGGTGGGGTTCCTGTGCGTCTTTTCCTTGCCTGGGATTGGCGACCCCACAACGGAAGAACGGCTTAGCTACAGGGGAGGCCACCGATGAGGGTTCATTCCCCCAACGAGGCTCCGACAAACCGAACTCCTCCAGGTTGGAAAACTGGTTGGGTAACTCTTTCATCCCCCCTCTCTCTCTCTTTCTAACAAAAGTGCACCAACGTGACACCACAACGACGGCAGCTGGTGGAACTGCAGTGACCGCAAAAGACTTATAGATATCCAGTAAACAATATATATCTACATTACCCCTAGACAACGATAGAGCTTATTTCTGATTGATTATTACTATACCTGTGCTTTAGATTGAGTTGTGACGACGTATATGATCTGAATGTTTTGTATTAACCATACGTTTGTGCCCCTTTATAAATAAAAACGTTTGAAAATAGTAGCATCAGGCTTCAGTGGACCCATCTATCTTTGCTGGTAAATTACCCGGTTACTGGGGAACGTAACACTGTCCATTGAGAAATCTGATGGCAGAGGGGCAGAAGCTGTCCTTGAAACTTTGAGTGTGTGCCTTCAGGCTTCTATACCTCCATCCTGGCAGCAATGAGAAGAGGGCATCCTGGGTGTCAGATGTTGCCTATTTGAGGCATTGCCTCTTAAGAGTGTCCTGGATTCTGGGGTAGTTAGTGTCCATGATGGAGCCAGCTGAATTTACAATTTTCTGCTGCTTTTTCTGATCCTCTGCACTGGTTCTTTCCATACCAGTCGGTGATGCACTCAGTTAGAATGCTTTCCATGGTACATCTGTTGAAATTTGCTCGGGTCCTTGATGACATACCAATTCTCCTCAAACTCCTAATGAAGTATAGCTGCTGTTGTTACTTCAATTGCCTCAATATGTTGGACCCTAGATAGATCCTCAGAAATGTTGACCACTAGGAACTTGAAACTTCTCACCTTTCCATTTCTGATCCCTCGATGATGACTGGTGTGTGTTCCCTCAAACTACCCTTCCTGAAGTCCAAAACAAATTCTTTGGTTTTACTGATGTTGAGCACAAGGTTGTTACTGCAACAGCACTCAACAAGCTGATCTACCTTGCTCCTGTATGCCTTCTTGTCACCATCTGAAATTCTGCCAACAATAATTGTGTCATCAGCCAATTTATAGATTCACAGCTATACAATTTATTGCTGTGCTTTGCGACAAAGTCATGGGTGTGAGAAAAGTACAGCAGTCAATATAAAGACATCCATTTAGTACAGAGATGAGAAGGAATTTCTTTAGGCAGAAGGTGGTGAAAATGGTGAAATTCATTACCACAAACGGCTGTGGAGGCCAAGTCATTAGGCATACTTGGAAAGAAGTTTGATAGGTTTTTGATTAGTCAGGGCAGGAAGGAGAAGGCTGGAGAACTTCACCTGCAGAAAACAAATCAATATGTGCACATCTTTTACCTGGGAATGGGAGAGGAAAGTGTTACGTTCTTTCTAATCTTCAGCAATCATTTTGAGGGGGCTGGAATATAAAAGCAAGGATGCTGAGGCTTTTTAAGGCATTGGGCAGACTGCAGTATTGTGAGGAGTTGTGATTAGTCGTGAACAGTTTTGGGCAACATACATAAAAAGAATGTGCTGACATTGGAGAAGGTCCAGAGAAGGTTTACAAGAATGATCACAGGAATGAAACAGTGAGCATTTGATGGCTTAGGGCTTTTACTCACTGGAGTTTAGAAGAACAGGCTGAGAGGGGGCCTCTTTGAAAGTTATATAATATTGAAAAGCCCAGATAGAGTGTGCAGGGAGAGGCTGTTTCGCATACTGGGAGAGCATAGAACCAGAGGGAACAGCCTTAGAATACAAGAGCATCCCTTTAGAACAGTGATGAGAAGGTATTTCTTTAGCTAGAAGGTGGTGAACCTGTGGAATTCATTGCCACAGATGGCTGGGGAGCCAGAACATTGGGTAGAAATGTTAAAGTAGAAATTCATAGGTTCTTGATTAGTAAGGGTGTTAAAGGCAGTGGAATAGGGTTGAGAGGGAAAACATATCAGGCAGTGTAGGCACAAGGGGCTAAGTCTAATTTTGCTCCTATATCTTACAGTTTTACAGTCTGTTTGGAATAGATCTATGTGGTATATTTTCTAGTTATTCATTGCTGGTGCCTGACCAATGAGTTTCTCTATTCCTTCCTGCTTCTACTTTGGATTTTGAACATCTGCTATTTGTTTGCTTATTGATTCATGTAACCAGCTTCCTTGGGCTTTGCACTTAATGTTCCTAATTACTGCATGGAGTACCAGTAAATTTGAAGCTAAAACAGAAAGTGAGAAAACTTGGTGTCATATTTAACCTCCAGTTGAGCTTCATTCCCAAGCATTAGGGTTAGTCATTGTTAGTCTAAAGCCATCTATTTCCACCCCATCCATCTCCATATGCCCTCGTGCAGCTTGTCATTTATTCTGTTTCCTCACTCTGTGTCTCACTTCTTGTGATGTTTTTGCTTTGATTAAGGTGCAACATAAACGGATGTCACTGTTGGCCACCAGCTTCACAGATTAATAAACACTGCAATTTATGACACTCTGTCCCACTGCTCTTGCACCTCAGATCTTCAAATTATTATCTGGATTATAATCTAAATAATTGGATGGAATGATGTCCAAAAAGGAAGGATTAATGAATGAAAATTGTAAAAACCAAAATAGGAATCTATTAAGCAGTAAACCATGAAAGTATTCTCTAGCGAGCTAACTGTGCCAGTTCTTGCACAGCCTTGATCTTTTGATAACTATGTAAAATTAGGTCCCGGTGCCTCAGAATGAGACTTCCTCTGGTATGAAGCTAATTGCAAAGCTTTCATCACTGACTATTGATGCATTTTTGCCTTCATGCGTGCAATAAGTTCAGTTGCAGATTTGAAGGAAAACCAAAGACCAATCTGAGGTAATACTCTTGGATCTCGTCTGTTAAAAATTCTTCACATAATTCCGACAGGAATGTTGCTCTTCAACCTAATTATTGCACTGAAATGAACTTGTACTGGCTCCTCCTGAATGATTAGCCATGGGGCGAAAGTCGAGACCCTCCGACAATGCCTTTCATTCCAATGTATTTCTGGTCCTCAACTACACTCCCAGGAGGCCCAGAAAAATCATGTGTCATGACTTTGAATGTTTACCCCACTCTCCCTCTTTCTCAGAGATCTGCTCTTTCCTCTCCTGGAATATTACAGATCTTCAGAAACCAGTTAAATATGCCTGCTACTTAGAGAGGAGTTGTGGAAATACCAGGTATGGTCAGGCCCTTTAAGTTAGACTGGAACAGCCATCAAACCTTCACTTAAACCCTGCTTCAGTGATCTGTAATCTTTGTAAGCACAGTTTTAAGTTTTGCAGCATGGACATCACTAAGCATGCCCTCTCTTCAAGCACTGTAATGCAATGGGTCCAGAGGAGATTCACAAGAATGGTTTTGGGAATGAAAGGGTTAACATATGAGGAGTGTTTGATAGCTTTGGGCCTGTGTTCACTGGAGTTTAGAAGAATGAGGGGGTCACCTCATTGAAACTTATTGAATATTGAAAAGCCAAGATAGGGTGAACAGGGATAAGATGTTTCCTGTAGTGACAGAGTCTGTGAAAAGAGGACGCAGCCTCAGAATAGAAGGGCATCCATTTAGAACGGAGAAGAGGAAGAATTTGTTTAGCCAGTGGGTGGTTAATCTATGGAATTCATTGTCACAGACAGCTGTGGAGGCCATGTCATTGGATACATTTAAAGCAGAGATTGATAGGCTCTTGATTAGTCAGGGCACCAAAAGTTACGGGGAGAAGGCAGGAGAATTTGGTTGAGTGGGATAGTAAATCAGCCATGATAGAATGGTGGAGCAGACTCGATGGGCCGAATACCTTAATTGTGTTCCTGGATCTTATGATCTTATGGCATTGTCATATGTGCAAACAATCTCATCCCACAGTGTTCCAATCCAAGATGAAATTACTCAGAAAGACAAAGGTCACCTTAATCACTGCCTGTGGAATGAGTTCCATATTCTCTGCATTCTGGGAGCCAAAGAAGTTTACTATAGAATTCCCTATTGGATTTATTAATGGTTTCTGTGATATGGTAATTCAGTAGTAATGTTCCAGGGCAAATTACCAAGAAAACCGGCATGATAATTTGAAGACGTGTTTAGATCTTGCAAAGGCAACCAAGGAATTTAAATTCAGTGACTTAAATTGGATTTAAAAGCTAGAACCTGTAATTGTGACAAGAAAAATGCTTGAATTATTGTAAAAGCCCATCAGATTCATTTTCACAGCAGGAAATCTACCACCACAACAGTCAAAATAATCTGTCACCTCAGGCCCACTGCAATGTGGTTGACTCCCATCTCTCCTCTCAACTGACCCAGTCAGCTACCTATGTCATGTCAATATCATCCACATCTTATAAATGAGTGATAAAAAGGATACAAGAACTGCATTCATTTACTAAATAAACAGAATAGACAGTTGACATTTCGGAACAGTTTTAGCCCGAAACATCTATTGTTTATTCCTTTCAATAGATGCTGCCTGACCTGTTAAGTTCCTCCAGCATTTTGTATGTGTTACTCTGGATTACCAGCATCTGCAGAACCTTCTGTGTCTATCGTATATGAAAAGGCTGAGTCTGTAAGTTCGGTTACTCACCTATTTGTCTATCATAATATGGAACCGGTCAGAGGCCATTTGTCCTTCACTATATCGTAATGTATCTTCCAGCTCTGTGTTCAAGTTTGCTAAGTTCTGTTAGTTCACAAGTAATGTATCCAGATATCCAAAAGGCAGCAGAGCAACAAGAAATTAGTAGGATAAGAGGAATGGTAGCATGCAAACGAATGTACCGAGCTTAACCTTACAAGGAAAAATATTGTAACAGTATCAGCTCAACTGAAATACTGGTAGCATTATTCATTGTTAAATCTCTGTTTTCCTTGTTTGCATAACCTTCGACATCCACATATGGCCCACATTTATCGTTTTTTTTTTCCAGGGCATTTCTGCGATCATCACTTCATCAATCTTGGTCAATTTACTCAGTAATTACTATTTAGTTTCAAAATAGTGTCACACAGTACCTGGACTTTGATTTGTGCTGAGCATGCACCATTGAATCTAGTCCTTAAAGAATGCAAAGAAGCCCGACAGCTGCAGAGGATAGAAAGAGCAGAGAACTTAGTTTGGAAGAACAACTTCATGGATTGGCTGATAGCACCCCAAAAGAGAGGATGTTGCAAAATGTGTTCTTTGAAGATAACCAAAGTCTTAAATGTTTTTGAAGATTTATCAAATGAGCCTCCTAGCCATTAGTGAAGGAAGAAGCTGAGGGAGTGATGATATCGTCTCCACCTGCTTCCCCATTCCTTTAAGTGCTCTTTCAGTTGCCCTGGTACACCGGCCAGCAGGCTGAGACTTGCCGCTTTTGATAAGCTCTCCTTCCTTGAAGCAATGTGTGGAGTCACGCAGGGGTCGAGCCTTTTTGGTATCTCAACTCGCATCAAGTTTATTTCTGTATCCCTGGTCAGGCTAATACATGTTGGGAATCCAAAATAAAACAAACATTTTATCTGCAGCACGCTTCAGTTTCACTGCAGCTGATTGGAATCGTGGAGAGGCACTTCTTTTATTCTTTGGCTCACAGGATGTGGGTTTTGCTGCTTAGGCTAACATTTATTGTCCATCATTAATTGTACGCAAATTTGGTGGCATGTTGGGACATTGCAAAGAATGGTTAAGAATCCATTGCCAGTGCTGAATGTCTGGAGCCAAACATATGCTCAGACCAGGGAAAGATAGCAAACTGTGTAATTGAAGTTGTGTTTTAAAGTCGATCTTGTAGATTTGTAGTTACTATTACTGTTACTAGTGATTATAAAATTCCAGAATTAACTGAATTTAAGTTCTACACTTGGAAGTTAAGTTCTTATCAGTTGACAGTTAGACAAAACTTTCAGTCTGAGTAACTTGTCCATTGTGTTATCGTGCATCTAGAAATCGACATGCAGCATTTTTTCTGGTAAAAGAAATGGTTGAGTGATGACCCGATAGAAGTCTTTACATGAATGAGGTTGGAGGTACAGAAAATGTTTTCAGTTGTAAAAGAAATTAGAACAAGGAATACATCAACATGTCACCAAAAAATCATTTGTAGACTTGAGGGGAAACCTCTTGACCCAGAGAGTGTTGAGAATGGGGAATATGTTCCCAGAGGAAGTAGTTGAGACAAACTGCAGAGAATCATTTAAGGGAAAGCTGCACAAAAACAAAAAGGATTAAAAGACATGGGACACTGGAATGGTGGGGGAAGGTGTTTGTGTGGATCATATCTGCACAGACTACTGGGGGGTGGGGGAATGACTTTTACCTGTATTGCTGCTGTAATTGATGCAAATTAATCAAGTAATTAAGATGAAATCAAGTTGCTGAAGATTGCACGATCACCGGCTGGAGATGAGGGTCAGTGGAAGACAAACAAATATAGACGTTTCATCGGAACATAATTTTTCTCCAAGCAACCTGCCCAATCAAATTGGCTTTTCTCCTCTCTACAGTATTTTAATAACTAATAAACTAGAGTGCTAAAAATAAAATAGTGCTTCATGTTCCTGTGATTATATATTCGTGAGCGTCCTATAGAATTATCAATTGGACTCATGGAGTAGTAATAGAACCAGGCTCTTTGAGCCCACTTCATCCATACTGACTCTAATCTCTCTTAATAGCACTGGCTATGCCTTGTCAATTTGAGTGCTCGTAACAGATATAATCCGGAGATCGCTCCACACAGGAGGCCATGTTGGGCTGCAGGATGGGAGCCCATGTCTCAGCAGGTGAAGGCACCAAGGAAGAATTGAGTTCGGTCTGTCACTCTCCTCATTGCTGACGGAGGATGTTTTTGAAATTCCAAGACATATGTGATAATCAGTGTGCATTGTAGCTTATATTGGTCTCCCTCAGTTTCTCTATGTTTTCTTTCTTGTTGCCGATTGGCCGGTGGGTGGTATGTTACTTTTTTTGGGTGAAGGAGAGTTTGGGGACTTGGGGTCTGATATTCTTGCTGGAAATTTCTGTGTGAGCAATCTGTTAGATTTTTGTGTGCCACAGAGGGGCTGGAGGTTTGTTGTTATTGTCGCTGTTCTTTTGCATGGGAGGGGCTTAGGGGCTAGGGGTTTGATGTGCTGCTGTGTCTGGGTGTACGATCTGTTAGTTTTTGTGCAAGGGAGGGTTTGGTATTTGCAAGATAGTTTTCTTTTTCTTTTTCTTTTTCATGCAGGGTGCAGAGGACAGGGGGGTGGGTGTGATGTTTTTTTCCTTCAACAAATTCCATGGTTTTTCCGTATTTCATGACTATCTGGAAAGGACAGATCTCAGAGTTGTATTCTGCATACATACTTTGATAATAAAATGAACCTTTAAATGTTTCTACCACCTATTCAAGTAGTGTGTTCCAGATTCCAGAAGCCCACTGGGTGAGTAAGATTTCCTCAGGTCCTCTTTAGCCCTATTACTCCCAACTCTAAACCAATGTCCTCTTCTTTATGGGAAAACTTTTCTCACTAAACACCTGTCTAAGCCTCCAATAATTTTGTAGGTGCCTCCTCAGCTCCCTCCACTCCAGGGTAAACAAGCCCAGGCTATAATGTCTCCAAGGTGTATGAAATGTGTGATGGCAGGATAAGAATCCATCTCTCTTGTCTTAAGAGTGACATTGCCTCCAATGAAAAAGGTATAGCTTGTATATGTGTGCTTATGTGTGTGTGTATTGGTGTTTGTGTGTATATGTTGTGTGTGTACTGTATGTGTGCGTATATGTGCTTGTGATTTATGCCTCTGTGCTTATCTGCGTGTGTACACATGCATGTGTGTGTGTGCACATATGCAAGTGTGATTACTTCAAACAAGTGCATTGGGACCATTAACACCTACCCTAGAAATCAGATGGTGGCTCAATTTACCCTAATCATGAAGGACTGCAGCACTCCCTCAGTAGTACAACAGATAGTTTGCTAAGGGTTTTGTGCTGAAGTCTCTGGAGTGGGATCTGTCAGAGCAGAACCTCCTGAGATAAAGATCATGGCCTCACTTCCTGCTCTGCACAGACAGATAGTTATTATTCATTGGTATCTATACTGAGGCAGTGGTCAAGCTGATGTCCAGTATTCACGTATTTGCTGGTCTTTGATCTTAAATCTCAGGGAGGTATCAGCTTACAACTACCTGTATGTACAAAGTAAGCATCAACCAAAATTATTCCTCATGACTTCCAATTATCACGCTGGTGCAAAATCTCAGGGCCAGCAATGCTTGGAGTCATGCAGGAATTGGGCACAATTCCATTCCTGGCCCCTTCACCTGCATCGAGCAGCTCCTTGAATTTCTTGACACAACTGGAGGGATCCATTGATCATCACTGGAAACATGGATCCAGATCTACAGCTTACAGGTCCCAGAAACACAAACACTGATTCAGAAGGCCACCAAAGCATTGCGTTTCCCTCACTCCATGCAATGGAAGCACAAGGCAAACAACCCCATCACGATCCATCATCCATACATCCTGCTCCAAAGTTAGTAGCCGGGAGGATACCATGACAACACTTATTACCTCCAGCTCAGTCAAGTCATCGTGAACCAAACAAAGCTTAAAGGTTTAGTTAAGAAATCTTCATCATGATCAGAGGGACATTAACTAGAAAATTGTGATATAGAGTGTCTGACACTCAAAAATGAATGTTATAGACATCACAATTGCTTTGTAAATTGGATCGCATTGCAGCAGGATCCTACACAATGCTTCCCACTAAGGGAAAGACTGCTGCACTCTTGCTGATTCCTAAGGCTTCCTCCTCCACCCAGTGCTAACCCAGCACTAAGATGTCCTCCTCAACAGTGATCCCGCTGGAGTCGCTATGTTTGAAATTCAGCATAGAGTCACAGAGCACTGCAGCAGAGAAACAGACCATTTAGCTCACTTAGTCCATGACAAACTGGTCTTTTGCCTTGTCCCAACAACCCACCCCCAGGACATAAATCTCCGTGCCCCTCCCATCCATGTAGCTATTCAAACTTCTCTGAAATTTTGCAATCGAGCCTGCATCCTCCACTTATGGCCGTAGCTCGTTCACACTTGCATCACCCTCTGAGTGAAGAAGTTCGTCTTTACAGGTTTCCCTGAAGTAATTCACCTTTCACTCTTAAACTCTGACCTCCAGTTCGAGTTTCACTCAACCTCAGTGGAAAAAGTGTGCTTGCATTTATCCTATATATACCCTTAATAATCTTGTATATAAAATCTCTGCTCATTCTTCTGATATCCAGGGACAAAAACCTTAACCTATTCCTAAATTCTGAACCCATCTAATTCCTAAATGGACATTGAAGCTTTGGACACTACCTCACTTTTTTTTTATATGCAGTATTTCTGTTTTTGCACGATTTTTTTTAATCTATTCAATATATGTAATTTATCTACTTGGTTATTATTATTATGTTTTATTTTTTTTTCTTTCTGCTAGATTATGTATTGCATTGAACTGCTGCTGCTAAGTTAACAAATTTCACGTCACATGCCGGTGATATTAAACCTGATTCTGATAATTCTGATTCTGATTCAACCTTTGCTGAACATGTTTTCAATACCCTGTGGTCTCTCCAGTACCACAAGGTCCGAGGCAACAGATCATCAGGCCTTGGGCTCTTATCCACCCTAATTTGCCTCAAGACAGCAAACCCCTCTTCTTCTATAAACCAGATCCATGGCCTTACCACTGTTTGGCCTCTCTTCTATAGACCCTGTGCCATCGCCCTCATCTCGTTAGGCTCCTACATAGATGACAGCTTAATGACGTCCTTCCTATAGCTAGGGAAATGGAACTCCACGCAATAGTCCAAGTGTGGTCCCACCAGTGTTTCGAACAGTTGTCCCAGCCCTAATATGCAATGTCCTGACTGATGAACGTAAGTTGCTAATTAAATTCTTCACCACCCTGTTTACCTGTGTCACTACATCTCTATAACTGTGTGCTTGTACTCCTAAGTTTCCCTGTTCTAATACACAGCCCTGCTCTTTATTGTGTAAGTCCAGTCCAGGTTTTATCTACCAAAATACAACACTTCGCACTTGTCTAAGTGGATTGGAGAACTGTTGAAAAGAGCAAGCATAGACATGGTGAAAACAGTGGTTACCAAATGGCCTGCTTCTGAGCTGCACAACCTCATGACTCTATCACTTGTAACCTGATGGAATGAATGGATTCGTCATGGTCCGTGGAATTTCAAGGCTCCAGTAGACTTTGATGCAGCCTCAAATAACATTCCTGAGCATTCCTCATTGGAAAACTCATCAGAGATGCTGTAAATAGAACAGACTATGTCAATACACTGTGGGAAAAGGCGGCAGACTGGACCGAGAAAGCCAACATTAAAGAGTTGGAATAAAAACAGAAAAGACTGGAAGCACGGCTTGTCAGACAGCATCTGTGAAAAGTAAAACTGAATTAATATTTCAACTCAATGTCTTTTCATCAGAAGTGAACACAGACACACACACAATCTTTAAGAGGGCTCAGAGCTCAGTGAGGGAGATGGAAAAACCTTCAGAAATGGGGAGATTATTACACAGCCTGCTTGTATGGCAACAAGATATTCTACACATTCCAACCATTTTTCGGTGCAGTAAGCAATATTTGAAAAGATTTTTTTTAAAGGAAACCAGTGATTATTCTAAGCAGAAAATAGAAATGTTTTTCTTTTTTTCTTCTGGAAAAGCTTTCCGCCGACTGCAAATTCCTCTCAAGTTCTGGTCCTGAAGGAGTTCTGGAGAAATTCTTGGTGCAGGTGTTCCCGGTGCCTTGGACGTTGCCTGACCAACTCACGGTTTTCTGCCTAGAGCTCTCTGGTGGGGCGGCAAGCCCCTGACACTCATGATCAGGGCCCACCTGTGTGCTGCAGATGGATGACTGGGACTTTCCTTCCAACTCTGAAGGCAGTGTCAGTTGTCTGACCACAGAGAGGGGATTCCTGCTCCTGTTAATGCTCAGGCAGAAAGTGTAGTCAGTAATTTGACATAAGCGTGAATGAGATGGCAGGTTTCATACTCAGCATCTGCATTAAGGACTTATAGCTTGAACCATTTAATGAACAAGGAGAGCAATAAAAGTCCCTGTCATTGTCTTGATTTATTGCAGGTGGTTTTCACTGAAATAATTTTTCAGCCAGGAGGCTGCAGTTGGGTCAAGGTGACTGAGTGAAAATAAATAGATTAGTCACCCCTGGCACCATCTGTAGCTGCAAACAACCAATGCACAATTGACATGGGTCACACACAAGGAGACAACAAGTTGAGACCCATCAGTGAGAGCAGAGATGCAGACAAGAGGGGTCAGGGTAAATGAAATTCCCTTCATGCCATCTGTTCAAACTGCCATCTATGTCTTAATGAAAACCCAGCATCCTTTAATTTGTTCTGACTTTAACAATCAGTAACAAATGAAATTCAGATCTCTAGAGATTTTGGTAAACCACCATACTCCCTATCAGGGTGTTTCATTTCCTTCCTAGCTGGAGTCTGTGGACCCAAAAGCTCCTGTGAGACTTAGTCAGAGAGTCATATTTTGTTGGTTTTGAAATTGTCCCTCACACGCTCGCCTGCTCCGTTCTCTCCCTCATCGAAAGGAATTATTGCAGCTGGTCTCAATCATAGCCATAGAGAGATACAGCACCCAAACAGGCGCTTCAGTCCAACTGCTCCACAAAATCCCCATCTAGGCTAAACCCATTATCCCTCATTTGGGCCATTTCCCTTTAAACCTTTCCTATCTATGTGCTTATCCAAATGTCCTTTAAAAGCTGTTATTGTTCATCATTAAAGACCCCACCCACCCCAGATGATCTCTCTTCACCACCCTCATATTGAGTAGAAGATACAAAATTCTAAAAGCACAAACCACCAAGCTCAGGAATAGCTTCTATCCCACTATTATAAGACTATTATGTTCCCTAATACAGAAAGATGGATTCAACATCACGAACTACATTGTTATGTCCTTTCACATTATCTACCTACACTGCACTTTATCTCCCTTCTCCTTTTCCCAACCGTGATTCCCCTCTCCTTACCCCCTTTCTACTCTCAGTCCACAAAAGAGACGCATATCAGAATCAGGTTTCTCATCACTCACACATATCATGAAATTTGTTTTTGCCTTTTGCAGCAGTACAGTGCAATATATAAAATTAGTACAGTGCTATGCAATAGTCTCAGGCACCATAGCTATATATATCTGCCTCAGAGTTTTGCACAGTTGTTGCAATGAATTGATCTGTATGAACAGTATGCAACCAAGTTTTTCACTGTGAAAATATTGAAACAATTTTCCCTACCTGGCAGCTCGTCCCATATCACACTGCCTTCCCTGCATGAGCATCAAGTATCAACCGTCTACAGTTCCAGACCCAGATAAGCAATACTCAGCATTACCCTCAGAGGCTTCAAACATCACGCAAGACATTAGGTCTCATGCTGAGATAGCATAAGTGGAAAAACAAAGGTCTTGGAATTTTTCATCTCATTTGAGCCAGAGGCAAATACAGTCAATACCATCTGTTGGGTATGTCTCCCTTGAAATTAGGCAGGAAGGTGCCAATAGTTGCCTCAGTGATCCAGAGTGGGAAGGGCCTTTAAAGTTGCTGCTCCACCAAAACACACCACTTAGAGAAACCCAGTGTCAAACAGTACTGAGGCTTTCTGTGAAAGAAGAAGAGTCCTCATGCCAGTTGGAGAAACACACAAATGCTGAGGAAGGACTTCAGCCCAAAATGTTTGACTGTTTGTCAGGCAGCGTACAGATATCCTGAACTACTCCCAATCATCCAAAGACAAGGAATTTCCCAGATTTTTCGTTCCTCCCCTCTGGCAGGAGATCTTAGAGTCTGGTGTGGGAAGTTACCCACAATATTCTCGCAGTTGTCTGAATGTTTACCTCTCTGTCACAGGAGCCTCAGTATCTGTTATTTCAATAATTGAAGTGTGAGGATTTTAACATCTGGAAATGGAATTGGAATGAAGGTACACAACTTTCTGATGTGTCCTCTGATCACAACAAATAGGAATAAAAAATATCAGTTTGCTGACCTGAAATTGTTCCAAGCTCAAGTAGTTCGTCACACAAACACATGGGGCTAGCTTTCCTCCTTACACCCCCTCAAATTCAATTGGTTCAGATCCATAATAGATGTGTTTCTGAAATGTGATGATTCCATAATCCTGGTAGTTATATACTCCAGTTACATAGGATCAGAATCCAAACTTAACTCATTGATCCACAGAACTAGCAAAGCTTTTAAAGTCACAGGGAAAGACCAGTAAAACCCCTCAAATTCCAAACAAATCAGCACAAAACAAAGCGGAAAATGCTGGAAGTATTTTGTGGAATGATCATCGATCTTTACTGTTGATCTCCTTCTCTCTCCTCAGATGCTGCCTGGTCAAAAGAACATTTCTAAGATTTTCTGTTATTTCACACTCCTTCATCTGCAGTCTTTTTTTCCCTCTGGAATGAAATCTTCTTGGTTTATTTTTGGTGTTAAATAATGGACAGTTAATATGCTGATTTCTTTCAGTAGTTGAAGGCACCATATAATCACTGTCATCTTCAACCATTGGAGAGAGCCTGCATTCAATACACTTTTGGCACTGACAAAATGAACACGATTTAACATAAAGACTAAATCTTGATGATTAAAGTAATCTGAAGTGAAATCAGAATCTGCTGAAGCAATTAACTGAATTATTAATTCAATTGTAAAAAAAAAATGAAACTTGCCTGGAATTTACTTCTCTCCTCAGAGGTGCTCTCCACCAAAATTGAGCTGATGAACCTGCGGCAGGTCTAAGCAGGTACATCTTAAACACCAGCATTCCCAGAATAACTCAGCAGCATGCTACTTTTCATCTTCATGCAGAGTTCAATGTCAGTGTGCAGTCAGGATTGTGAAGATGCGGGTTTCTGACTAAGCTTTGGTACTTCCTACATTTAGCCACCTTTGAGAGGGAATCCCAAATCTCTTCATAGTAATGTGAAGAAGTTGCAGAAGTGAAACAGTTACAATGTCTTAGGAATACCAGTGAGTCGGATCTTCCAGAGCCAGCTGGAAGATGCGCATTAGATGCTAGCTTCTGCCTCTTTGGTACTGTCACTCTGAAGGTATTAATCACCCAATGACATGTTGAGATTCGCCACTTCTGCTTGGATGAGTCTGCATGTACAAGGTAAAATGTTGATAAGGTGAAGCTGCGGCAGAAGTCATCTATGCACAATCTCTGCTTTGAGAAATGAAACAAAACGCCTACACAAACACACACACACACTCAGTAAAGTAGTGACGCTGCTGCCTCACAGATTCAGACACCTGGTTTCATCCTGACTTCTGGTGCTGTCCATGCGGAGCATCCATGCCCCGTCTGTGCCTGCACATTTCCACCTAACTCCTAAAGATATGCTAATTAGTCGGGTAATGGGCTGTTGTAGTTTTCCGTGAATGGAGGTAGGTAAGGGGTGCTAAGAGAGCTGGTGTGGGGTTGAGGACAAAAAGTAGGTTGTAAAGAAGTAAGTGAGGGAACATGAATGATGGGATTGCTCTGAGAGCCAGCATCAGAGGGATAGGCTGGATTTTCTCCCATGTTGAAAGAAACATGAAAGATGAGAAATAAATTTCAAGCCATGTGCTTGACAAATTAATTTGAGGGAGATTTTCATCATGCAGTGTCAAATTGGGAACTTTTGTATTTAACTGACCATGCTGCATCTAAAATAACAGTTACACCATTCCTTTACTGGAGCACCCTTTATCAGGTCTGGAGGGTGCCCAGGTCTGCCCCCTCAGGATCAGAATCAAGTTTAATATCACTGGCAAATGTCACAAAATTTGTTAACTTTACAGGCATCAGTACAATGCAATACATGATAAATATAGGGAAAAAACTGAATTGCATTAAGTATATATATATATATGTACATTAAATAGTTAAATTAAATAAGTGGCACAAAAACAGAAATAAAAAAATAAAAAGTAGTGAGGTAGTGTTGGGTTCAATATCCATTTAGAAATTAGATGGCAGAGGGGAAGAAGTTGTTCATCTGTAGAAGTTTTGCTGTGTTTTAGGTGATAAACTAAATCTCCTCAAACTCCAAATGAAATATAGCTACTGTCTTGTCTTTTTTATAGCTGCATCGATATGTTGGAGCCAGGTTAGATCCTCGGAGATATTGACACCCAGGAACTTGAAATTGCTCACTCTGTCCACTTCTGATCCCTCTATGAGGATCTTCTTGAGTTCCCTCATCTTAGCCTTTCTGAAGTTCACAATTAGCTCTTTGGTCTTACTGATGGTGAGTGCAAGGTTGTTGCTGTGATACCACTCAACTAGCTAGTATATTTCACGTCCTTTCATCACTATCTGAGATTCTACCAACAACGGTTGTATCATCTGCAAATTTATAGATGTCATTTAGCTATGCCTAGCCACACAGTCATGGTTATAGAGAGAGTAGAGCAGTGGGCTACACACTTATCCCTGAGGTGCACCAGAGCTGATTGTCAGCGAGGTGGAGACTAATCTGCACAGGTTATGGTCTCCTGGTTAAGAAGTCGAGGATCCATTTGTACAGGGAGGTACAGAGGCCAGGTTCTGTAGCTTTTCAATCAGAACTGTAGAAATGAATAGGTTAAGTGCTATGGTCAGTGACCAACATCCTGACATAGATATTTTGTATTATCCAGGTGATCCAAGACCACCTGTGAGCAACGATATATCTGCTAGAACAATAACAAATACTGGGAAATTCCTGAGGCTGTGACTCCCCCCTTTCACCATTGAGGCTGCTGATCTCTACAGATCACCATCTCTTATGTTATGTTCTTATGATCCTCATAATATAGTTGTGCACTGAAAAGTTTACAGTCAAGAGACACTGCAGTGATTACCATCAAAATGTTAGTCCCAATTTGAACACAGCTGCACTTTATTTCCACTGTTTTTTAAATATTCTGTATTTTTCTGAATATAATGCATATCCACATTGATTGCAAAATGAATAGCTTTGAATTTAAATGTCACCATGAGAAATGTTCATGAACTACCAATGAATAAAAAGCTTAAATGCATAGATTTAATGAATTAGGAGCAATACTGTGAATATGTCTATACGTCCTGCTCCCTATATGGCTCAGGATTCTCAATCAGCATTTAGTATGCTGCCTGAATAGAAGTAGTCTGCACATTCGCTATCACTCATTACTTTAAGAATATCTCTTCCTGTGAAATAAAGTGAATTACAAGGCAGGAGGGCCCCAAGCTAGAAATTTAGGCGGATGTCCCTGGATCTAGAGATTTGGGATCAAATAAGGAGAGTTTCCAATTACATCATCTTTAAACATGGAGATTTGTATTGAACTGTGCTTCATTTAGGCTAATCTCGCTGTTTGCTTTGCTCTCTTGTTTAAACTTTTAAAATTCTACCACATCACCCTTTGAGTGCTATGACTTCAGGACTCTACAAGACCCCTTTAAAGACTAAGCAAAGAAATTTATACCAGTAGAATGCTGAACTGTAAGAGGTGTTGTCTTTCAGATGAGAAATTCAAGAGAATTTGACTCTCTGGCAATGGAAAAATAATTATAAGCAGGCATTGTCCAAAAAAATGGAACTCGTGTTTGTATTCTGAAGCTGTTGAGCTTTAGTAAAAGGGGCCACACCAGAAGGTGTGTGGTACTTGGCTAATGCTTTAGAGAAGGGGGCAGAGATAAGCCAAGACAGACCCACGGTAGGGAGTGATTGGCACTTTTGGTCGGTTAAAGCCTTGGGAATAGCAGTGTTTTCCTAACTTGGTTGCAGCAAAATTGTCTTAATTAAAGACTCTCGAAAGGGCTGTAAGAGCTGGCACTGCCAGCCGGATGAGCCAAAGGACCCTGCCCTGGGTTCTGTCCTCGTCCCGTGCACAGTCACCAGGCTCCTACAGCACCACTAATGGAAGCGGCCTGGCAATCCCAGAACCGCACTATGTCAATATATAATTAGGACCATGTTGGAAAACAGGAACAATTTGCAGCCTGTGTTATGTTTGGATTTGCTACAAACCTTGATAGAAAACCATCAAAACAGGGCAACGTTTAGAAAAAGGGTCGCATTGTTGCATTGCTAAATAGCTGTGTCAATTGTTGATCTAATGTCCCTGAATTCTCCCTCTCATTTAATTTTCAGCAGGGCTAATTAGGAACTGTTGGAATAGACCCATGACTGAGGTCATCCCAACCTATTTCAGCTTCCCATCTTGTATTATTAATGACTTACAGAAATTGAAAGAAAAGGCGGTTTGTTTCTCTCCTTTGCTGCTGAGATTCTGTGGTTCAAGTCTGCCACCCATTTCCCCTCGAATCGTTGGACACCGTGCCTGATTAGAAGGGCTGTCTGAAAGCAAAATGATTAATGGGATGATCCAATTATCCCATTAGACATGTACATTAATCTACTGAGTTAAGTCCCACGAGTAATGCACGTGTTCATTCATGAAGTGTGGAGTTGTCAAGATCTCTAGAATTGTCCTGGAATCTCTAGGGATTAAAGATTAATTTTCAGACACTTCTAAGAACAATCTGGTTGAGTGGCCCAGTGCAAGTAAGTGATTGAGAAAAAAAAGCACAGATACATTTGAGAGGAAATTGGATAAAACACACAAAGGAGTGAGGAGTAGAAGGCTGTTCTAACAGAGTAGATGCAGAGGGCTAACCAACAGAAGGGAACGGAAAGTGAATGTAAACCAGATGGGCCAGTGTTTGGCTTCAGTGCTCTGCGTGCTCTGCAGTCCAATGTAAGACGATAGCAACATCAACTCAAACACTGAGCTTGCTTCTGTTTGTTTTTCATCTAGTAATTGATTAAACGAAGGAACTGGGAAGGATGATATTGGAAGGAGGAGGTCACATGACAAGAACTTCAGGAATGCAGTGAAATGCTCACCTAAAATAAAAAGCAAGCACAAAATCACTTTTAGGAATTATGCTCAATTTCTCTCCACCCCCTACACACACTTCTTCTCCTTGGTCTTCCTCTTTTTTCCTCTCTTTGCCCCACTCTGTTTCTGTCCATTTCTTGTCAATCTCCACACTCTTTCTTTATTTTATTCTCCATTCTATCTCTCCACATTTCCCACCCCCATTCTACTTAGTCAGAGAGTCATACAGGCCAGTAAAGGCTCTTTGGCCCACCATATCCGTACTGACTTTGTACTCCTATCCATATTAAGCTATTTAGTAGCATTTCATCCATAAACATATATGCCTTGGTGTTTCAAATGCTCCTCTAGGAGATGATCAGTACATTCCACATAACTGGGGCCATTCTCCTATCAAATTCCTCTTGTATGCATCCCCTTGACAAATGGACAACATCTATTTCAGTATGAGAAGGTGTCTGCCTCTTACAGTGAATTCCAGATCCCAACCACTCTCTGGCACATGCTTAGCAGTGATATCCTTGTGGCTGCTCTTTTCATATGGAGTCCAATTATTTATCCCTGACCTGATGGGTGCTGCTCCAGCAATGGGCAAGAAGCTTGACATCATCCAGGAAAATTACAGCCCACTTGACTGGTACCCTGAGCATTTAATCATTCCAATACCAGCACTACATGGGCAGCATCCTCAAAATGGTCTTCACTCTGACACGACATCCCAACTCCATGACCTCCACCGCCTAGTGGGGAGAAGGGCAACAGATGGATTGGAACACTAGGTGCAGGCTTTCCTCCAAGCTCACATCATCCTAATATGGAAATATATTGCTGTTCCTTGATCGGCACTGGATCTAAACCCTTCACAGTGAAAGTTGCACCTTAAGTGCTGTGAGGTAGCTCTCTGTCACCTACTCTGGGGCAAGTAGGGATGGCAATAAATGTAGGCCAGACTAATAATGCCCACATATTGAAATGCAAATTAAAAATTCATTTATATTGAAATCGGTTTATCAAAAGTTCCACTGCTAATTTCACAATTATAATATTCTTCGTGTTTAGCTCTGTATTGGTTGATCATGGGTATTGCATTACAGTGTAGTTGAGACTGAAGTGAAAGATCTGAAAAGATAAGTAACTGTTTGTTGATACTTTACCTGAAAGCCAGGAATGAACAAAACCTTCTGATGGGAATACTTTTAACATGGCTGTTACTTAATGTTCATCCCCCATAGTCCAGAGTTGTTGTTGAGCATCCTTAATGAATTCCTGGCAACGAACCACTGCTTTTGAAGATACTATTGAGCCACTTTTGAGGGAATCTTCAACTTAAATCTCCTGGACGAACTAGACAAGAGAAGAAGTTGCGGCTCTAGAACTACGAGGGTGATTGATCAGTTCGTGGCCTAAGGTAGAAGGAGTCAATTTTAGAAAACCTAGCACATTTACTTTTCAGCATAGTCCCCTCCTATATGTATGCACTTAGTCCAGCGGTCGTGGAGCATACGGATCCCTTCTTTGTAGAAGTGGTCCACAGCAGGGGTGATTGATAAGTTCGTGACCTAAGGTAGAAGGAGATGAGTTATACAGCTCTCGTTACATGCACGTGCAGTTCAACTCTTTGAAAATGCAGTAAGTTTGAATGTAATAACACATCTCCGTCTACCTTGGGCCACAAATTTATCAATCACCCCAAGCTGTGGACCACTACTGGAGGTCCAAGATGCTGAATTCTACAAAGAAGGGATCGGTATGCTCCAAAATCGCTGGACTAAATGTGTAAATGTAGGAAAAATAAACGTGCTAGGTTTTCTAAAATTGACTCATTCTACCTTAGGCCACGAACTTATCAATCATCCCTCATATATTAGTGATCCTATAGCATTAGAGTTAACATTTCAAGTCAAAGACCCCTTCTTTCAGATTGCCAGACTCTGCAGTTTTCCACAGATCGTATCATCCACATGCCTGAACCCAGACCCCAAAAACACACTCTCCTGCAATCTCCATTGCAAGAATCTAGGAAGAAATTAACAGGAAAAATCTTTAAAATCCTTGATAAAATATGGCATCCAAAGGAATTTGTGATAATCCCTGGCCCAGGATTACTGAAAATAAAGAAGGAACATTTGGAAGGCAATGAACGCATCAATTTTTTTTTCACAGATCAATCAGAAGTAATTAAAGGAGCATGAAATATCCCAAACTATGTGCCCAATTAGCCTGTCAATCTCTGCCATCCCCTCCCATATCAGAGTCCACAGGCCATGCAGAGGATACCTCAGCCATAGTGCAATCACACACCATCCTTAATTTAGAAAGGGAATGCTGCAAGGAAGAAGAGGAAGGTTTTTACTTGATTCAGATTCATAATCATTTTATTTAACATATGTACATCGAAACATGCAGTGCAACACTTGGTTTGCATTATCAGCCAACACCCAGAGATGTGGTGGGGGCAGTCTGCATGTGATGCCACACTTCCTGGCGCTGGATAACAGCAGTGCGCGATGCTGTTAAAAAAAATGGGGATGGAGAGACTGGAATAAAATGTGCGGAGATCGAGCCATGAGTCGATTTGAAGCCCCTCTTCATGAGGTCGCCCGCGCAGAATCTGAGCCCAAAAGAAAATACATTGTGTCCCCTTTGGGAATCTCAGCTTCCCCCTTTTTCTCTTCTTTGCTGTGATAAGTGCACAAATCAGGAAACTCACCAAGATATTCTTTCATCTCCTGTGGACTTCCAGACGTTAAACTCACTTTTAAGTTACCGATGCAACAAACAGTGAGAGGTTTGGGTGTTGTCAGAGGGACACCAATTTCCCTGTGCATTAATGACTGGAAATTAATGTGCTAATTCAGCAAGCAATTATAGTTCAAAGAACATTTATTATCAAAGTATGTATAAATTATACAACCTTGTGATTCATCTCCTTACAGGCAGCTACAAAACAAGAAACCCAAAAGAACCCATAAAAAAGGCCAACACCCAATGCTCAGAGAGAGAGGCAAAAATACACAGATCATGCAAGCAATAAAAGCAAGCAACAGCATTCAGAACTAAAGTGAGTCCATAGACATGAAGCCCAGTGCAGGCCTACAACCTCCACCTCAGTTCATGACACAGCAGAGCAAAACCAACCTAGCAAACGAAGCCTGGAGCAGCAGGAGCAGGCGCACAGCCTCAGCCTCAGAGCCGCAGAAAGCGGAGTAAACATTGCAGAGCTGCCAGCAGAACTAGCCCAACCCTCAGCTCCAGTCCCAACACTTGGCCTTTTCAATCCACCTAGCCCAGTGTTTAAACTGTCCAGGCATCAGGTCGTCCCTTGTACTAGGACCTGGGCCCTGTCGCTTCAATACACTCTATGCCTGGACTCCGCCGCCACATTCTGGCCCATACCAGACCTTTCCAAATTGACCTGGTGCTTAGATCGATTCAACCTGTTACAAGAATCACCCCTTGTAATAATGATCAGTGAGGCACAGAGAATCTGTAGTTACCGACAAGTAACTTCTATTGTTTCAACTAAAAGCACAGGGGTTCACAAACTGTCTGTGTGCACCATACTAGATTTCCCTGACAGTCCATGAACAGTCAATGAAGAGAAAAGGATATTATCCAGGAAAGGAGTCCACGCTGGCCAGGTGTTCCTCATGGTCCTGATCTCCACGTGTCTGTGGGGTCCTCCTTATCCATGATGGTTGGTCTCTGGCTACTGCAGAGTTATCGCCCCTGCGTATTTGGAGCTCTTGACTCTTATACAGTTCCTCATCAATTGAACCACTGGATCTCCACCCCATTGGCTCAAGGTCACCTGACTTACCGGGGTCACCTTCTTACTGGTCATTGTACAGGGCTACAGCCAACATTGTTTCATGGCTCTACCCACCGCAGCCTTGGGTATTTGTGTCTTTACATTCTGACTATTCCAAACCAGTTAAATGAGGCAACCCAGACAGAGTCTAAGGAGATTACCGATTGCAGATTTGGCATTTTACAAAACGAGTAGCTACTCCTCTAAGGCTACGTCCACACTACACTGGATAAATTCGTAACCAAAGCTTTTTCTCTTCATTTTGACCCTCCATCCACACTAAAACAGCATTTTAGTCCACCGGAAACGGAGCTTTACTAAAACACTCTCCAGGGTGTGTAATTTTGAAAATGCCGAATTGGCCGGAGCAGTGTGAACAGTGTAACCGGAGAAATCTAAAAACACTGTCGTGACGTGCCAGAAGAGATGCTGGCGGCAGCACACTATTTCATTGTTTTCTTAAATGCAGCCTAACAATTTCAAAACAGACGGCAATGAGACAGAAGCCAGAAGAGTTAGAAATGTACTCACCAAATACGTTGACCCATAACTTACTGAATAAATAAGTGTACTCACTTTGCCGTGTTTTCTGTCCTTGCTCGTATGAAGGTGGTTTACCTGTTTATGCAGGTACTTCTCTGACAATAGATGTGTAACAGACTAATGTAACATTGTATGGAAATACAAGATAATCCTGATGAAGACGTGCTTTACACATTTAACAAGGGGCTTTATTAATACAACAGAGTTAGTCAGTTTTTCAATGTTTGTCATCAGCCGGGTCATACTGTCCGTGAACTCCCTGTCGGTTGCCTCCATACACTCCAGTATTTGTTTTTTTTAGTTTTAAGTTCTCCTGAGCGAGAGCCAACAGCTGTCCATCTTTTAAGTTTATCTAGTCTGTAACTGAACAAACGCGAAGCAACTCTTTCACAGCGAGATTCAACACCAAACACGTCGCTTGTTTTCGGTAGATGTGCCCTGCACATGCGCAGTAGGAGGAGATTCGCCGAAATCTCCATTTCAATGTGGACAGAGATATTTTCAAAAATACATAGTGTGGACGCATTCCATTCTTACGCGAAACCGACGTTTTCAAAATGATCCGGTCTAGTGTGGACGTAGCCTGAGAATGGTCTCAGGTACAGTATTATGCTGTGATTAGATTGTCCCAGAGCAAGAATCAGTTCAGAGTCCATGACCTTTATATAACAAATGGCTATTTGAGAATGGTCTCAGGTTTAGCAGATCATTACCTGAAGCTTCCTATGTTGCTCTGATTAGATTATCCAAGAGCGAGAAACTGTTGAGTCCACAAAGTGGGGGAAACAAAGTAGCTTGTCTGTTTCCCCTGTCCTTGATCAGACTGTAGTTTCTTCTGGCCAACAAACCTCACTCTTGACTTAGGTGGACAGGCTCTGAAACTCCTCCACTCTGACTTTCCTCAAATTCACACACCCGACTCCTTCTTGACCATACCTTGGCCTCACTCTGACCACGTCTCCTTGAACTTGCCTCGACTTCGCTCCGACCACTATTGGTCATGTTATGAATGTGCCACAACTCTGAGGGGCCGAAGGGTACAAAGTAGCCCCCTCTTTTTTGAGAATCGCAAGATTACTATTAATTCAGGTCTGGGACCCAGGAAATGAGAGAGAGACACGCAGAATCCACAAGGATTTGGAATGTGTCCTGACCCCCAGAAAGGCAGAACCATTGATAACGACTATTGTCTCTTGGAGACGGAATTGTGTATTGAGTACTGTGCTATTCATTGAAGCCCTCAGGGAATGACCAGAGTGGGCTGGTTGAGGGATTGTATCATCCCAACCTGATTGACATCTGGGACCCCGTGAGTAAGGATAAAAGAGGGTCTGGGGAACAACCCCTTTAGACGCACCAAGAGAAACGCTAGAAATCCCGTGACAGCGTTTACTAGCGACAGCCGGTGGGGCTCGCATGCGTCCTTTTCCTTTGCCTAGGAATTGGCGGGCTTCCACAGAACGGCTTAGCTAAAGGACCGACTACAAAAACGGAACTCTCGAAGGATCGACATCATAAAAAGGAAAAGCTGGCAAGTTTTAAAAGTCTCTCTCTTGACTCCAACCAAAGACTGCAGCCCGAATGAACTAAGTGACTTTGATATTTCCATCGGACAATACATTATCTCCTAGACAACGATAGAGCTATTTCTTATTGATTATTATTATACCGGCACTTTTAGAGTTAGTATTGACGACGTATATTATCTGTATGTTTGCATTGATATTATTTTTGTGTATTTTTACCAATAAATACTGTTAAAAATAGTACCATCAGACTACAACGGACCTCTCTATCTTTGCTGGTAAGTGACCCAGTTACGGGGTTCGTAACAGTCATATGTGGAAAGGGATTTTAGTACAAGAGTAGAAAATATAGGACTATGGAATATAGCATACAGTTCTGCTTTCCCTATTTGTGTAAGAGAGTAAATAACAATGGCATGCTTAAGCAGACTGGGCATACTGCATACTCTCTTAGGAGTATAGAAGAATGAGAGGTGCTTATTGAAGTTTACAGGGTTGAAGTTTTCCCATGGCTACAGTGCCCATCATCAGAGGATACATTCTCTAAATAAAAGGTCAGCCAATCAGAGATTAGAATTTCTCCACCAAAAACTGGTAAAGCTTTGGAAGTCTCTACCTAAGAGGTCTTTGGATGCTTAGATGCAGTGAATATGCAGGACAGATATCAGCATATTTCGGACACTATAGGAATTGAGAGAGATGGAATGGGAGAGCAAGAAAGTGAGGCTGAGGTAAAAGGTTAGCCATGATCTTATTGAGTGCCATGGGAGAGCATGAGGGACTGGGGCTGAATGGCCTACGGCTGATTCAACTTCTTATGTTTGTAAAGTCTGAGAATGTAAGTGATACGAGTTTGAGGTTCTGTTCCATCCAACTGTAAAACTGCGTTGATCACTTAACTAGAGACCATGTGATCGAACAGAAGAAGCAAGAAATCAGACTGAAAAACAACAATTTGCAAAAACAAATTCCTCTGCCTTAGGCAATCAGGATTAGGCCAGAATATTACTCTGACCCAGATGAGAGAGTACATCTTAGAATAATTGTTTTTCTGCCCACTTTGCTCCCTCTCTGTATAAACATGGTGCCTGGTTTCCAGTGACCTTCAAACAAACTCTGTGCTATCAACCAAAACACCATCACTTGCCAGTGAAGACTTGAAACCAGTGGGCAGATCGGGATGTCCTGACTTGAATGACTGCTGTTAGCTGATAAAGAGCTGATGTCATTTCTTCACTCACAGTTCTGCACAGCAGAGAGGAACTGAGTTACCAGGTGAATGGAGACAGAAGATTGCAGGTGCTATAATCTAAAGAAACACACAAAATGCTGGAAGAACTCAGCAGAAAAGACAGCACCTATGGAGGGAACTGGACAACTGACATTTTGGGTTGAGGCTATTCAGCTAACAGTCCAGTTTTTTCTCCAGCATTTTGTGTGATTCACAGATGAAATTTCAGTTTCCAAACATATAGAAATGGAAAAGAGGGTGAATGCCATTGATGCTATTGGCATGCCCAGGGAAAATTTCTAAAGGCATGGTTTCCTGCTTAAGATTTAATAATGATAATGTTAAAGATAACAAGGCATGCTTCCTCTTCACACTCATCAGGTCCCACACTGTGGTAATTAACAGCACACATCAGGGTTCTCTTGTTCACACACAAAGACAACCCAAAATGAGGATCAGAAGCAGTCACAACACTCCCCACAAAGTCTGAAATATAATCAACTGGTTCTAAAACACTGCAAAAATGATGAACCAGGAGTGAAGCAATAAGAGGAGTTTGCAAGGGACCAGTTGCCAAAGATTCTGCAAACAATGGAGTTATCTTCTACTAGCTATTCTCTGCACTTTAGTGACAATTGGCCAAATGGCACTGAGGACACAGTGGGTACAGTATCCTGTCAAGATTTAGTGATCAGGGCAAATATGATAAGGTGAATATTCCCTATGAATGCCACATGGCAATCTACCTCCAGAATGGAGTTTCATTCCAAAGTTTAGATGGATGAAGACAAGGTCCTGAGGCTTCAGCTTCTGTTTGGACTGGGCAGAGATGGCTCTGAGTAATGAACATCATGATACATTTAAAGCCTTTTCCTTGCCTTTCCAGTGGTAGAGCATCTAAAATATTACTCTTAAATAAAAGGCAGAGAGATCTTTCATCTCCATTAGCATGCTCTACAGATCTGCTGAGTGGGTTAAGGAGCTTACTCTGACTAAATGTGGGCAAGGATTTTACTATACCATTCATCCCTATGAGAAGAAACACTGTGATCAATACCTTCAGTTCAATGCTACTGTGAGGGAAAATGATGAACCAGGAGTTGAACTGGAGAAATTTCCAATAGTGGAGCCTTTCATACTGACTCTCATTTGTGCTGAGGGCAACCTGTTTAAGGAGTCTTCTTCAGTCAGCAACATCTTCCAAACTGTCTGTCTCTGGGTTTCACTGGTGTCATCTGGAGGATTAGCAATTTATCTAGATATTCCCATTCTAAACTGGTACAGCACAACTGACCTTTTCTGTCTTGTTCCAAGGTAGACATTCCCACCAGTTAACATTGACTGGAGCTGAAGGTCTGGACTGTGTCTCATCCAGAGCAGCTATACATAATGCTGAACATTGTTGACCTTAGCCTGAATTGCAGAGAGCTTTTGCTCAACCCTGATGCGGGGACATTGAGACCAATTACAGAGAGCTCTTCCTATGAGATAAAGAAGGTAGAAGGAAAGTGAAGGGAAGTGTGTGAATGACAATTTTAATGCCCATTTAATCTGACCTTCTTGCTAAATCCCACAGGAGGTGTTGGGAGTTAGACACCAGTTGAGAATGAAATGGTTTACCAACATCTCAACAGATCAAGGGTTCAGTTGTTACTGGATGTAAAATACAGAACAAATTAAAACACATTGGCTTTTTATTGATAATTTGATAGCAGGTGAACAGATCGCATGAAGAGAATTTTATTTGCCTTAATCCCTCCTGATTGCTCTGCCTGCTCTCACCAGATGGATCTCAATTTACTGTTTCATCTTTGTGGAATGATTATTAGCAGCTATAGTCTGAGACAGGAAGGATTAATCTTTTGATTTCCACTCAGTCACTTTAGTATAACTGCCCCACACTTCTGACTCAGAAATTATTGAAGAAGTCAATGCAATGTATAGAGACCACTAAAGGAATGTTTGTTCAGTAAAGAGTTCAAGCTACAAGTACATAATGAAGATGCAGGGTGTGAAATCTGTCACCTTGCTCCTGATCGTGTTAAATTACAGACCAGAGTTTGTATTGCTGTGTGAGCACTAACAGGACTATGATTAATCTGCCTATTACCACTCGATCACCTTGACACATGCTGAGAAGGTATCTCAGAAAATACTGGAAATGCAAAAGCTCAACATGTGTATTAAATGGCTCATGTTATTATTATTTGCTGATGCTAAGTGCAAACATTCTCATCTTCTTCCCGGTCATGTACAATTACTGCCACAGCTTGTGTTGCTGCCTGTTTGTATGGTCCTGGCCACTAACAGGACGAGTATACATTGTCATTTATTACATTGTACTGCTGCTGCTGCTAAGTTAACAAATTTCAGACACATGCAGGTGATAGTAAACTTAATTCTGATACTGATCTAATTCTCAGCATTTAGCAACGATGCTCCTGTCAGAGTCAAGGCTGTGCCAGTCATTTTCAGCACCACATGGGAGTGCTAATTATGAGTATTAGAGAGCTGTGGATCCCACTGGAGTGCTCTGGGCAGAAAAAAAGCTGACCAGGTTGGAGGCTCTCAGTAATAACAAAGGGATTAACAAAGTCCATTGTAACAGGAACATCTGCTGCAAAAAAATTATCTCCAACTCCTTTAGGACCAGGACATGAGCAGAATCCCCAGATATAGAATTAATTTTCTATCCTATAAAGACTTCCATTCATCTATCTTTCTGCCTCTTCACCTCTCCAAATCTCCCCTCTCGGGTGTCTTCCTTTTCTCTGCAAACTCCATCCTTTCACACAATGTGCTGACACAGTCTGTCCCAGTTATTGCACTTGAACCTGGTTTTCCAGTAAGGAGAACATAAAAATGCTATTTGAAGTTGCTTTCAAATTCAGGGTGGAATCCTGAAATCTTGCGGTTCCTAATGATGCCATGCATCCATCGAACTGTTGCTGGTTCATTGCAATGACTCTGAAATCAGCCTGGTGCCACACTCAAGCAGGTTCTGGGATCATTGCTGAGGAGTAAAATCCCAATTCTAGCTCGCCACCTGGGGCAGGAGGAAGCTGCAGTCACCACTGCAAGTACATCTGCAGCAAAAATCATTTCTTTGCAGCTCCTTGAGGACCAGGGCATGAAAAGAAGTCATTTTTCCATCCTTTAAAGGCTCTCCTTCCTTGGCTATGACTTCTTCACTTCTCCAAATCTTCCCTCTCAAAGCCTTCTTTTTCGTTGCAGACTCCATCCTTTCACATAGTGTGCTGGCAGAGTTTGTCACATTAACAGTTTTCCAGAGGCTACAACTATGGACATTATATATGACACTTGGAATTCCGCCTAAGACTTCACTGCAATAAAACACTCTACCAGCCAATCCCTGCCTGATTCTGCACTTTTTGTCTCATCTCATAGGATCTGAGAGGCATAGAGCATGGAAAAAGCTCTTTTAACCCTCAGAGGATATGCTGTCCTCTCATGCCAGGAGAAATTAGTTCACTTTCTCTGTTCCTTCCATGTTCAAAGGCCAGGGACACGAACATGGGAGATCCATGGTCGGATATTGGACTGACAGAAAGTTGACGAGTAACGCCCTGGTCAGTGAGTAATCGGCAGTCTCTGGAGTCAGTGCTCCTGTGGGCAGAAGGAATGAGCACCTGTGTTCACAAATCAGTGAGACCAGAGCTCGAGCCCCAGTGTTCAGGATCCCAAAACTGGCAAGTCCAGAGTTTGAGACCTAATATTTGGTGCTTGCTGTGTCCTAGGATTGAGGCCTGGTGGTCGAATCAGAAGTTTGGAAATCAAGGTCCATTGGACAGAGCTAAGTCTGTAAATCCCTGCAAGACTGTTGCGGAAGTTGAAGCCCAATACTGTAGGCCTAATTCTGAGTCCAAGTCCACTGAAGGCTGGAAGTTAAAGAAGATGGCCTGTCCTGGATTAAAGTGACTGTGCCTGTGTGTGGGTGGGAGGTTAGAATGTGGTGTTGTTTTGTTGCTTGTTATTCTGCCGTGCATTGTGGATATGCTATGTTGGTGCCAGAATGAGTGCTGACATTTGCAGGCCTCAGCATATCCTCAGGTGTGTTGGTTGTTACCATAAACGGTGCGTTTCACTGCATGTTTCTATGTACATATAATGAACAAGCTTGACCATTGATCAGTGAAAATTCCCTGCAATACAATAAACATGAAAAATGTTCATGGCTAATTTCCTCCCTCAACTCTCCACTGTGTCAGCACCAGTTAGGCCACTCCATGAAGGGCAAAATGAGTGGATTTGGTCTTACAAACAATAAGAATGTTTCCAGAGAGTGAAAAGAATCTTAACTGAAGAGTCGGTGCTGAAGTTTGATGATCCGGAAAGGTGTACTAGAATCTTGGTTGATGTGTCCCAGTATGGCCTGGGAGCAGTACTACTGCAGCAGCATGATGACACATGACAACCTGCGGCCTATGCATCCAGGGCTTTAACAGATGCAGAAGCCAACCATGCACAAATAGAGAAAGAGCTTCTTGCCAGCACATATGCATGTGAAAGGTTCCATCAGTGTATCTATGGACAAACTTTTGAAGTGCAGACAGACCATAAACCATTGGCCTCAATTATGTCCAAACTACTGAATGACTGTCCCATGAGGATGCAGCGCCTGTTAATAAGGCTGCAGAAGTATGATGTGAAGATGACCTACACACCAGGAAAATATAAGTTTACTGCTGGTGCGTTGTCTTGTTTCAAGAAAGAAGAGTGACCAAGAGATGAATGCTGATTTACAAGCTTATGTTGACGTGATTGTCCCCTCCATTCCAGTATGTCTCAATATGTCTCAATGAGGACAGCAGCAGGGACAGATGAAACAATGAAAGTACATCAAAGAGGCAATACAGAAAGGATGGGCAGCAACTACAATTGACTGTCCAGTTCAGAATTACTGGACATGCAGAGCTGGACTGTCAGTAGTGGAAGATCTGGTCTTCAAATGGAATAGTTTTGTGATTCCAGTGTCACTATGCAAGGAAGTGTTCCAGAAGATATATGAGGGGCCTGGTGAGGAAAAATGTAAACAAAGAGCTCGTGAAGTGATGTACAGGCCAAGAATGAACCGAGGCATCAGCCAGACCTTCGCTTCATGTGAAATATGCCTTACCTACAGACCACAGCAGCTTACATCACACCCCAGACCAGACAGGTGATACTTCAAAGTTGGAGTAGATCTGTTTGGGAAGAATCATATTATTGTAACAGACTACTTTTCAAATTACTCAGAGGTTACAACACTGCAATCAACATCCAGCAAAGCAGTCATTGCCTTCCTAAAAGCTGTGTTTGCTAGCCATGGAGTTCCAAGTGAGGTGGTATCAGACAATGATCTGCAATTTTCAAGCTGTGAATTTGAGTCCTTTGCCAGTGATTGGGGGTTTCAACATATAACTTCAAGCCCACATCACTCACGATCTAATGGCCCAGCAGAGAGTTCAGTTAAGGCAGTGAAGGGCCTCATGAAGATCAAGAGGACCTTCACAAAAGTCTGATGGTTTACAGAAGTGAACCACTGCAGAATGGCCTTCCACCAGCCCATATACTGATGGGTCAATGCATGTGCACCAATCTTACAGTGAACAAAAACTTGTTGACACTTAAAGGAGTACCTAGGACAAATTGGCTAAAGAGAAAAGCAGACACACTATCACAACAAGTTTGCAAAACACCTACCAGTTCTGAGGCCTGGAGATCAAATGAGAACCTGAGATCATGATTCCAGCACCTGATCTCTGCAAGGATATATGCAAGAAAAATGTGCTCCATATTCCTAAAAGATCCAGACAGATAGAGTATCACTTCTGTGAAGGAACTGTGTGGATCTACAATCACAAGCTCCACTCTTAGCTGTGACACGTAACCTGTCAGTACACCAAAGGCGCCAACAAATGTGAAAAATAAACTTTTTGATCAGAGTTCTCAGAAAAACACTATATATTAACACACCAAGTGAAAGCAGTACATCTGTGGAAAAAAACAGCAGACCAAAAAGGATCATCAAACCACCTCGGAGACTGATTGAGAGTTTCTTAGTGAATAAAGGACTATACTTGCTTATTACAATTGAAGTTAATGTAAATACTATTGTTGGAAGGTATTATTGTTTCTTAAAGATTTATGAAGACATTGTATTGCATTATGATATGCACCCAAATGTGCCAGCTTCCGGAATTTCAATGCTTAAGCTCTCCAGACTATAGATCGATGGCATGGCACCTTTAAGGATTCAGAACTATCCCACTAATTAGCTGCCACCAGCAGCAGTGTTTAGGGAGCACATGAAGGGAAGTTCAGTGCTCAATCAGAAGCTGGACTTGGGTTATCATCTATCATCTTATTTAGCACTTGTTTCTCATGTTGGTCTCATACTGTGTCTTGGTCCTGGCCTCAGATACCGCAGCACTTGGGTCCTAACCATCCTCATCAAGGTCTCACATCACAGTATGATTGAGTCAATGTTGACCCAGTGTGGTATCAGTCTTTTTTCCACTGTGGCCACTGACAGTGAGAGAATTTCTAGATGGAGATTGGAGATACACAAACTTCAGGTCACCGTGTGTCAGCTTTCACAAGGAGGAAGCCAGAGCCACTTGTATGAGGCTGTCAGCCATTGTGTGGAGCCAGTATATCTTCTGGACCTGGAGGTATCTGACGGTGACCCAGGCTCTTGCTGCAGCTTCCTCACACAATGCTCATTGGTGTTCCAACTCTAGCCATCCCAGTTCCCTTCAGAGTGCAGAAAAGTGGCCTTCATAATCTCTCTTCTGACCAGGAAAGCCCTCTCCTGGTCACCATGCATTGGGAGCAAATGTCAGAGATTTGCGCAGATTCAGAGGAATTCAAGGCCACCACAAGGAAGGTGTTTCATCATCCCACCAGAACAAGCCAAGCCTCAGACCATCTGATGAAGGTGCATTAGGGCTGTCAGTCAGCAGCTGACTACATGATTGTTTAACTAAAGGATGCCCTCACCTTGGGAGAGCCAGCAGGAGACTTAGAGGTCCTCATTGACAGGTCTATCCACCTCGATAATCATCTAGGACTGCATGAAGAGATCGAAGATGGTTAGCCCAAGTCTGGCCTCAACCCACCACAGTTCCACCCCCTCAAACTCAGACCATGACCAGCCTGTCCCCTGCTTGAGTCTCTGTCAAGCACATGCAGATTGGTTACACAAGGTTGAGATGTCCAGGCATCGGAGTCAAGCCTGCTGTTGATACGGTGGGGAGACAGGTCACCAGCAGGCTGAATGCCCGAGGCCACAGCCACCAGAAAATCTGCTAAGACTGTCCAGTGTCCAGAGCAGTGTGATTGTAGCAGCCACCACTTCCAACCCCAAGGACTCAGGCTGAAGGCAGGGATCTTCTGGGGTAAGAACTGGAGACAGGCTTTTGTGGACTCTGGGGCAACTGGTAATTTCCTGGACTTGGGGAACATCCTCAGCTCGCCATACCACTGACAGCCAGTCCATGCCCCCAGTTGTCTTTGATGTCTGCCAGCTAGGTTCCAAGCAGATCCCGCAATAAGCTGTGGTCTTGGAGAGGGTGATTGAAGATCATGTGGAAGACATTAGTTCCTACATTATTGATGCACCACTCATACCACTGATCCTTGGGAATCCCTGGCTGTCCCAGCATAACACTTCTGTGAACTGGAAGGAAGGGAGAACCATTGCTTGGTTCAATCATTGTAAGAGGGTATGTTTGCGGCGTGGCATTCCGAACCCCAGAATCTCCCAAGACCAACGACCATCAAGGGGGTGGACTTGAGTGCGAGGCAACCTGTAGCCTTTAGAAGCTCCATTCCTGCCCTCAAGACTAGACAAGCTGGTCCTCACCAATGGACTGTGCAAGTCCTGACCCTGTCTAGTCAGGGGTGTGCTGAAACTAGAAAAAGAGAATCAATAGTTCAGGAGAAGTTCAGGGGGTGTCCAAGCAGTCTAGAACTCTTGCAGCTAAGCCTAAGGGATCCAAACACCAGTCCTGAAGAAAGGAAAGACTCCTATACACAGACACTTGGATCCTATTCCTGAGGGTGCAAGGACCATTTGTAACACCTTGCTGCCATTGTCTGAGAACACGGATAAGGATTTGGACTCTGATTTGAGCACTGTTTCAATGAATGAGTCAAGTGAACCTAGAAAGGAGACTCTGAGGTGTGTCGAATCACTCCTGCCACCTAGGAAGCCTCAGGAGTCATCCTTGAAGGAAGGTCTGGAGGAGATAGCAACAGTCAATCTGAGCCAAATCCCTTCCATCTACAAGGACTTGGAAGAGGACTTTAGAAAGGGAAATGCTTGTCTCTGCCAGTGCACCAACCCTATGACTGTACTATTGAACTACTGAATAATACTTGTCCTCCATGGTATGATTATACACGCTCTCAGGCGCACAAGAACAGCAATGGAAGAGTATATAAAGTAGGCTCTTGCCATGGGTTTCATTGCACTCTCCACCCCACCGGTTTCTTCTTCATACAAAAAAAATGGATGGGACTTTACACCCATGCGTTGTTTATAGAGGGTTGAACCACAATATGTCCAAGAATCGTTACACCCTTCCACTTATGAATACTGCCCTTAAGATTCTCCAAGGGGCAAGAGTATTCATGAAGCTAAACTTGTGGAGTGAGTACAATCCTCATAATGGAGGGTTACGAGTGAAAAGTTACATTCAATACACCGCCAGGGCATTATAAGTACCTGGTTATGCCATTTGGTCTTGTGAATGCTCCAGCAGTTTTTCACACCTTTAAGATGACATGCTCTGGGATACTCTCCATATGTATCTTTGGATGATATCCTCATCTTCTCAAAGTTCATGGAGGAGCATGTCACTCACATCAGGAACATTTTAAAGAGGCTTCTAAACCATGGACTTTATGTTAAGCTGGAGAAGTCCAAATTTCATGTGACAACCATTTCATTTTTGAGTTTCATCATCTCCAATGGCAATCTCAAGATGGACCCTAGCAAGACGCAGGCAGAGACTGGCCACAACCATCCACTGTCCAACAAGTCCAACAATACCTGGGATTTGCTAACTTTTAGCAGAAATTCATCAGCTCAGTGGCAGCTTCGCTGGTGGCTCTAAGTAAGAAATACTTCGGCCCATTTGTCTGTAGAGGCAGTTTTTGCAGAGCTATAACAATGATTACATTAGCTCCCATCTTGGTTTCACCTAACCTGCACCTTCCCTTCATCGTGGACCTTCGGACAGTAAACTGCACCTATTTGTGTTCTTTGCCAGGTGGCTATCCCCAGCAGAGAGAAACAATGACATTGGGGTTTGGGAGCTACTCACAGTTAAGTTGGCCTTGGAGGAATGGCATCACTGTCTTAAGGGGGCCAAGAACCCTCTTATTGTCTGGACAGACCACAGGAACCTAGCTCATATTCAGGAGGCCAAGAGAATGAATTCCAGACAGGCCAGGTGATCTCTCTTCTTTAACCATTTTAATTTTGACCTGACCTCTAATGCCCTCCTGGCACCTCGCGCTGCGATAACAAAGATGTACTACATCTGCCCATACACCACTTCTCTCACCTTCATTCAGTGCCCCAAACTGACTCTTCAGTTGAGCCAATACTTCACCTGTATGTCAATTGGGATTGTTTACTGTATTCACTGCTCTTAATGAGACCTTCTCTGCATTAATGAGTCCCAGTGTAGATTGGGGGACCACATTGTTGAGTGCATTCAAGTCCAAATTTAGTTGAAAAAGAGTTTCAATATTCTGTATTGCCAATGTCCAACAGGGTCTTGAGATCTCAAGAGGAACATTTATGACATTCATTTGAAACTTTGTTGGACCTGGTGTGGCTGCTACATCTAAGTGCACCGCCATCTTACTGAAAGTATCATTCCGTCCACAACATGCAGGATTTCCAATGTCGACCATTTTGATTCCAATCCCCATTCCCAGTCCAACATGATGTTCCATGACTACACTACTGTCATGAAGCAGCCAAGCTCAGGCTGGAGGGACAACACCTCACATTTAAAGTATACATTTGCACTATGTATTTGACCTGGAATGACCGCTGCGATAAAGCATGCCGCCATCTTACCAGAATTATGGCTCCATCCGCAGCAATCAAGATTTCCCATTGGCAACCATTGTAATTCCATTTCTGGCATGACACTCACAAGCTCCAGGACAACACCTCACTTTTAAAACCCTGATTTGCACCATTTGTTGGACCCAGAGTGACCGCTGGAACAGAGATGCAACCACCTTAGCGGACATAGCACTCTGTCCAAATCAAGTACGATTTCCAAGTGGCCAACTATTTTAGTTCCAATCCCTATTCCCATTTCAACATGATGGTCCATTGCCTCCTCTATTGCTCTGCTGAGGTCACTCTTACGTTGGAGGTACACCTGCCCAACTCTTCTTTCCACAGTGATCACCTTCTCCATGATTCCCCTTTCCATTCAGCTGCATGTCTATTGGGATCGTCCACTGTATCCAATGTAATTAGTGCGACCTCATCTACATCAGAGAGACCTTAATTTAGATTGGGGGACCACATTGTCAAGCACCTTCAAGTTCAAGTTCAGGTTTAAGTGAAATGGACTTTTGTATTACCAATGTCCATCAGGGTCTTTCAATGAAGCTAAGAGAGCAGACCTAGAGTGTCACCTCTTACTGCAAGTCCCAGCAACAAGCAGGACTTCCCAATGGCTAACCATTCTAATTCCCATCCCCATACCCATTCTGACGTGACACACCACGGCCTCCTCTATTGCCATTACAAAGCCACTCAGGTTGGAGGAGCAAGACCTTATGTATATGACCGGAATGGCCACGGCAGTCAAGTGTGTCACCATCTTACCGGAATTATGGTTCCGTCCGAATCAAGCATGATTTCCCATTGGCCAACTATTTCAATTCCAATCCCCATCCCCATTCCGACTGGACCATTAGTGGTCTCCTCTTTTGCCATGATGACGACACTCACAGGTTGCAGATACACATTTGCACCATTTGTTTGATCCTGAGTAACTGCGGTGACCAAGCATACTGCCATCTTACCAGAAGTATTGCTCCATCTGAATCCAGCACGATTTCCCAGTGGCCATCTGGAGGTACACCTGCCCCAACTCTTCTTTCCACTGAGGTCACTCTCTCCATGATTGCCCTTTCCATTCATTCCTCCCAACTACTCACCCTCCTGACGCTAAGACCTGTAATATCAAAGACCTGCTCCACCTGCCCACACACCTCTTCTCTCACCACCATTCAGGCCCCTAAGTGACTTTCCAGTTGAGGAAACACTTCACCTCCATGTCTATTGGGATCATCTTCAGTATCCAACATGCTTAATGCAACCTTGTCTACATTGGCCCAGTTTAGATTGGGAGATCACATTGCCTAGCACCATCAAGTTCATGTTCAAGTTCAATTGAAATGGACTTTTCTGTTATCAATGTCCAACATGGTCTTGCAATCAAAATAAAGACATTTAAGACACTCATTTTCACCATTTCTTGAATTCAAAATGACCTCTGCCATCTTACCTTAACTATTGCACCGTCTGCAACAAGTAGGACCTGCTCATAGCCATTTTAATTCCAATGCCATTCATAATCTGCTATGGCCTCCTCATTGCCATGATGAGGCCACTCTCTGCTTATAGGTACACTACCCCTAGCTCTGCACTCTATATAGATTTGCTCTCCATGAATCTGCTGTCCATTTATTCCTCCCCACTACTCTTGTTCCTGGCACTTAACAAGGATGTGCTACACTGCCCATACACCACTTCTCTCACCTCCATTCAGGGCTGCAACTGTCCATCCAGTTGATGCAACATTTTAACTGTATGTCCATTGGGATTGTTTACTTAATGTGTCCCCCTCTACATCAGTGAGACCCAGTGCAGATTGGGGGAACCGCATTTTCAAGCAACTTCAAGTCCAATTCAAGTTTAATTTTAAAGGAATTGCTGCATTTTGCATTATCAATGTCCATCCGGGTCTTGTGATCATGAGAAACATCTTTGAGACATTCATTTACACCTTTGATGGACCTGGAATGGTCGCTATGACTAAGCACACCACCACCTTACTGGAAGTATTGTTCCTTACACCACAAGCAGGAGTTTCCAGTGGCTGACCATTTTTACTCCAAAACCGATTCCCATTCTAATGTGACAGACCATGGCCCCTCTATTGCCATGATGAGACCACACATGATGGAGGAACAAGATCTCACATTTAAGACACACATACACACTAATTTTTGGACCCGCAGTGACCACTGAGACTAAGCACGCCACCATCCTACCAGAATTATCACTCTATTTGCATCAGGCACGATTTCCCAGTGGCCAACTATATTAATTCCAAACCCCATTCCCATTCTGACATGATTGTCCATGGCCATTCTTAAATTGGAGGAGCCCCTCCCGCAACTCTTCTCTTTGCATAGATAACTCTCTCAACAATTCCATTGTCCATTCATTCTTTACACAATGCCGTCTGTCCTGGCAATTAGCCCTGCAATGAAGAAGATGTGCTACTCCTGTCTACACACCGCTTGTCTCTCTTCCATTCAGGGCTACAAACTAACCCTCCAGATGAGTCAACACTTCAGCTGCATGTCTATTGGGATCATTTACTGTATTTGGTTCTCTAAAACTGACCTCCTTTAGATTGGTGAGACCCAACATACTTTGAGGGACTGCATTGCCAAACACCTTCAAGTACCTGAGGGGCGACTAGAAAAACGTTTAATACACACATCTGCACCTTTTGTTGAACCTGGAATGGCTTCAGCCGCCAACTTATCGGAGTATTGGTCCATCTGCAACAAGCAGGGTTTCCCTGTACTAATCATTTTAATTCCAATTCCCATTCCCATTTCGACATGACAGACAATGACTCCTTTACTTCCATGATGTATCCACTCTCAGGTTGGAGTAACAACAACTCACATCTAAAGCACACAGTTTCACCATGTATTTCACCCAGAGTGGCTGCTGTGGTCAAGCATGCCACCATCTTACCGGGATTACTGGAACATCTACAACAAGCAGTGTTTCCCAGTGGTGAACAATTTTACCTGAATTTAACCTTGTAGTCCTTGCCCTCCCTCGAGGACTTTCTTATTTTGACATATCCCTGTTTCTTTTCCAGTCCTGATGAAGGGTCTCAGCCCAAAATATCAGTTGTTTATTCCTTTCCATGGATGACCTGCTGCTTGTTGAGCTCGTCCAGCATTTTGTATGCGTTACTCTGGATTTCCAGCATCTGCCGAATCTCTTGTGTTTATCAGTTTGCTGCCTTCTGTGTGTCAACCTTGTCTTCCTTTGTGCATTGATGGCTCATAGTTTCATAATTCTGGCTGAGAAGTTACCTCAGTGCATGATCTGTGATCTCTGTTTAGTTGCTTCTCATATTTGGTTGTTTTTGAAATTACTGTTTAGGTTCCTAGAGTGCCGCAGATGAACGCAACCCAGCTTGTCTTCTATCGAGCAAACACAGGAGGGCAGCACTGGTGGAAGGGGCCAGCTCGCAAACTGGCACGAATTCCAGTGTGCCCACAAGTGTCTCTCCACTGGATGACTGTAAAAGGTGACACTGCAACAGACAACACTGCGGCATAAGGGCTCGGTACACACAAGCACTGAGGCAACGCAGCTCCCCAGCTGTTCATCTCACCAATATACCAGTGAACCAGGCTTACAGTATTCTACATTCTACACGGTCTTACAATCACAATAAGAACATCTAAGACAATCATTTGTGCTGTTTGTTGAACCTTGCACCGCCTCTGCACAACAATTCTATGCAACAAGTACGGATGACAACATGATACACAACAATTCCAGCTCCAACAATATCCAGCAATTTGCTCACGGGGTAGACCTGCAGCACTTGATATTCATAATATCCAGCAGTGTCTTGTGATTGTTCAAAAAGACATAAAGGACAAATAATTAAACCTTTGGCTGGACCTGGAGAGGTTGCTGCGACTGTGCGCAGTGCCAATATACTGGAATTCACGGATCAGAATCAGGTTTAATATCAGCGGCATATGTCGTGGATTTGTTAACTTTATGACAGCAGTACATTGAAATATATGACAAATAAAGAGAAAAATAAATCTGAGTTACAGTAAGTGTATACATTACTTGTCCTTAAATAGTTAGGTTAAAATAATTAGCGAAAAAGAAAACAGAAATAAAAAAGTAGTGAGGTAGTGCTTACGGGTTCAATGTCCATTTAGAAATCTGATGTCAAGAGGGGAAGAAGCTGTTCCTGAATCATTGAGTGTGTGCCTTCAGACTCCTGTACCTCCTTCTCGATGGTAACAATGTCATGTCCTGGGTGGTGGGGTCCTTAATGATGGATAGCACCTTCCTTAGGCATTGCTCCTCAGAGGTGTCTTGGATACTATGGAGGCCCATGATGGAGCTGACTAATTTTACAAGTGTCTGCAATTTACTTTCATCTTGTGCAGAAGCACCCCCCATCATGCTGGACGGTAATGTTGCCAGTCAGAATGCTCTCCACAGAACATTTGTAGAAGTTTTCAAGTTTCAAACCAAATCTCCTCAAACTCCTAATTAAATATTGTTGCTCTCTTTCCTTCTTCATAGCTGCATCAGTATGTTGCATCCAGGTTAAGTCCTCAGAGATACTGACACCCAGGAACTTGAAATTGCTCTCTCGCCGCTTCTGATCCCTGTATGAGGATTGGCTTGTGTTCCTTTGTCTTACCTGTTCTGAAGTCCACAATCAGCTCTTTGGTGTTGCTAACGTTGAGTGTAAAGTTGTTGCTGCAACACCACTCAAATAAGTGATGTATCTCGCTCCTGTATGTCCTCTCATCACCATCTGAGATTCCACCAACAATGATCAGCAAATTTATAGATAGCATTTGAGCTATGCTTAGCCACACAATCATAGGTGTAGAGAGAGTAGAGCAATGGGCTAAGCAGACGTCCCTGTGGTGCACCAGTGTTGATTGTCAATGAGGTGGTGATGTTATTTCCAATCTGCACAGGTTGTGGTCTTCCAGTTAGGAAGTCAAGGACCCAATTGCAGAGGGAGGTACAGAGGCCCAGTTTCTGTAGCTTTTCGATCAGGACTGAACACCTTGACATAGCTACATTCATCTGGCTGAGAAATTTACGCAGTGAAAATACCCTGCAAAACAGGAAATGATAAAGCTCAATATGTGCATAAAATTGCTCAAGCGATGAGTACTTAGCGCAGATGCCGGGTGTGAAACTTTGCACTTTGTTCCTGTTCATGTCAAATTGCCAACCACCATTTGTGTTGCTGCCTGGCCGCTAACAGTACTAGGATCCCATCCTGAGCTGTTGGACTCTCACTTCAGAATCAATCTGCAGCACCACTGATAACAACAAGACCATAGAAATGGAGCAGGATTAGGCCATTCAGGCCATTAACCCTACTCCACCATTCCATTGTGGCTGATTCATTATCCCTCTCGATTCTATTATTTTGCCTTCTCTTCATAACCATTGATGCCCTTACAAATCATCAACCTCATCTTTAAACATGAACAATGACTTGGCCTTCTCAGCTGTCTGTGGCAATGAATTCCATAGATTCACCACCCATTGGCTAAACAAATTCCTCCTTGTCGCTGTTCTAAGGGGACATCCCTCTATTCTGAGGCTGTGCCCTCTGGTGCTGGACACCCCCCACTATAGGAAACATCCTCTCTGCATTGACTCCATCTAGGCCTTTCAACATTCAATTAGTTTCAAAGAGATTACACTCATTTTTCTAAATTCCAGTGAGTACAGGTGAAGAGCCATCAAATGCTTCTCATACATTAACCCTTTCATTCCCGGAATCATTCTTGTGAACCTCCTCTGCACCCCCTCCAATGCCAAAACATCTTGTCTTAAATAAAGGGCCCAAAACTTCTCACAATACTCCAAATGTGGTCTGATCAATGCATTATAAAGCCTCAGCATTACATCCTTGCTTTTATATTTTAATCCACTACAAATGAGTGCTGATGTTGCATTAGCTTTCCTTAACACTAACTCAATTTGTAAGCTAACATTCAGGGAATCCTGCACGAGAACTTACAAGTCCCTTTGCCCTTCCGATTTCTGAATTTTCTCACTGTTTAGAAAATAATCCAAAACATTATTCCTTCCAGTAAAGTGCATGACCGTACAGTTCCCAACAATATATTCCATCTTCCACTTCTTTGCCTATTCTGTTAATCTGTCCTACTGCAAATTCCCTGTTCCCTCAACACTACCTGACCCTCCACCTATCTTTGTATTGCCTGTAAACCTGGTCACAAAGTAACTGACTCCATCATCCAATTCTTTTGACATGCAGCGTGAACGAAGGCATCCCAGTCCTGACCCCTACTAAACACCACTAGTCACTGGCAGCCCCCTTACTTCCCTCTCCATGCACCCTGCCAATCAGCCAAACTTCTATCTACCTAGTGTTACGAAAACCCCGTAACCAGGTAACTTACCAGCAAAGATAGATGGATCAGCTGAGTCGGATGCTACTATTTTCAAACGTTTTATTCAACAAGGGCACAAACGTATGGTTAATACAAAACATTCAAATCGTCAAAACTCAATCTAAAACACCGGTGTAACCATAATCAATCAGAAATAAGCTCTACAGTTGTCTAGGGGGTAATACTGAGTCCAACGGAAGTCTTAAGAGTCACTCAGAAGTTTGCAGGCTTTTTCCTTTATAATTTAGAAAAGATGCACACTTGCCCGTCGTCTTGGCAGAGCAAATCCTTGGAATCAGGGGAGCAGACTTCCCCGTTGTTATTTTAAAAGCAGTCTTTCGTTGGTTTTAGCCACAGATTCAAAGTCGGAATCTAGCGTACGTGGCTTCCTTCAAAATGGCGTCCCGCTCCCACGGGAATCGATCTCGTGTCTGCTGGGTGCATCTGAGGGTCCTCCCCTCAGACCCGCCTTTATACTTCTTCACGGGATCGCAGGTATCAATCAAGTTGCAGGTAATGCGATCTTTCTCTCAACCAGCCCACTTTGCCCGAGGGCTTTTCACGTGGTTTCCATGAGACAATAATCAAAGTCACCGTTATTCTGCTTCTTGAGAGAACGTGGTCTTCCGCACGTCTCTCTCTTTTGGGTCAGCTGACCCCCCCTTAACTAGAGTTCTTGCAATTTTCACAAAGGAGGGGGCCAACGGCATAACACCTCCCCCCATAATGGGTTTTTAACCAGCGGTTAAAAACAGGTTGACACCGGATTTTTTTTTCTCTCTTTCTTTTTGAATCTACATACTACACAAGCTTTTCTCTTCACAGAGTACTACTGTTATACATTCAAGTCAGTATCTAAACAGGTAACAAGTACAGTGCCCCTTTTCTTTAATACCTTACCCTACCGTGCCATACATCGTATACTTAATTCAGCACCTGGATAAACAATCCGCTAGCACATTATCACTCCCCTTTATGTGCTGGATCTTAATATCAAATTCTTGTAGCATCAGACTCCAGCTTAATAACCTTCTGTTTTTATTTTTCATATTGTTCAAGAATACCAGCGGGTTGTGATTGGTATAGACCACTAGGGGTCTTTGCGCCGGACAAATGTACACTTCGAAATGTTGTATCGCTAACACAAGCGCTAACAATTCCTTTTCCACGGTAGAGTAATTCCTCTGGTGTCTATTGAACTTCCGAGAGAAATATGCTACCGGGTGCTCCACTCCATCCCCCGCTTGCTGCAATAGGACTGCTCCTGCCGCCTCATCGCTGGCGTCCGTGGCCAAGGAGAAGGGGGTTAACAGATCGGGCGCTTTTAACACCGGGTCATGGCACAATACGGCTTTTAACTTTTCAAAGGCATTCTGACAAGAATGACCCCACTCAAATTTTTCCTCCTTCTGCAGTAATTTTGTAAGGGGGAGCGCAATGTCCGCAAAATTTTTACAGAATTTCCGATAGTATCCCACCATGCCCAGAAACCTCCTCAGGGCCCTTTTATTGGAGGGTACCAGGACCTCGGAAATAGCCCGGACCTTCGCCTGCACAGGGGCCAACTGCCCGTCTCCCACCACATACCCCAGATAGGTGATCGTGGCATGACCAAACTCACTCTTGGCGAGGTTTACAGTAAGGTGGGCTGCCGACATTCGGGTAAACAAACTTTCTACAGCCCCCAGATGCTCCTCCCAGGTGTCATTCCAAACTACCACATCGTCAAGATAAGCCTTGGTGTGGGTTAACCCCTTTATCACAGCGTCTATCATCCGCTGAAATGTCCCTGGGGCATTTTTCATCCCAAACGGCATAACGTTGTACTCGTACAACCCAGACGGGGTGACAAAGGCTGAAATCTCTCGAGCCCTGTCCGTTAAAGGAACGCACCAGTACCCCTTTAGCAAGTCAATTTTTGTGATGTACCTTGCCTTCCCCAGTTGATCAATGCAATCATCCACCCGGGGAAGAGGGTAAGCATCGGTCTGGGTAACCGCGTTGACCTTCCGATAATCGGTACAGAATCTTATGGTCCCGTCCGGCTTTGGGACAACCACGCAAGGAGAAGCCCACGCGGAAGAGGATTCGCGGATTATCCCAGCAGCTAGCATATGTTCAATCTCCTTCTCTACCAGCTGGCTCTTTTCAGGATTCATCCGATAAGGGGCTTGTTTAATAGGTTGGGTTGAGGTAGCTATCACATCATGTTGCGTCCCATTACACCTTCGGGGAACATCTGGGCATAAGTCTGCATGCCGGTTAACGAGCTGTATTACCTGCTCCCGCTGTTCAGGCTTTAAGTGGCCAACTTTACCCGCAAGATTCGCCAATACGACAGAGTTCTCTAATCTGGTAGGGACTATACCTATCTTGTCGAACCGTTCTGGTTCCTCCTTACCGTCCCCCCCTACCTCATTGGCTTTCATGGCCGCGCCAACAACCGTGGGGGTGGGTTCGTGATACCCTTTTATCATGTTCACGTGAACTAACTGGGTCGGCTTTCGTCGGTCGGGGGTTTCGATCACGTAATTCAGCGAGTCTATTTTCTTACGCACTGTATATGGTCCTTGAAACCTCGCCCCCAGGGGGTGAGTAGCTACCGGGAATAGGACCAGGACCCGGTCGCCCACGTGAAACTCTCGTTCTCTCGCTCTCTTGTTATACCACTGACCCATTTTTTCCTGAGAGGCTTTAAGGTTTTCGTTTGCCAAGGCGCATACTTGACGCAGCCTTTCCCGGAATTTCAGCACATAGTCGACCACACTGACTTGGGCGGTCGGGTTAGACCATTTTTCTTTCAGTAGGGTTAGGGGTCCCCTGGGCCTGTGACCGAAAACCAGCTCGAACGGACTGAACCCCAGGAAGCACTGCACTGTATCTCGTACGGCAAATAACAAAAGGGGTAAAGCCTCATCCCAGTCTCGAACGTTCTCCTGGCAATAAGCTTTAAGCATGGTCTTTAGGGTAGCGTGGAACCTTTCCAACGTTCCCTGTGACTCCGGGTGGTACGCAGAGGCCATAATCTGCTTCACCCCGAGCTGGGTCATCATCTGCCGAAATGCGCTCGACGTGAATGTACTTCCCTGGTCTGATTGTATCTCCTTGGGTAGCCCCACGGTGGTAAAGAATTTGATAAGGGCCTTCACCACCGCAGAGGTCCTAATACTACCCAGAGGCACGGCCTCGGGAAATCGTGTAGCGGCACACATCAGGGTCATGATATACTGCCGCCCACTCGCAGTTTTAGGTAAGGGTCCCACAAAATCCACAATGACTCGGGAGAAAGGCTCCCCACATGCGGGAATAGGTCGGAGGGGGGCCTTAGGGATAACTTGATTCGGCTTACCCACCACCTGGCAGGTATGACATCTTTTACAATACTCAGTAACATCTTTCCTCAGATTGGGCCAATAGAATTCTCTCTGAACCCGCTCCACGGTCTTCTTTATTCCTAAATGCCCGCCTAAAGGTCCCTTATGGGCTAAGTCAAGAATGTCGTCCCGATATACTTTCGGGACTACTATCTGATGTAGCACCGCCCAGTCCTCATCGGCCTGCACCGCAGGGGGTCTCCACTTCCTCATCAACACCCCCTCCTGGAGATAATAACCCTCTGGCTCTGCCTCCAGTTCAGTCTCGGAGAGAACCGACTCTCTCAAGGCTACCAGCTCCTCCTCACCATTCTGTTCCCGTACAAACTCTCTTCTGGCTAAGGACCGGTCTACCTCTTCCCGATTTCCCACTCGTTCCTCCCTACTCTCCGTTTTCCTTTCCTCGGACTCTCGTTGGTACAGAGTCGGTAAAAAAGTTTCGGCCAAATCAAAACTGGCCAGATTCCACCCTCTTTTTAAATTTCGGAACCTTTGTCTATACGCCTCAGGTACTAACTTGTAACCTCGGAGAATGGCCTCCTTTACTTGATCATAATTCCTGTCCCTTTCTGTGGGCAGCGCGGCATATACCCGCTGTGCTTTTCCTCGTAACACACTTTGTAACAACGCCACCCATTGCTCTCTGGGCCACTGCTGATTCCCTGCCACCTTTTCAAAGAGCAAGAAATAACTATCAACATCCGTCTCCTCGAACGGGGGGACCAACCTCAACGCCCGACTAATATCAAACCCCTCCTCTCTCTCTTCCCCTTGAGTTCTTCGCTCTTGCTTTCGCCTGTCCAGCTCCAATTCATGGTTCCTTTGTTTCTCTTTCTCTTCTGCTTCTGCTTCTGCTTCTAGCTGCTTTAGTTTGAACACATGCTCTCTTTCCACAGCCCTTTCCCTCTCAGCTCTCTCGGCTTCTCTTTCCCTCTCAGCTCTCTCGGCTTCTCTTTCCCTCTCAGCTCTCTCGGCTTCTTTCTCTGCAGCCTTCTGAACTGCTTCTACTTCTAGCTGCTTTATTTTAAACTCATGTTCCAGCCTTGCTTTCTCCAACTCTGCCTGATTTGTCCCACTCACTAATCTCCTTTCGGGAATATTTTCCAAATCCTCAGCTGCAAACACCTTCTTCCCAACGTAATGCTGTTGTATGACCCTTCGCACTTCCTGCTTTTTCATTGCTGGCTTCACCGCTGTGAGGTCTAATGCCTGCGCCAAACTTACCAAGTCTGATTTTGTAGCTTTCCATAGCGCCTCTACCGTCGGGTTTCTCCTAAATTCCTGCACATCCATCTTTGCTGGTTTCCCGTCTGGCTACCTGCGTAACCAGATTTAAGTTTGGACTTACAGCCCGATTCACTGACCCTCCCGTTTGGTTTCAAATCCGGGACGAGAACCCCACTTGTTACGAAAACCCCGTAACCAGGTAACTTACCAGCAAAGATAGATGGATCAGCTGAGTCGGATGCTACTATTTTCAAACGTTTTATTCAACAAGGGCACAAACATATGGTTAATACAAAACATTCAAATCATCAAAACTCAATCTAAAACACCGGTGTAACCATAATCAATCAGAAATAAGCTCTACAGTTGTCTAGGGGGTAATACTGAGTCCAACGGAAGTCTTAAGAGTCACTCAGAAGTTTGCAGGCTTTTTCCTTTATAATTTAGAAAAGATGCACACTTGCCCGTCGTCTTGGCAGAGCAAATCCTTGGAATCAGGGGAGCAGACTTCCCCGTTGTTATTTTAAAAGCTGTCTTTCGTTGGTTTTAGCCACAGATTCAAAGTCGGAATCTAGCGTACGTGGCTTCCTTCAAAATGGCGTCCCGCTCCCACGGGAATCGATCTCGTGTCTGCTGGGTGCATCTGAGGGTCCTCCCCTCAGACCCGCCTTTATACTTCTTCACGGGATCGCAGGTATCAATCAAGTTGCAGGTAATGCGATCTTTCTCTCAACCAGCCCACTTTGCCCGAGGGCTTTTCACGTGGTTTCCATGAGACAATAATCAAAGTCACCGTTATTCTGCTTCTTGAGAAAACGTGGTCTTCCGCACGTCTCTCTCTTTTGGGTCAGCTGACCCCCCCCCTTAACTAGAGTTCTTGCGATTTTCACAAAGGAGGGGGCCAACGGCATAACAAGTATCTTTCCTTTAATACCATGAACACCTGTCTTGTTTGTTTTGTACATTGGAGGAGTATAGGGCCAGATGGCACAGCCTCAAAATAGAAGGATGTGCCTTTACATCAGAGATGAGTGTAGCTTTGACCAATGGGTGGTAAATCTGTGGAATTCATTACCACAGGTAGCTGTGGAGGCCAAGACACTGGGTACATTTAAAGCAGAAGTTGATAGTTTCTTGATTAGTAAGGATGTCAGAGGTTATGGTAGGAAGGCAGGAGAATGGGGTTGAGAGGAATAATATAGAAGCCATGACAGAATGGCGGAGCGGACTCAATGGGGTGAATGGCCTAACTCAGCTCCTAAGTTTTATGGTATTTGCAGCCTCATGTGCGACAAAGGCCTTCTGAAAAATCAAGTAAACAGCATCCACTTATTCTCCTTTGTCAATCCTGCCTGTTATTTCTTCAAACAACTCCAACAGATTTGTCAGGTAGGATTTCCGCTTAAGGAAACCATGTTGACTTTGACCTGTTTTTATCATGTGCCTCCAAGTATCCCGAAGACTCATCCTTAATCATCCAACATCTTCGCAACCACTGAAGTCAGACTCTCTGGCCTTTCATTTCCTTTCTTCTGTCTCCTTCTCGTCTTAGAATATGATAGATAGATAGATAGATAGATAGATAGATAGATAGATAGATAGATAGATAGATAGATAGATAGATACTTTATTCATCCCCATGGGGAAATTCAACTTTTTTCCAATGTCCCATTAGTTGTAGCAAAACTAATTACATACAATACTTAACTCAGTAAAAAATATGATATGCATCTAAATCACTATCTCAAAAAGCATTGATATTGACAATTTTCCAGTTCTCCAGAATCATTCCTGAATCTAGTGATTTTTGGAAGATCATTACTCATACCTCCATAATCTCTCTGCAACCTCTTTCAGTACCCTGGTGTGTAGTCCATCATGTCCTAGTGACTTATCTACCTTCAGACATTTCTGCTTCCTAGGCACCTTCTCCTTAGTAACAACTACACTCACTTCTGCCCCCTGATGCACACAAGTAACTGGCATACTGCTGATGTCTTCCACAGAGAAGCCTGACACAAAATACTTATAAAATTCATCTACCATTTCCTTGTTCCCCTTTTTCTACCTCTCCAATGTAATTATAGAATGATTTGATATCCAATTTCACTTCTCTTTTACTCTTTATATACCTGAAAAAAAAACTTCTGGTGTACTATTTTATATTATTGGCAAGCTTACCTGAACATTTCATCTTTTATCTCCTTATTGCTTTTCAGTTGCCTTCTGTTGGTTTTTAAAATCACTGAACATCCCACTAAATTTTGCTATATTATATGCACACTCTTTTGCTTTTATGCTGTCTTTGACTTCCCTTGTCAACCACGGTTGCCTCACCCTCCATAAGAATACAGCTTCTTTGGGATATATCTATCTTGTGCTTTCCCAATTGTACCCAGAAACACCAGCCATTGTTTTTTTTGCCATAATCCCTGCTAGTGTCCCCTTCTAATCAACTTAATCCAGCTCCTCTCTCATGCCTCTGTAATTCCTTTTACTCCACTCTCGTACTGATACATCTGATTTTAAATTCTTCTTCTCAAACTGCACTGTAAATTCTATTATATTACAAACACTGCCTCCTAAGGGTTCCTATACTTTAAATTCCTTAATCAAATTGGTTCATTACACAACACCATATACAGAATTCTCTTTTCCTTAGTGGGCTCAACGAAAAGCTGCTGTAAAAATCCATGTCATAGGCATACTACAAATTTCTCTATTGGGATCCAGCGCTAGCCTGATTTTCCCAATCTACCTGCATGTTGAAATCCCCCATCATTTTTGTAACATGCTCTGTTTATATGCCTTTTCTATCTCCCCTTGTAATTTGTACCCCACATCCCAGCTACTGTTTAGAGGATGTATATAACTCCCATCAGGGTCTTTTTGCCCTTGAAATTTGCATGCAGTCGAAAGCCACTTCTGCCATGCCAGTCGTTGATCGGTCCATTCAAGGGTTGCAACAGTTCTTTCTCATTGGTTGGCTTGTGTGCCACGGCATAGGTGTCCAGTCCCAGGTGCCTCAGGGGGATAAGAATAGCACATGCTAGAGACTGGATAGCTTTCCTTTGTCCCTAGGAGCTCATCTTCACACTGAGGTTGTGACCAGCACTGGAGAACTATTTGGAAAGTATGTTGCAGATATAGAAGGGTCCACACGCACATTTAGTTAAGTATCTGAGGAATGTTTAGTTTTGTCATTGTGTAACTTGGGGAGACTTAATGAGGTACTGGTGAGTTTGAAGTGTTACTAAATGATTAGTATCGCAGTTTTTGTAATTTAGGATGACTTAGATATTTGGTCAAATATTTTACTGTTTATCTGTAAATAAGTGGTTAATGAGCTTTTCATAATCAGTCTATATCACTCACCTAGCTGATCACATCTCGCCATATCTCAGAAAGGATGTGTTGTCATTTGTGACAGTCCAGAAGAGGTTCATGAGGATGATTCTGGGAATGAAGGGGATAACATATGAGGAGCATTTGGCAGCTTTGGGCCTGTACTCACTGGAATTTAGAGCAATGTGGGGAGATCTCATTGAAACCTACCAAATGTTGAAAGGACTAGATAAGGTGGATATGGAGAGGATGTTTCCCATGGTAGGGGTATCTAGCACCAGAGGGCACAGCCTCAGAATAGAGGGTGACTTTTTAGAACAGAGGAGGTAAAGAAGAATTTTTTTAGCCAGGGTGTATTGAATCTATGGAATGCTCTGCCACAGACTGCAGTGGAAGCCAAGTCCAGGGGTATATTTAAGGTGGAAGTAGATTGTTTCCTGATTGGTCAGAGCATCAGAGGCTATGGTGAGAAGGCAGGAGTATGGGGTTGAGTGGGATCTGAGATCAGTCATGATGGAATGGTGGAGCAGACTCGATGGACTGAATGGCCAAATTCAGCTCTTATGTTTTATGGTCTTATGGTGTCTTTTGACACACTATGGACGTAATTCCTCATAACAGCTGTGGACCTGATCCGGGACATTCCTGAGGCTGGCATCTGGGAGGCAACATGCCATCGGTATGTCTTGTTCAAGCCTGCTCCTTTAACTAAGAGATCCCCTTTCTGTACTCCTCTTCTCCTCCCTTCCCTTCTGAGCCTCAAAGCCAGACTTAGTGCTAGAGACCTGGTCGCTGTTGCTTCCCCTGGAAGGTCGAAGATTCCTCAACACTATCCAAAGCAGTATTCTTGTTATTGAGGTGCATAGGTCATAGTCTGCACTGGCTGCCTATTCCCTTTCCCTTTCCTAACAGTTACCCAGTCACCTGCCTGCTGCAATACAGGGGTGACTACATCCCAGTAGCTCCTGTCTATCACCTCTTCGTTCTCCCATATGAGCCAGAGATTACCTGTAACCGTGAGCATTAGCGGACTGTGAACCCCACCAGAGTGCGCTTGGCAGCAAAATCTGACCAAGTAGAAGACACTCGGCAATGACACAAACATTAGCAAAGTCCATGGCATCAGGGACATCTGCTGCAAAGTTATCTCCCCACTTCCTTCAGGACCAGTGCATAAGAGGAAATCTCAAATACAGAGATATTTTGTTTCATACTCTGAAGACTTTCCATTTTCTGGCTCTACCTTCTAACTTCTTCAAAAGTCCCCTCTCAACGTCTTCTTTTGCTCTTTAGACTCCATCCCTCCTGTATTTGGATCAGGTTTTCCAATAAGGAGAACATTGAAATTCTGTTTGAGTTCACATCAAAATCTCTACAAGGTATTTTGAAACCCTACATGTCCAGATGAGGTCATTCATCACATAAGACATTTGCAAACTCATTGAGAGTTAGCCATGTGCCACACTAAGATTCTGGGGTCATTGCCAGAGAGTACGATCCCAATGCTGGGTTAGCACCTGGGACAGGAAGAAGCCGCAGGGGCCTCTGTCGGTGCAGTCTGCTTTCTTCCAGTGTAACTGGTTTTACAGGTTTCTACCACTAACTGATTCCATTTTTCCATTTACTAACCTATTGTGATGCACAAACTGGTCACTGTGAGGGTCAGGCTGGTTCTGTGATATCACAAGTTGTCCGGTTAAAGGGCCCTCCCTGTAATGAATCCACATTTGGTCAAATTCTCAGTGCTAGCTCAGATTTCAGTGATTTAACCAGTAGGAATGGAATATCTGGGTCCCATCTGTTCCTAAGCACAAGAAATTCTGCAGATTGCGGAAATCCGAAGCAATACATGTAAAATGCTACAGGATTTCTGCAGGAACTCAGAAAAAAAAAGTCAAAGTTTCAGGCCAAGAATCTTCTTCAAAACTGATATGGATTACCTGCTTGCAAAGGAAAATGGGACTTGTGCTATTTAGTCAAGCGTAATGCAGCTACTGTCCTGACGAGTTGGGGAAAATCACTCAAATGGCTGAGCATATCTGAGAGTCAGATTAAGTGGGGCAACCAACTCTATAGCTATTACTCTCTGGGGGTGGGGGTTGAGACTGATGGCCTTTCCAGGTGCTATGAGGCTAGTGGATTACTGTACTACATGGGGAGTGGTGACTATTCGGTTTACAGTAATAGGTACTGTACTTTTGTGCTACATATGTAGCTTAGTCAGATGGGGTGTTCATGGGGCTCATACCAGGCTGAGGGGTGGAACATAATGGTTAGATTCCTTGAGGTCGTAAGCCACTTGCTGGTTGTTGATTGATCACTTTGAAGGATGCAACAGCTCTTTCCCATTGGTTGCCTTGTGTGCCATGGCACAGGTCTCCAGTTCCAGGTGCCTCAGGGGGACAGGAATAACACATGCCAGAGACTGGATAGCATTCCTTTGTCTCGAGGGGCTCATCTTCACACTGAGGTTATCAATAGCAGTGAAGAAGCACAAGGAAATTACGCCACACATATAGGAGGGACCACATGTACATTTAGTTAAGCATATGTTGAAACTTTAAAATTGTCGTGTGCCTTGGGAGACTTAATGAGTTTGAGGTATTACTGAGTGATTAGTGTCACAGATTTTGTAACTTTTGGTGGCCTTGATATTTGGTCAAATGTTTTACTGTTTGTCTGTAAATTTATGTGTTTATTTGCAATCGATGTCTTCTGTCTCACTTGCCAAACTATGGACATGCTTCCCTGTAACAGCTGAGGACCTGATCCAAGATATTCCTGAGTCTGGCATCTGGGAGACAACATGCCATCATTGGTATGTCTTGCGCAAATCCACAGAATTACCCCTCTGCTCCTCTAGGTGGGATCCTCTATCTCTGCTGTACTTCTCTTCTCCCCTATAAGACCATAAGACATAGGAGTAGAATTAGGCCATTCAGCCCATCGAGTCCACTCCACCATTCCATCATGGCTATCCTGGATCCCACTCAACCCCATACACCTGCCTTCTCACCATATCCTTTGATGCCCTGACTGATCAGGAAATGATCAACCTCTGCCTTAAATATACCCACAGACTTGGACTCCACTGCAGTCTATGGCAGAGCATTCCACAAATTTACTACTCTCTGGCTAAAAAATAAATTCCTTCTTACCTCTGTTCTAAAGGGTTGCCCCTCAATTTTGAGGCTGTGCCCACTAGTTCTGAGTACCCCAACCATAGGAAACATCTTCTCCATGTCCACCCATCTAGTTCTTTCAACATCTGATAGATTTTAATGAGATCCTCATGCATTCTCTAAATTCCGGTGAGTGCAGACCCAAAGCTAACAAATGCTCCTCATTTGTTAACCCCTTCATTCCCGGAATCATCCTGGTGAACCTTCTCTGGACTCTCTCCAATGAGAACACATCCTTTCTGAGATACGGGGACCAAAACTGTTGACAATATGCCAAGTGGGGTCTGACTAGTGTCTTATAGAGGCTCAGCATTATCTCTTTGCTTTTATATTACCGTATATTCCCCTTGAAATAAATGCCAACATTGCATCTGCCTTCTTTAAAACATAATCAACCTAGAAATTAACCTTCTGGGAGGACTCCTAAGTCCCTCTGCACCTCTAATGTTTGAACCTTCTCCCCATTTAGATAATAGTCTGCACTATTGTTCCTTTTACCAAAATGCATCATCACACATTTCCCAACATTGTATTCCATCTTCCACATTTTTGCCCATTCTTCCAATTTGGCTGTCTTGCTGCAATCACATTGCTTCCTCAGCAATACCTACCCCTCCACCTATCTTCATATCATCCACAAGCGTTGCCACAAAACTATCAATCAATTTCATTATCTAAATCATTGACAAACAATATGAAAAGCAGCGGTCCAATACTGACCCCTGAGGAACACCACTAGTCACCGGCACCCAACCAGAAAAGCCCCTTTTATTCCCACTCCCTTCTGAGCCACAAAGCCAAATACATTGTTAGAGGCCTGGTCACTGTGGCTTCCTCCAGTAGGTTGTAGATCCCTCAACAGTTACCTACTATTGAGGGAAATGGCCACATTCTGCACTGGCTGCCTATGCCCTTTCCTCTTCCTAATGGTCAACCAGCCGCTTGTTTTCTGCAACTCAGGGGTGACTAGCTCCCTGTAACTCCTGTCTATCACCTCTTCATTCTCGCATTTGAGCCAAAGATGACTGGTACCATGAGCATTAGAGAGCTGTGGACCCCACCGGTGTACTCTTGGCAGCGGAACCTGGCCTAGTAGTAGACAACACACACAAAATGTTGGTGGAACACAGCCGGTCAGGCAGCATCTATAAGCACCACCCCCTCTGGTCTTCTCCTATCATTTCGCATTTCCCCCTTCCCCCCACTACTTTCAAATCTCTTAGTATCTTTCCTTTCAGTTAGTCCTGACAAAGGGTCTCGGCCCGAAACGTCGACAGTGCTTCTCCTTATAGATGCTGCCTAACCTGCTGTGTTCCACCAGCATTTTGGGTGTGTTGTTTGAATTTCCAGCATCTGCAGATTTCCTCGTGTTTGCTCTAGTAGAAGACACCCAGCAATGACACAAAAATTAGCAAAGTCCATGGCATCATGAACATCTGCATCAAAAGTTTCTCCCCACCTCCTTCAGGACCAGTCAGATATAGAGACATTTTGTTTCATACTCTAAAGGCTTTCTATCATCTCTCTACCGTCTCACTTCTTCAAATATCCCCACTCAGTGTCTTCTTTTTGTCTTCAGACTCCGCCCTTTCACACCATCTGCTGCACAGTCTGTCCCAATTGCATTACTTGGACCAGGTTTTCCAATAAGGAGAACATAGAAATACTGTTCAAGTCGTCATCAAAATCCCATTTGGAAACGTGAAACCCTACAACTCCCGATGAGACCATTCATCACATCAAGATTTTGCCGATTCATTGAAATGTCTCTTAAGTTAGCCATGTGCCACACACTCAATCAGATTCTGGATTCACTCTCAAAGAGTACAATCCCAGTGCTAGGGTAGCACCTGGGTCAGGAAGAAGCCACAGGGGTCTCTGGCAGTACGATCTGCTTCCCTTCAGTGTAGTTGATTGTACAGGTTCTTGCCACTGACTGATCCCATCTACAAACCTATTATGATGTGCTTAGTGGTCACTATAAGGGTCAGGCTGGTTCTGTGATGTCACCAGCTGTCCAGTTAAAGGGCCCTCCCTATAATGAATCTTCGTTTGGTCAAAATCTCAATGTCGCTTCAGATTTCAGTGATTTTACCAGTAGGAATGGAATAACTAGTTCTCATCTGTTCCTTAACATGAGAGTTCTTCAGATTCTGGAAATCCAAAGCAATGCGCACAGAATGATGCAGGATCTCATCAGGTCAGGCAGCAGCTCTGGAAACGATGTCGAAATTTCAGACTGAGATCCTTCTTCAAGACTGCAAAGGAATGGGGAATATGCCAAATAAAAACCATGGGAGGAGGAGAAGGAGGATAACTAGAAGGTGATAGGTCCTGAAGGAGTGTCTTGGCCTGAAACGTCGACTGTATATTCATTTCCATAGATGCTGCCTGGCCTGCTGAGTTCCTCCATCACTTTGTGTGTGTTGCTAAGGTGAAGTCAGTTGGGTACGAAAGGCAAAGGGGTGTAGAGGAAGGATTCTGACCATAGGAGAAAGGGAAGGAGGAGGAGGGCCTAGGGGGAGGTGAGAAGAGGTAAGAGGCCAGTGTGGGGAGTAGAGCAAGAGGGGAAGGAATTATTTTTTATTGGAAGGAGAGATCGCCATCATGATGGAGGCTACCCAGACAGAATATAACGTGTTCCTCCTCCACCCTGAGAGTGGCCTTATTGTGGGACAAGAAAAGGCCGTGGACCAACATGTCAGAATAGGAATGGGGATATAAATTTAAAAGTTTGGCAACTGGGAAGTTCCTCTTTTGGAAGAAGGAGCAGAACTGCTCAACAAAGCAGTCCCCCATTTTACGACAGGTCTCACCAGGTATAGGAGGCCGCATTGGGATGCCAGATACAATAGATGACCCCAGCAGATTTGCAGGTGAAATGTTGCCTCACCTGGGAGGACTGTTGGGGCCCTGAATAGAGGTGAGGAAGGAGGTGAGTGGGCAGGTGTAGCATTTTGGCCGCTTGCAGGGATAAGTGCCAGGAGGGACATTAGTGTGGAGAGACGAATGGACAAGAGAATCACAGAGTGAATGATCCCTGCAGAAAGTGGAGTGGGCGGAGGTAAAGATATGTTTGGTGGTAGGATCCCTTTCGAGATAACAGAAGCTGTGGAGAATGAAGTGTGCAGAGGCTGATGGGGCGGTCAGTAAGGAGAAGAGGAACTCTATCACTGTTAAGGCGGTGGGAAGATAGGGTGACCACAGATGTTTTGGAAATAGAGGAGATGTGGGTGAGGGCAACATCAATAGCAGAGGAAGGGAAACCCCATTCTTTGAAGAAGGAGGACATCTCTGATGTCCAGGAAAGGAAAGTCACATCCTGGGAAGAGATGCAGCAGAGATGAAGGAATTGAGAAAAAGGAATATAATTTTTACAAGACACAGTGTGGGAAGAGGTCGAGTCAAGATAACTATGGGAATCGGTAGATTTATAAAAGATGTTGGTCAACAGTTTGTCTCCACTGATGGAGACAAAAAGATCAAGAAAGAAAAAGGAAGTGTCAGAATTTAAGAGTGAACAAGGGCAGGGTGGAAATTGGAGGTGAAGTTAATGAAATTGATGAGCTCAGCATGTGTGCATGATTGGTTAACTTTTTCCCATAAAAGGGAAGTATGTAGCTTATTGGAGTGATTTGATTCCATCAATGAACAAAGCAACGCTATACAATTGCAGCAAAGGAAATGAGCCTCTCTGCTCCTTAAGCCGGTCCTGGAACTTATTTAGATCTCATGAGACCTACCTAAGGGTTGATCATAGAAAAATACTGTGTCATTCAATCCCTCTTTGATTGTGAACCTTTGTCTAACCTCACAGGCTACGTGTCATAAAATATGGGAAACAGCCCTTTGCCTGTTGAGTCCATGCTGAGCTTCAAACAGTCTTCTACAGAAGAAATTGAGTCATTGGAGGTAACGGTGGAGGGGTGCAGAAATGGCCTGTAGATTCAAGATTCAGGATTGTTTAATGTCATTTCTAGTACACAGTTTAAATGAGAACAAAATAATTGTTACTCCAGAACTGATGCAGCACAAAAAAACACACACAATAAGATAAAGAACACAATAATTAAAAATACAATAAATATAAATACATAAGATAGCTTATATATATAGATTGATTGTATGTTCACAAAGTGGCGCCAGGCACAGAAGTGTGGAGGGGTGGACATGTGGGTGGAGGTGTTGATCAGTCTTACTGCTTAGGGAAAGTAGCTGTTTTTGAGTCTGGTGATCCTGGCATGGATGCTATGTAACCTCTTCCCTGATGGGAGTGGAACAAACAGTCCATGAGCAGGGTGGGTAAGATCTATCATGATGTTGCTGGCCCTTTCTGTATATACGTCCCTGATGGTAGGTAGGCTGGTGCCTGTAAGATATTAGTTGATTGAGAAATGTTGTCATCAGTGGATGGAGTCAGCTGTCCTGTTGGAGGGATTTGTGTGTTTAACCTACAGCGAAAACCTGGCTTTTTCATAGGACCCATTTGCCTTCCTATTTATGGTTCCGGTTAGGATAGGCAGGACACACAGAAAATCTTGCATTGAGTGGTGGTGAGTTTGTGAAGAAGTCTGGCCCTGTCACAGTGTACACTAGATAGAAATTCATTCAGACTTTATAATTTCATTGTAGTTCATCCATAACCAAATTCCATTTGTAGCACTTAATCCTTGTTCTTGCAATGCAGGAATTACCCCAATCTGCCTAGACAGGTAGGACTTTGCTTTCTGTTAGAATACAGTCATCTCCCTAAGTCTCTTTGCCATTGGGTGCTCTAATTTGTGGTTTGGTCCTTCTGTTATGACTGCTTATCTTATAATCAGCTCTCCTGAACTTGTCCTACATGTCAAACTCCAATTGATTGTAAACATAAGAGATACTGCAGATGCTGGAAGTTCTTCCAACATAACACACACAACAAGCTGGAGGAACTCAGCTCAGGCAGCCTCTACAGAAATGAATAAAGAATTGATGTTTCAGACCGAAACCCTTCTCCAGCCCTGGAAAGAAAGAGTAAAGGCTCCAGAACAAAAAGGCGGGGCATCAGAGCAATTGAGTATAGGAGTTGGGATGTAATGTTAACATTGTACAAGGCATTGGTGAGGCCAAATTTGGAGTATTGTGTACAGTTCTGGTCACCGAATTATAGGAAAGATGGCAACAAAATAGAGAGAGTACAGAGGAGATTTATTAGAATGTTACCTAGGTTTCAGCACCTAAGTTACAGAGAAAGGTTGAACAAGTTAGGTCTTTATTCTTTGGAGCATAGAACGTTGAGGGGAAACTTGATAGAGGTATTTAAAATTATGAGGGAGATAGATAGTGTTGACATGGATAGGCTCCTTCCATTGAGAGTAGGGGAGATTCAAACAAGAGGACTTGAGTTGAGAGTTGGGGGCAAAAGTTTAGGGGTAACACAAGGGGGAACTTCTTTACTCAGAGAGTGGTAGTTGTGTGGAACGAGCTTCCAGTAGAAGTGGTAGTGGCAGGTTCAGTATTGCCATTTTAAAAAAATTGGATAGCTATATGGACAGGAAAGGAATGGGTGGTTATGGGCTGAGTGCAGGTCGGAGGGACTAGGTGAGAGTAAGCGTTCGGCACGGACTAGAATGGCCGAGATGGCCTGTTTCCGTGCTGTAGTTGTTATATGGTTATATGATTATAAGTGAAGCCAGGTGGGTGAGAAAGGTAAAGGCCTGGAGAAGAAGGAATCTAATAGGGGAGGAGAGTGGAACATGGAAGAAAAGGAAGGAGGGGCATCGGGGAGGTGATAGGTCAGTGAGGAGAAGAGATGAGGGCAGAGTGGGAAATAGAAGAAGAGGGAATGGGAAAGGAATTTTTTTTAACCAGAAGGAGAAATTGATGTTCATGCCATCGGGTTGGAGGCTCCCCAGACAGAATATGGGGTGTTGCTCCTCTACCCTGAGAGTGGCCTCGACATGAAAAAAGACATGATTATGGACTGACATGTTGCAATGCGAATGGGGATAGGATTAATATGGTTGGCCACCAGGAAATTAGGTTCATGACAGATGTAGCAATTGACTGTCGCTGTTCCAGCTAGCTATGCCTTGCAATATGAAAATCTCCTCATCTTAGTTCTGCTCTCCTAACATGAAACTTCAAGCCACTTCCACTATCGTCCTATTTTCCCATTGTCACCAGATTGTATGATATTTAAATTGATCATATTACAAACTTTCCCAATATTCTTATGATACCTGGGGATTCCTTCTTCATTTCCCTCTGGCTAGCCCTTGGCCACAACCATGGGAGCTATATTAAATAACACTATCCATTACCTCTTCTGCGAGTAATCATAGTTCAACTTTCTCACCTTCTCCCTGCTTGAGTGATATCAGGTTTTCTTTGCTTCTTATATTGTTTTTTTTTACATTAAAACAAAAGAAACTTAAGTTACAATGTCAAAATCCACTATTAGATTCAATCATATTATTATGGGCCAGCCCGGTGCTGCCCTCATTAATAACATGTCTAATTTAATGCCCCATAACTTTTCATTAATTGCAATGAAAAGTCCCAAAATTAATGTTGATTTTTAAAAGATCAAGAGCTCAAAAACATATCAAACTAATTGATTGCTACAATCCCCGATTACTTTGAAGTTAAAGACATCATTCGAGTTTAATGGCCAGTCCTCACAGGTTTCCAATGAAGTGTACATGCTGATATTGATTGAAGCTCTCATCTTCAGTCTCGAAGAGATTTTGGCCATTTATACAGTCAAACAGATGGGTGCAAAGAAGCAAACATGTCCAAGCTCGCTTGCCCTCTTCCGATCTCTCCAGCGAGCCCAAGTTTCACACATTTCATTACACTTCACATTCCACAAGTGCAATTAATGCATGTATGCTATTCCTTTGAGCAATGTTGGAATCTGTCCAGACAGTAAACATGAAATTTGTGTATCTCTCTTAGTCCCTTTAGCCATGTCAGTGCCTCTGGCTCTCATGTACAGTGACCATTATAACAGTTGTTGCAAGGATCATTACAGAAAATCTTTCCTATCAAATGCAATAAGCACGTACAACAGTTCATCTTGTGTGATAGGAGAACACACATTGTTTTGTACATTATCATTGCATGTTATTGCACACTGGTAAATTATTATTGTTATTCTGCACTTTATTATTAGTTATTATTTTTATATTCATTATTATTTACTATTATTATTGCTAAGTGTATTTTTAAATGTTGCTGCTGTAATGAAATAATTTCCCACTCTTGATCAATAAAGTACTTATTTTTATAAAGTATTTAATATCCTCCTGAAAATCTCTCACCAGCAATGTTTCCTTTAATTTGTAATGGCCAGTGTGCACAAAAACCTTGTGCCTTGCAATTTTTTACCCAGTAACAGCAACATGTGAGCACTGAATAATTTCTTTAAAAAACAATATAAATAAACCACTTCTAAAATCAGCAGACAAATCATTACAAACTCCATGTGGTCAACACCGTCTGCATCAGAAACCAGAAAAGGAAATGTGATTGTGTATGATCGCGAAATATATTATAACATGCTAAACGAGGTCGAGGGTGACAACCTTTTGTGCGCAATTTAAATTCTCTTGTACACTAGTAGCAAAAGATGTGTGTGTATATGCTCACACACACACGTGCGCGCATGCACGCACACACACACGCACATGCACACACACATGCACACACTCACACAACCCTTAGAGGGAACTTTGCTCACCAGTGGTGGATAGTAAGATTTATCTCTGCCTCAGTCATTTGGCATAATTCACCTGATAATAAAACATTTTAACTTACTTCCTTCACAAATTTCATTCAATCTTTACTTATTTCAAGTGATATTTTCAGAAAATCTTCTAAGCCGGTTCCCTTTACCTCCCAAAGCACTCTTTAATGGGCAAATGATAATGTTCTCACTTTATTCATGATAATTTGGTGAACTGCTTTTTTACTGTACCAAGTTTTCTTTGTATGTCATCCATACAGATCATTTCATTACAATTGTGCATTCAGGTAATACGAGAGAAAACAATAAATGAAGGCAGAATTAAATAAAGTGTTACTGTGTATAGCATTAAGTTAATTCCCGTTCCTGACAGTGATTACTAATACTGATAACATTCATGATAAAGTGATATGGGTAAACTCACTGTGTAATTCGTGCAGATGTTATCCTGACAGGTTTCCACTGGTGGTTTGGTAAAATTTCCATCCTCCTACTAAACAACTTCCAGAGATATTACATATGCACACTGTTTTCCATTATTCCGTCATTCTTATTATTTCAATATTTGAGCGGTTTACTGCACTCAGTCATATTCCATCACCTTCAATGCATAAAACTCAACAACCCCTTCTCATTTACTTCTTAAATCGAGAATATTTTGCCACAGCTGATGGGTAAATAGTGCATGGCTCCTGTTATATTTACCTTGGAATCATTTGCTGCTTAATCTTGGCACTCTCATACCCAATTGTCTTTGTGTTCAAAATGTCTTCGATGCAATTTTTGGAAAAAAACATATCATATTCCAGCAAGCTGATGCCAATGGTCTCAGTGGATTGCTTGCATGTATTATATCGCAATCAACTGCATTGCCTAGCTGTAGAGTTTGGGGTCACTGGGTTTGAGCTCGAGGGGAAAGTCTGACAGTGAAGATCTCTTTAACTGCCGCATATCTACTTTGTTCATCTGTCAGCTCAAAGAGATCAACAGCCCTGAAGAAGGGTCTCGGGTCAAAATGTGAACTGTTTCTTCATTTCCATAGATGGTGCCTGATTTGCAGAGTCTCTCCAGCATTTTTTGTGTGCCACTCAAAGAGCTTGATAGAATTCCTAGGAGAGAACCTTAAGATATTTTCAACTAGCTCCCATCTGGAACTTATTTCATGTCTGTACCCAATGTTACAAAGCCTCTTTAGGCACTATGGCACCCAGCTCAGTGCAAGCAGAAATCCATCCGTTGTTACATGAAGCATCTTCTGTTGTTCACCTCATAAGCAGAACTTCACTGGAAGCACAACCTTTGTGATCAACCATTCAAAGGCAAGAAATCATGAAGGGGATCTCTCATAATTGTCTTATGAGCCAGAAGAATGGAGGGTCATGACTCTGTGTTTTTTGTTAAGAGTTTATAAGGAGTGCTGGTTTGTGCACAATCTTTTAGTTTATGGAACATCAATCCTACATGAAGAATTAGTCTCCAATTAATGCTGTCTATGGAATTGGTCTATGTACAATGCATTGGTATGTGTACAGAATATTGATTTGTGTATGGAAAGCTACTGTGCATTTAGATTATGCACCTGTATACAAATGTTTACACTTTATACAGAGTGCTGGTTTTGGTATGGAACATTGGTCACTGTGCTGAACATTAGTCAGCACATGGGACATTGGCCTTTCATGAGATTGAATCATTGTTTCATGAGATGAATGATCAGAGCAGTGAGTGTTGAACTACAGATTATTGATCTGTGTGTGGAGCATTAACTTGTGAACAGATCATAGAGTCATAGAGAAACATGCAAGGAAACAGGCCCTTTGGCCTAACTCAACTATGCTGACGATGGTGACCATCAATCCAGCCCCTTTGCCCACATTTGACCCCGATCCCTCTAAACCTTTCCTTTCCATGTTATTACTTTGCCTGCCTTAACCACTTTCTCTAGCAGCTCATTCCATACACACCACCCTCGGCGTGAAGGAGTTGACTCTCAGGTCCCTCCTGAATTATTCTCCTCTTATCTTAAAATTATGCCATCAAGTTTTAATTCCCCTCACCTAAATATGGTCTAAATGTTGATATTAGAGAAGGTTCAAAGGAGGTTCACGAAAATGATTTTAGGATTGAAAGGCTTGTCATATGAGGAGTGTTTGATGGCTCTGGGACTGTACTCACTGGAATTCAGAAGAATAAGGAGGGATCTAATTGAAACCTATCAAATGCTGGAACGCCTCAGAGTGGGTGTGGAGGGAATGTTTCCTATGGTAGGGGAGTCAGACACAGAGGACACAGCCTCAGAATAGAGGAACATCCATATGGAATGGAGATGAGGAAGAATTTCTTTTGCCAGATGGTGGTGAATCTGTAGAATTCATTGCCAAGTCATTGGATATATTTAAGGCACAGGCTGATAGATTCTTGATTAGTCAGGGCATGAAGGGTTACAGGGAAAAGGCAGGAGAATGCGGCTGACAGGGCCACAATTAAATGGCAGAGCAGACTCAATGGGCCTGGTGACCCAATTCCACTCCCACATCTTATGGTCTTAAATACGAGCTGCTCGTCTGTGTGCGTATGAGTATATGAACTACAAAGGGATGGCTGGTCTGTGTACAGCACTCTGGTTTCTTTATGACCTCTAGGCTGCTGAACAGAAGCTTACCTTACAGTTTCTGTACCTCCATTAATGCTTTACAGAAAATTCAGCAATTGTTAAATGAAGTCAATGTCTTAATATAGATTTTGGACATCTCTAGAAGAAAGGGCTTAGATTACAGTGGTAAAGATTATTTTAGATCTTTTAACAGTACCTGGTGAATCTGGTGGCAACAAAACATGAGCAAACTGGAGATTTATTTGATCAATGGGGTTAAAGAACAGATGGATCTTTTCTGTTTCTCTGAGTGGCCCAGTGATAGGTCACACCTCCTTAAGAGGCAGGAGTAGAAGTGGAAGACAAGTGTTAGTGAATCAGTGATGGAGTGAGTAAAGACCTGAGGCTTGGAGACAGATCTTCTGGTTTAAGGTGGCACTGGTGAAGCGCAGTGACTACTTACTGGCAGAGAATAAAACAAAGAATACAACTAAATACTTTATTGATAATACTTTTTCTTGTAGAATTTATGGTAAGTGGTGCAAAATGAAGGGGAGGTCAAGACATGTTCGAGGCAAAATCAGAGTGAGCAGAGCGGAACAAAGTTGGAGTACAGGAGAGGCAGATTCAAGGCCCATCGGCCTAAACTGAGAGCGATGTTTGATGGCTCTAAGTTCTAGGCCAATTCAGAAAGGTCAGGTCCAGGCCAAATGTGACGGCAGGGTCCAGGCCCAGAGCATATTGATGTGTCAGGTCCTGGGTCCTAGTGTGAGGAACGACCCTATGTCTGGTCAATTTAAGCACCAGGCCAGATGGATTGAAAAGGAAGGGTGTCTGGGCACAAGGGGCAAGAGTTGGGCCAGTTCTGCTCACGGATCCACAATGTTTACCCTGCTCTGCGCTGAACTAAGCCTGAGGCTGTGACCTGCTCCAGCTGCTCTGGGCTTCATGCCTATGCTCTCGTTTGCATTCTGAATGCTATTTGCTTACTTCTATTGTTGGCACTTTGTTGTTGTTTTACTCTCTGCACATTGGGTGTTGGACAGTCTTTTGGGTTTCCTTGTTTTGAGGCTGCCTCTAGAGAGTTGAAACTCATTGTTATATAATATATACATACTTTGATAATAAATATACTTTGAACTTTGAAGTTTGATCTTTAACACCACTGATAAACCTGGATAACCAGTACAGTGAAAGACTATTAATTAATAAGACATAGAACGTAGAAACATTACAGCACAGAACAGGCCCTTTGGCCCACGATGTTGTGTTGATCTTTTAATTTACTCTGAGATCAATCTAACCCTTCCCTCCTACCTATCCCTCCAATTTTCTCACAAACAAGAGAAAATCTGCAGGTGCTGGAAATCCAAGCAGCGCACACAAAAATCTGGTGGAACTCAGCAGGCCTGGCTGCATCTACGGAAAAGCTGTGTCCGGCCAAGACCCTTCTTCAGGACTATGATCTATGTGCCTATCTAAGAGTTTCTTAAGTGCCCCTGGAAGGGCATTCTTTACACCCACCATTTTCTGTGAATAGTGTGTAAGACTTACCTCTAACATCACCTTATAATTTCCTCCATTCACCTTAAAATTATGCTTTCTTGTATTAGTCAAATTCTACGCTGGGAAAATGTCTCTGGTTATCCTATATCCATAACATATATATGGATATATGCCTTAAGATATATAAGATCTATGCCTCTTATCATCTTGTACATCTCTATCGACACCTCTCATCCTCCTTTGCTCCGAGGAGAAAATCCTTAGCTCACTCAACCTGTCTTCACAATCACGCCCTCTAGTCCAGGCTGCATTCTGGTATATCTTCCCTGCAGCATCTCTAAAGCTCCACGTCCCTCCTACAATGAGGTGACCAGAACTGAATACAATATACCAAGTGTGGTGTAAACAGTTTTATAGAACTTTTTGTAGCACTTGAACTCAATCCCCTGACTAATGAAGGCCAATCCACTCGTTACGAAATTAGAAGCAGATAATTCAGCTTTGGCTTCCGCTGCAACATTCAACATGGTAGATCTTTTACCTCAGCATCTCTTTCCTGCACTAACTTACACTCCTTGATTCTTTTATCTGACATAATTCTTTTAGACCATCACCTCTCCATCAAACTAATGACACAGAAAGACCAATGTAAACATCTTCAACTTGTCAGGGATAGTGTGGCTAGACAACATTATGACAAACAGATGAAGGTGGGAAGAACCGCTGTGCAACTTACATCCACCTCCATAAACTCAAAGATGAGAGGGCGAGCTGCTGAACTGTGGCCTACACCCTGACTTGTCTGACATGTTCTGATCTTGTTCCATCTTTCCATGAAACATTGAAAGAGGCTTCTCTACATCGGCAAGACCTGACGCAGATTGGGGGACCGCTTCATCGAGCACCTCCGCTCCGTCCGCCATAAGAGACAGGATCTCCCAGATGCCACCCACTTAAACTCTGCTTCACATTCCCATTGTCCATACATGGCCTCCTCTACTGCCATGATGAGGCCAAACTCAGGTTGGAGGAGCAACAGCTCATATACCGTCTGGGTAGTCTCCAGCCCCTTGGTATGAACATCGAATTCTCCAACTTCTGGTAATTCCCTCCCTCTCCCTTCCCCCATCCCACTTTCATTCTGCCTCCTCTTCCAGCTGCCTATCACCTCTTTCATGATTCTGCCTTCTTCTTCTACTACCCATAGTGCTTTCCCCTTACATTCCTTCTTCACCTTTCCTGCCTATCCCTTCCCTGCTTCCCCTCCCCTACCCCTTGATCTTTCCTCTGATTGGTTTTTCACCTGGCACCTACCAGCCTTCTCCTTCCCACCCTCCCCCCACCCTCTTTATAAGGCCCCTGCGCCCCTTTCTTCACTCCTGACGAAGGGTCTCGGCCCAAAACGACTGCTCATTTCCACGGATGCTGCCTGACCTGCTGAGTTCCTCCAGCATGTTGTACATGTTGATTTGACCACAGCATCTGCAGTGTACTTTGTGTTGAAAGAGGCTAGCCTTGCCCATTGAATCTATGCCTTCTCATGGAATGATGCCTTTCATCGACTAATATTTCCTACAAACTATCCTCTCCCCAGCTTCTACCTCTCACTTGCACTCTGGAGTGACCAATCAAGAGTACATCAGTGGAAGTCCATCCAATCACAGGGATAATGTACAAACTCCACACAAGCAGCACTGCAGATCATGATTGAACTCGGTCTGCTGGTCTGCAAACTGTACATCTGTGCCACCCTTGTTTGGTTGCAGAGTCACCTTAGCTTTCTCCTCTGCATGTTGTGAGGGTATTCCTTTATTGAGTGTATGTGACTGTAATGAAGATTTGTGCCTCGGAAGTGCCTCATTCATGACACGTCTGCTTAAGGCTCTTACAATTGAGAAATCTGCCACTCTATTGGACTGAAAAGGTGATGCTCTGTCAGCTGCATATTTTGCTAATAGCCAAGGTGGATGAGTTAAAAGATTTGACTTTCAAATTTCTGATAACAGAGTGCATCAGAAGCAAACACACCCATCTACTGGGAATTACTGAGGCGGTGTCTGAGTTTCCCAACCAAAGGTAATCAAGATTGCTGCTTCTGCTAATCCTGAGCTTTGGACAGAGCTTAATATTCAACCGAGGAGGAGGCAATGACAGCTGAAAGTCAGGAGAGAAGAAACAGGAACCGGAGTAGGTCATTCCATCCCTCAGACGTCTTCTCTTGCCCAATGTCACTGCAACCGATCCAATTTTGGGCTCAACACCATTTGCCTGCTCTCTCCCCACACCCCAGACTCTCTTCTGGTCAAAATGCTTGTTGAATATTGCAAATGATTTTGCATCACTGCTCTCTGGCATGGAGAATTCCCAAGAATCACAATCCCCTGAGAGAAGAAATCCCTCCTCATCTCCATTTCAAATGGAAAACCACACTTAGTGAAACCAGACCCCCAGGGTTCTAAGCTAAACCACAAACAAATTATGTTGATAACATCATCCCTGGTATGAACCACTCGAAATCATTTGCTTCAATAATATCATCTGTAATTATTCCAACCTCCAACAAGTAAAGGCCAAACCTCATTTCTTGCTACACAGCCCTTCCCTCTTAGGAAACAACTAGTCAACCTTCTCCAAACTGCTTCCAAGGCAAGTATGTATTTCCTTAAGGAAGAAATCAAAAGCTATGTGCAGCACTTCAGGTGAGGTCTTACCAACACCCTCCTCAGTTAGTTATGTGTGTCTACTTTAAAGCCAATCCACACCGCTTCCCCACACACCCCCTTGCCTGGTGAGTAGGTATAAACTGTATTAGCAAGCATGTGAAGCAACAACACATTGCTCCTGGAAGAGTACAATGCATTTTATGCCCACATTTCTGGAAGAAGAAGGTGCCAGCAAATAACACAACCAAAGCCAACGTCCTCCAGCTGGTTCACGAAGCTACTTCCTCCACTTCTTTCACATCTTCTTTTTCTTTCAAATGTACTTCTGCTACTGTTGGAGCCTGTGATCTGCATTTTGGCGGTGTGTTTTTGGGCCAGTTGAACGATCTGCCAATTTGCTATCTCTGAGGGTGGTTGCTGAGGTTTCAAGCGAAGTATGCATCCTCAGGGCCAAGAATTGTGGTGACGGGGCGTGAGCCCATGATCAACCCCATTTCTCACTGATCTCGCCGGTTAAGGCACTGAGGAGGATTGAAATCAAGGTAAGAGCAGAAGGCAGGCAGGTATTCAATGCCATCCTGCAGCCTCTCGCTCGCTGGAGGAGCTTGTCTACATGTGATGCTCCCAAAGAAAGATCCCTGCATTCTATTGGTCTCTCTCTCCCTCCCTCAATGCTGTCGTAGGATTGTGCTGGGTCTTGGCAAGGTTTACTCGACATGGTTTGTGGGTTGGTCTTGTAGTTCACATTATAATGTGCTCCTGGTTTCTCTTTTTTTGTTGTTATTCTGGGCAGCCCGTAGATAATGAGCACTGAGCTAAATTGAGTATGCCTGGACTTTCAATTTTATGTTTTATGTTCTGTGTTTTTCACTCTTTTGTGTTGCTGTTTATGCAATTAGTGTTTTTTTCCACATGCCGGTGGTTTGATGTTTATCTTTGAACAGGTTCCTTGGTTTACTTTGCTTCATGGCTTTCTGTAGGGAAGACAAATGTCAGGGTTGTATACTGCAGACATACTTTGATAACAAATGGATTTTTGAATCTTTGAACTTTGATAGGGAGAAATATGGCACACCCGTACAAGCCCCCACATCACTGCATGACCTTCTAATGCTAGTCTCTAAGAACGACGTCTGAGTGTCCTTCAAAATGATGAACCCATGAAAGGCATCTGACTGAGTACTAAATATTTGGACAGAACAACTGGCTGGATTATTTATGGACATATTCAACATCTTACAGTTTGCTTCAATAGTTCAATAGTTCAATTTAATGTATACAATTTACAACCTGAAATTTTTACTGTCTGCAGACACATCCTTGAAGCAGAAGAAAAAACCCCAAGAATGAATGACATAAAAAACTTAAGAACCTCAAAGCCCCTTGTCCCCCTCTCGTGCACAAACAACATCAGCTCTGCCCCTCTCCCTCCCTCCACTTATTCTTGCATAAAGCATCAGCATTCCCACTGCCCACCATGCAAGCAACAGCAAAGCCCCCAAAGAGAGACCATGGTCTATAGTACATCAAAAAATAACTGTTCACTCCAGCATTGCGATATCCCACAAGCTCTCTCTCTTACTAACAAGGGACAGACAGATATCACTCCTTCCACAACAACAGGGGAGATAATATTTGCTATTTCAATGTTACAGTCAGTCTGAAGCATTGCTTTTTTATTTTGAGTTTCCCAACTCGAGAATCAGCAAATCGATTACCGAATGCAGAGCCCTCCGACCTCCACTCTTGTCATCTTCAATGTTCTGGCTCTTGCTACGCTTCAGTATGCAAAACTGCTGAGAATTCATGTCCATAGGGCCATGCAGGCCCTAAAGTGCCCAACTTCAGGCAAAACGACATGCCGAAATGCAGCCGACCGGTGAGCTCCAAGAACGGCAACATGCCATCTTGCAGAACCATAGCCTTCAAGTGCTGAGAGGAGCCAGCAACCCTGAAAAGGAAACTAGAGACATTGGAATAGGAAGAATTTAACTGTTTTGCGATCAGCTGGGAGAAATCACCCTCTGGTACCGTCTTTTGTTCCACCCATGTTTTATTTGTTTCTTTTAGTAATTTTTGGTTCTTGGGAATGGTTTGAGGGATGAAGAGGGGAGTAGGGGGTCAGTTTAAGGTTTAGGAACAGAGATGTAGGAAACTTGGAGGAACTAGAAGACATGCCTGACTCTAAGCCTCCATTCCAGTTTTAGGGAACAGTTTTGCAGACTGGGCCAGGATGTCCAGCTTGATGTTTGACTGGCAGACCAGTAGTGCATACAAGAGCTGATGGCTCCCCTAGGGTCAGCAAGCTATCGGCGGGTTCCAGAGTTGGTGTTCCATGCAGGTAAGAGGAAAAAGTGTGCAAATCCATGAGACCATAATTTTGAGGCCTAGTGTCCGGAGATGGACATGTCAAGGCCCAAGTCAATGCCCACAGTCGGAGTCAAGACTGCAAATTTTTGTGAGTCTGCTGGAGGTCAGGGTCAAAACCTGGTGTCTGCAGGCCTGAGTCCATGTCTGCTGGAGGGAGGCCTGTCCTGGGATTTAAGGGCTGTGTATGTGCGAAGGAGGAAAGGGGCTTGCTTTGCTGTTATGATCTTTTGTTGTGCTGAGCATTGTGGGTATGCTAAGTTGTCACTGAAATGTCTGGTGACACTTACAGCTGCTCTCAGCACACCCTCGGCCGTGTTGGTTATTAACACAAATGATGCATTTGACTGTATGATTTGATGTACACATGACAAATAAACTCGAATGTTGAATCTTGAATCTTGGGGTCCACATGTAGTTAAAAATGGCATCTATTGCAGTGGTGCTCAAGGAAAGCATGAGACTTGCCTTTATGACTACCTATCAGAAGTGCATACATCAACCATAATGAAGTGATTCAGGAGGTTGGTTGTGGCGCAATTCAAATTGTATTTCAGCTTCAACACAATCGTTCCATCCATACTCATCCAAGCTTCCTGACCTGGGCATCTGTACTGTAATGTTTTTAATATTTCAGTAATATTGTAAAGACTATATCGTTTGATTAAGCATGCTTTGTTCATTTATGTAATCCGTAACAGGTTACCTGTAAGAAGTATGTGAGTGCCATACATCATTGTGTCACCACATCACATGTAAGCGCTTCATGAAAGAAAAGAATATTAAAACTAAGTAAACCCATTTTCCAGCTCCTGCGTTTTCCCTTCAGTTAATTTCTGGAGTTACAAACAGTGGCAACAATGAAGTTCTAAAACAAATCCATGACGACCACCCACCTGTTGAAGTACAGCATGATTTTTTTCTTCTGAAGGAGGGAGAGGCTTTTGAGTTACAGGAAAAGGCAGAAAATTGACCAAATTATCAAGCATCAAGTATCACCATGGGTTCATAAATTCCCGTGAGAATATCATTCTTAACTATGAAATATAAAAAAACAGCAAGCCATATTTGTCCTGTATGTGTTAAATACAAGAGTGCCAGCATAGTGCGGCCATGATTGGTTGAGACAACTACAACTTAATTGCAGATCCATCCACAATTTGCATGCCACATCCCCTGCAATTGAATCAACTGTAAGAGAATTAAGAAAAGCACTGGATGATGCCACAGCAGTGCTCAAGGCGCTGGAAATCTCAAACATATCAAGGGTAAATTGGTGCTAACTGATAATGCCACACCCAACCTTTACAAAGTCCATCCAGTTCCTTATACCATCTGTGATAAAGTGGCCAGTGAGCTAGATCATACAGCGACTGAAGGAGTTCTTTCCAAGTTTGAGTGGAGCCCCTGGGCAATGCCAGTGGTCCCAGTTGCCAAGAAGAATTGGTCTTTCAGTATCTGTGCTGATTTTAAGGTCACGATCAACTCAGTACTTAAGGTACATCAATACCCTTTGCCCAGGATGCTTGCAAACTTTTCTGGAGGGAAACACTTCAGCAAAGTGGACTTAGCTGAGCCCTACCTACAGATGGAGATGGAAGTAGAGTCCAAAGTGTTTCTCACCATAAACACTCGCAAAGGGCTTTATCGCTATAATAGGTTTATTTTTGGAGTAGCGTCTGCATCTCCACTCTGGCAGAAAGCTATGGACCAGGTGCTGCAAGACTGCCCAGGCAATATTAACAGGATGATGTCATTGTTAATGGCAAGGATGGAAAAGAATATCTCCAAAATCTCAAGACAGTGTTAAAAAGATTATTAGATAATGGGCACAGAGCATGATGCAACAAGTGTGCATTATTTAAACTAAGCGTCACTTACTGTGGACACAGCATTGATGCACAACCATTACACAATTGTTCTGAGAAGATTCACACGGTGGTGGATGCCCCAAGGCTAAAGGACATGTCACAGTCGTGTTACTTTTTAGAATTTGTCAATTACTGCAAGAGGTTCCTGCCAAATCTGGCTACTGTTCTCCGGCCTTTGAACTCATTGCTGCAGATCGGGAAGAAATGTCAGTCGACAAAGCAGTGTGAGGTGGCTTTCCAAAACACAAAGGAAATGATGATATCAGACTGACACATTATGATCCACATTGTCCAGTCAAGCTTGCCTGTGACATTTTGCCTTATGGTGTGGGTGCAGTCATATCACATGGTATGAGTATGAAAATGAATGCCCCGTAGCCTTTGCATCAAATTCCCTGACTGCTGCTGAGAAAAATTACACTCAGATTGACAGAGAGAACTTGAAACTGGTTTAGGGTTTAAAAAGTTTCAACCAATACTTGTATGGTAGAGAGTTTACCCTAATTACTGACCATCAACCCTTGGTGACTATTTTCAATCCACAAAAGGGTGTTCCACTCAGGGCAACATCACATCTGCAGAGATGGGCTCAATTTCTTGGAGGACACAATTACAGGATCAAATTTAAGAGGGCAATTATTCATGGAAATGCTGATGGATTGCCCCATTTACCCTTGGAAAAGGAAGTACCTGAAATATTTACAAAAGTGGATATATCTCTTGACGTTATCTCCCTGATGCAAGTCGAAAGTCTCCCAAACCAGAAAAGACGCCACACTGTCTCAGGTCTACATGGCAACCCAAAGTAGCTGAAATATCCAACAAAAATTCCAGTTTCCCAATTTGTACCAGCGCCAGAATGAACTTGTCCTTGATGGGGGGGGGGGGGGGGGGGTGTTGCCTTATGTGGGAATTGAGAGTTATTGTACCAGCCAAGCTAATAGCTAAAGTGTTGGAGGAGCTACGCCAATCATCTATTGTAGGTGTGGTTGGAATGAAGGTGTTGGCTTGAAGCTTTGTCTGGTGGCCTGGGATAGATCAGCAGATCGAGCAGCTTGCCATGCACTGTTCAGGATGCCAGCATGTCCAGAATATGCCAACAGCAACACCTCTCCATCCTTGGTAATGGCCCGCATTGCCCTGGTACAGGGTTCATGGGGATTCTGCCAGACCATTCACTGGCACAAATTTCTCGGTAGTAGTGGAAGCAGCTACAAAGTTCCCAATAACCTCCACTGCAAACTCGCACATTGTTGATGTCTTCAGAAGCCTCTTCCCAAGAACAAGTGTTCCAGAACATGTAGTCGGTGACAATGGACCACTGTTTGTTGCGGAACAGTTTCAGTCATTCCTGAAAACGAATAGAATAAGACATATTATATCTGCACCATACCACCCAGCTACAAATGGCTTGGTGGAAATGTTTGTCCAGAGTTTAAAGAAAACACTACGAGCAGTGTCAGCAGAACACATTACATAGGCACTGAATTGGAAGCACATTTATTTCCTCCTTGCATAACGCAATGCAGCACACTCCACAACTAACAACTCATCAGAAATGCTGATCCTGGGTTGTCCCTTGTACTCATGCAAGGTTGTCCCTTGGATCTTCTCAAGCCCAATCTAGGAAGGAATATGCAGGAAAAACAGGCGAGACAAATTGAGGGCTCACAACACAGTAACCAGGATTTTTGCTCCTGGTCAAGCAGTCCTGGCAAGGGACTACAGAGGAGATCAAAAGTGCATGCTTGGAAAGATTACAGACAAAACTCTACCATTTCCCTACAGAGTGGAGAAAGCAGCCAATGCCATCTGGAGAGGACACATCTATCAGATGAGAAGAGCAGAGTCAATGGCTAGAAAAGAAATTTGTTGAGAGCTGTCAGAACCACTTCCTGCAGTCCAAATGTCAACTCCTACAACTGCCATGAAGGAGGACCCAGAACCCGAGATTGTTTGACAAGCCACACATCTCTCTTGCCAAACAGATTGACCCCTCTTGTCAGGAAAGAAAGTATCACACAAGCATAAGAAATCCTCCACAGCGATTAAATCTTTTGGCATAAATGGGACAATTTAAAATGTATTTTGCTGTGGCAGTCTATATAGTAGTTGTATAATATCAAATATCTGTATGTGTGTGTATACACACACACACACACACACACACACACACACACACACACACACACACACACACACACACACACATATATACACATACTCACATATATATGTGTGTGTGTGTGATGACTAGAAACAAATAACAAATAATACATTGCATATTTGAGTTGAGATGCATTCTACATTGAATTGGAGTTCAAAGCTAGCAGAGTGAAGTGTTGTGTATTTAATATTTGAGTAATACTGTAAACATATTGTTTGATTAAGCATTCTTTGTTTACATAATTCATTATGGGTTATATGTAAGAAGCACGTGAATGGCATATGTACATCATTATACTACCACGTCATATATGTGTGCCACACTAAAAAAAGTCAAACTTAGTGGATCAGTTTCTGGGCTCCCATGTCTTCCGTCTGATTAGTTTCTGGAGTTACAAAATATCGCGTAGACCTCCCTCTGCACTTGTATCCTTGACTTCCTCTTTGGCAGATCTCAGTCAGTGAGGGCTGGTAACAGCACCTCACCTCCAATTACTCGGACAAAGCATGACAGTGAACCAAAGCAGAAATTCAGACAGGTGACTAAGAACTTGATCAAAGTAATGCATTTTATAGTGCATCCTAAAGAGAGTAAGAGGTTTAGAGCTGGAGCTACTAAGCATTGGGCTAAGACATGGTATGGTAGTGGTTAACAAAACACTATTACGGCACCAGTTGACCTGGGTTCAATCCTTGCTGCTGTCTGTAAGGAATTTGTACGTTATCCCCGTGACCAAGTGGGTTTCCTCCAGATGCTTTGGTTTCCTCCCACATTCCAAAGGCGTATGACTTAGTAGTTATTTGGTCACATGGTTATAATTGGGCAGGACGAGCTCACTGCGCCAAAGGGTCTGCACCATTCTATGTTTCTCAATAACAAATGAAAGCTGTTGACAACCCCAGTGGCCACATAAAGACGGCTAGAGAGATGCTTAGGGAAGGCAGATGGAAGAGTGTTTAGCTGGAGCTTGCAGAGGTAGAGGTAAGGGCAGGAAAATCATGGAGGGGATATGTTTGTATAGGGACAGTAAGATATTCAGTGATGTCTGAAAGCAGAGGCAACAATTTTGCAGAAGCTCTAGAATGCAATGTGAAGGAACTCTAAGAAATATCCTTGAACTCTCCATGAACTGTAGATATTTTCTGCAGTCAGCATAACCAGTCATTAAGATGTTCACCTCAAGCACAGCACGCAGCAGGAGATGTGTCAGGAGACGGGGAGAATTTATTTAACACAGCAAGCAGTTGCGATCTGGAGCACACTTGCTCAATAAGGCTGTCAAAGCAGATTCTCAGGAACTTTCAAAGGAAATTGGAAGGGAAAATATTTATGGAGAACTTCAGGCGAAGCCATTTAGCCTCTCTATCTGCCATGCTATTTAATATGATCATGGCTGACCTCTTACCACAGAACAATTCTCCCTGCAGTAACTCCTGATAGTCAAAAACTGATGAACAATTCTAAGGATTTACCAACTTCTCAGTGAACAAGTTTCCTTTTAACTTAGTCTTTAATACTCAACCCTTATTCTGAGAACTGACTCCTGTTTCTGGACTCCCCAGCTGAGAGAAAAATTAAACTTGAACCTACCCTGTCGAGTCCCAAAAGAATTCTGTTTGCAAGGGAGAGGACCAGTTGGAGACCTCACACATGATGGCCCTTATTTTCCAATGACACAGAAGGAAGCCATTTGATCCATCTTGTCCATGCTGGTTCAGAGCAATCCATTAATCCTGTTCACCCATTTTTTTTTCCCTGTGACCTATTCCTTCCCACATGGCTGACAATTCCCCAATAAATATCCTGTAATCCATCAACTTTAATGGCAATTTACAGCTACCCTTAACAAACAGGGTAGCTGTAGGGTGTGGTAAGAAACCAGAACAACTGAGGAATCCTGAGCAGTCACAGGTTAATGTGTGAACTCAACCAAGGCAGCACTGAGAGTCAGGATCAAATCCGTCTCGCTTGAGCTGCAGAATTTCCTGGTACACTATTGCGTCTCTGTGCCACCAAATGGCCTCGTTCCATGATTGGATCGATCCTGTCCTTGGTTGTTCCTCAGAACCTGACGGGATCGGATGAAATGTGACACCCACAACCCATTCAGTTCTAGTCTCCATGATATCCAATGCACAGGTTCAATGCAATGAAGCTGCCCCTTTGTGTGCTCTCTGATTACAAATCATAATCAACCACATCCTCTAGCTATCCATTTATTGTTATGCCGACTTCCTTATATTAAATGTACCTTTCAACTTCAATTGCAACTGCTGTGGGTAGCGGGATGTGGTGAACTACATATACCTGTCTGGACACGCCCCCCCCCCCCCCCAGCTGACTGCTCCCGTGGCTCCTCCCACTGACCCCGGTATAAAGGCGATTGGAGCCTGAGCCCTGGTCTCAGTCTCCAGGATGTAGTGTGGTGGTCAATTGCTGATTGTTCTTTCTTCCAGCCAATAAAAGCCTATATCTCACCTCACGTCTCGGAGAGTTATTGATGGTGCATCAGGGGATAACAGGGCTGTCTGCCCCTCAGTATTAAAAAAATGCAAAAATATAATACGAAAGTGAATGTCAGAGAAAATTATGGCAAGAAATGCAAAGATAGTTCAATAGTTCGCTATGTCATTTTATCAGTGCTTTCTCAGCCTTGTCTGTCGCAGTTACCCGTAATCCTGAGGGTATCCAAGCCTGTGTTGACTCCATCTTGACCTGCTCCAAGCCCTGGCTCCTGCGCTGCTTCCTGGCAAACAACGCATCCGTTTCAAAAGTCTTATCCAGTTTTCTGAGTAGCTTCAGCCACCATGTTGGTAAACTGTTGTGTAACATTGACCATCGCAACTTCTTCTGTCCACTTAGTCCAACCTAATTTATCTCTGAACTCCACAACTCCCAACACTGCCATCTAACATGCTGACATGACTGTCATAGCTGTTGTTTAACAGCCTAACCTCAGCTCAGTGAAGAGCCCTTTTGAGACGTCCCAATGCAGTCTCGCGCGTTGCAAAGCAGAACATCGAAACTGTGTGCACAGCAAGATCCCACAAACAGCAGTGCGCTGATTGGCAAGAGCCCTGTTCCTGTGATGCTGAGAGGGGGATAAATGTTGTCCAGAACACCGGGAAATGCTCTCCCGCTCTTCAAATTCAAGTCCTGGAATTACCGTAGATTCCGGACTACAGAGCGCACCTGATTAAAAGCCGCTGGCTCTAATTTTAGAAATAAAATCAATTTTTTAATTGTAAAGGCCGCACCGCTACTTTTAAATATACATACGTATCGGTAACACAAATTACGTTGCATATACTTTTTTACTGAACAGCACGAACAACATTCCAATATCTTCTAGCGACTGGTAAAAATATATATACTGCAGCCTACCAGGAAAAGTTATTGATCGCCTTTAACTTAAAAGCAGCGTTTTCGCTCGGGTCTGACGCGCTCGCATAACGCGATCGGGTCTAATCGGGTCTGATGCGCTCGGGTCTGACACGCTCGGGTCTGACGCGCTCGGGTCTGACGCGCTCGGGTCTGATGCGCTCGCGTAACGCGATCGGGTCTAATCAGGTCTGATGCGCTCGGGTCTGACGCGCTCGGGTCTGACGCGCTCGGGTCTGACGCGCTCGGGTCTGATGCGCTCGCGTAATGCCCCCACCTTCCCGTATATATCCCACAAGACGCGGCGAAACCGGGTGTGACGTCATAGCATCCCGGGATGTAGTACAGAAAACAAATATAGTTAAAACACTTCTAACTTTAACTAACAAATGAATTACTAAGCGAAAATATTATAAACTAAGTAACTGCCATAAAGGCAGCACAATGCTTTTCTTCGAGTGTTTTCCATGTTGATGAGGGTGAGTACAAATGACTGATTTACAATAATTTAATTGTGAAAGTGCGCTTGATTTATCGTACAATTTCATTGGACCTCTGTGAACTACTCATCAATTTTATTGGTCTACTGTTACGAGGCAAAATGTTTACGAGCCGGCATGAAAAAAAACCATGTATTAGCCACTCTGGATTAAAGGCCGCAGAGTTCAAAGCTGTTCAAAATGTGGGAACAAAGTAGCGGCTTATAATCCGGAATCTACGGTACTTATACCCAGCTGAGAGTGCAGCTGGGGCCTCAGTCTAACACCTCTGAGGTTGCAGAACCCACCCTGTAATGTACAGGAATGTCAGCCTAAACAACTGTGTTCAGCTCTCTGGAGTGGTCCTCAGGGAATAAGAGAGTCAAGGACATTGATGCTCCAGCATCCTTATGACTTGGAACACATTACTGACATGCCTGGTGTCCACTTTTGGTGAGAAATTGTTTTAACACAGAGTCCTCGAGACAACTAAGACCAGACATTACAATGCAAAAGCCAGATACCTCTGTGGCTGGAAATAGAAATAAAAGCAGAAAATATTGGAAACACTCAGCAGGTCTGGCAACATCTGTGGAGAGAGAAACAGTGTAGATATTTCAGCACTATTGTTTCACTGACAGCAATTTTCAGCCCACACAATGAACTCACCTTCAGAATTCCTGATCCTTCCTGACTTCTCCCCCTCACCCTCTCTAGATCTAGTGGTAAACTGTTGTGTAACATTGACAACTTCTTCTGTCCACTTAAACCAACCTAATTTATCTCTGAACTCCACAGTCCCAACACTGCCATCTTACATGCTGGCATGACTGTTACAGCTGTTGTTTAACAGCCTCACTTCTGCTCAATGAAGGCTGAATGCCAGCTCTTAGACACCTCCCAATATCTCTAGATCTTTGCCCCACTCAGCATCAGGCCATTGGTTCCCAATCACTAATCTTATTTATTTCAAAGATCCTCCCTCCACAGACTAAAACCTCAGGCCACCACTCAGAGCCACCAGCTACTTCCCCTAAGACAATGGTGCACCCATTGATGGAGCCTGTTCCTGCCACACAGAACTTCGTTCTGCCCAGCTAGAATCAATTCTTTCACTTTCTATCTTGTTCTGAGGAAAGGTCATCAACCTGAAGTATTACTAACCCTCATCAGGCTCTTGAACCAAAGGGGATATCTTCATTCAATTTCATTTGCTCCATCATTGAGATGTTCCCACAACCTATGGACTCACTTTCAAGGACTCGTCATCTCATGTTCTTGATGCTGACTGCTTATTTACTTACTATTGTTAGTTCTTTCTTTTTGTATTTGCACAGTTTGATGCCTTTTTCACACTGGTTGAATGCCAAAGTTGGTGCGGTCTTACATTGATTCTATTGTGGTTAATAATCTATTGTGGATTTATTGAGTATAGCTGCAAGAAAATGAATCTGAGTTGTATATGGCGACGTATATGCACTGTGATCTTTGAACTTTGAACTTTAACCTTCTCTCTCTCTCTCTCTCTCTCTCTCTCTCTCTCTCTCTCTCTCCATGCATGCTGTTGGATCTACTGAGTACTTCCAGTTTCCTTTGTAGAACTGTAACTTCTCTGGAAATTTTATTGCTTTTTGGCAGCTATGTCAGTTTGAAGCTATAGGGCAGAAAATTTTCATTCTCATGGTGTTATTGGAATTTATACTCAATTTGCTTGCATTAAATTGTAAAACACAGATTTCCGAATTCAGAGCATGAAATTCAAAGGCCTGGTCATTTTATCCAAAACCTCTATGAGCAGCTTGATGCTTTTACGCTAAACCTGTCATTTGATTTTAAAAGTGTATCATCATAAAACAATTTGGACCTATAAACTACATTACATTCTGGCAACACCTCCCTTCCTTTCCAGTCCTGAAGAATGGTCTTGGCCAAAAATGTCGACTGCTTATTCATTCCCATAGATACTGGCTGACCTGCTGAGATCCTCCAGCAGTCATTGTGAGTTGCATAAAGGATATTAGCAACAAAATCAAAGTCAGTGTCCTCTACCAACTGTTGAATTTTTCTGATCAATGTTTGAATCTCAATCTCCACAGGAAGTTATAAATATTACACTATTTCAATAGTCTGGTTCAAATGCAAATGTCATTTAAAGTAGTTTTTTGTTAAATTCGATTTAACACAAAACACATGTAAATGTTGATACAATTGTTTCTTTGTATAAATAATTTCATGTTCGTGCTAGACTCTTGTCTTCCCCCTTTAATTATGTACATCAACTGGCAGTGGAACAGAGGCAGAAAGAAACATTCTTGCATACACACACGCATATGCAAACAAACATGCACACCTACATCAGAATCAGATTTACTATAGCTGACATTTGTTAACTTTGCAACATCAGTACAATGTAATACATAATATAGAAAATAAATCTGAATTACAGTAATTATATATGTGTGTATTAAATGGTTAAGTTAAAATAAATTGTGCACAAACAATTTTTTTTTAAATCATTGAGGTAGTGTTCATGGGTTCAATGTCCATTTAGGATTCGGAAAATGGAGGGGAAAAACCTGAATCGATGAGAGTGTGCCGTCAAGCTCCTTCCTGATGGTAACAATGAGAAGAGGCATACACACATGCATGTACATAAGTACATAGGCACACAGATACGTACACATACACACATTGTTGCATGTGCACACACACACAAGTATGTGGATGTCTGTACACATATGCATACATGCATTCTGCACACAAGCACATACACAAATGTCTGCACATCAAAATCAGGTCTGTGCCCACTGACATACGGTATGTCATGAAATTTGTTGTTTCGCAGCAGCAATACAGTGCAATACAAAAAATATACCAGAAATTACAATAAGAAATATATATTGTTATAAAAGCAAAAAGAGAACAAAGATAGTGAAGCATTTTTCATTGCTTCAATGTCTGTTATGCACATTAATATGAGCATGTAGTTACGTGTGTTCTCTCTCTCTCTCTCTCTCTCTCTCTCTCTCTCTCTCTCTCTCTCTCTCTCTCTCTCTCTCTCTCTCTCTCTCTCTCTCTCTCTCTCTCTCTCTCTCTCTCTCTCTCTCTCTCTCCCCCCCCCCCCCCCCCATAGAATCTGGAACCTGGATTTCCTCAAGTGAAAAATACCTCTGGGTCATCTCCAGCTATGCCAGAATTCTCAGCTGGTGAAAATATGAACCTGTCTTAACTTAAGGACATGTCAGTGTAAACTGTGGAGTGCAGGTCAAGCCAAACATATAGTGCTGTACTGCTTCAATAATACAAAGACTCGAACCCCTTCACACTCAGCACTTGACTGCAAATCACACAATAACATGTGTGTAGACAGCACCTTCAATGCAGTAAAGCTGGCCAGCACATATCTGCTGAGACCTATCACATAAAAAGATAGACAAAAGATTGTCATTTTTTTTAAAGGAAAGAGAAGTTAAGGGACTGAGAGGTTCTGGAAGGGAGCTCCAGAGTTTAAGGCTCAAGCAACTAATGGCCCACCCTCCAGTAAGTGAGTGATTTATATAGGAAATTGTCAAGAGGCCCCATTTGGTGTGTGTAGAGATCTCACATGGTTGTTAAGTGATGGGAGATAACAGCTTGACACCCTAGAAGAATTTCAAAATAGCGATAATGACCTTCATGTCAAGCTGTTTCTCAACAGGTGGAGAGTTACAAGAATGGAATGGTAGCTGAACAGGGCCTGGTGTAGTTTAAATCCCAGGAAGCAGAGGCTAGAGTTTGAGATGTGATGAAGAATTCTTAAAGGAGAAGGAGGGAAGCCAGGTCCAGATTAACAAGGTTATCTCTTGGTTTCAGCAGTAGGCTTTCCCAGTCTGACGATGTGTTGGAACAGAAGGTTGTCAATCCCAGTGATGCCTGGGCTGAGTGCTTCCAACGTCACTTGGAGATTAAACCAAGGTGAACCACATCACCTTGCGAACAAACTCAAATTACGCAGCGCTGTCTACATATAGAGAAGCACCAACTGTTGTGGAGGCAAAGGAGACTGCAGATACTGTAACCTGAAGTAACGGACTGAACGCTAAACAAACTCAGTCAGCTTCTGTCAGTCTTTCTGGTGAGGACTAAGAGGCAAGCTTACAGCTATATAGCAGTATAAAGTGGTGGGGGTGGGGTGATGGTGGTGGGAAATAGAGGCTGGTAGGGGGTAGTGGGAAAAGATAGGGAGGGAATAATGGGCAGGTGGAGCCAAGTGAATGGGAAAGCTGAACAAATGGAAAAGAAACTAAGTGGACAGATGAGTGTGTGTAAGATCACTGGGAGTGTTGGATACCTGAAGTTGGAAAAGACAGTGTTTATATCGTTGGTTTGGAACCAGACCAAACAAAATATAAGATATTGTCTTCCAACTTGCATTTGGCCTCGCTACGCTATCAATAATCATGATTTTAAAGCAGCAGATAATGTATTTATGTATTGTAAAAATCCCTCTGGTTCATTGGAAGCACAAGGGACTGCAGTTACTGGAATCTGGAGCAACAATCTTCCGAAGGAAGTGTCTGTCGGCGGAAAGAAATTGTCAATGCTTTGGGTCAAAACTCTGGATCACGCCCAGCTCAGATCCCCACGCAGATTCTTTGTTGCTTCCTCTGACTTACTGATGGCCTTCAGGGAAGGAGTTTTAGGCATAAGCGATCACAGAACCAACAATATGAATGACTCTTGGCTGACTCTGAAATTGCCCTTGGACATTTAGGGACATGCAATAAATGCTGGCATTGCCAGTGACCTCCTACCCTCTGGATAAACAAATACAGGGTAAATGGATTGCACAAAACCTCTGGATGAGTTGCACAGACCCTTTGTTTGTTATGCAGCGATATCTTAGGATGCAGCATACAGAACTGCATCGATCTTCTGACAGTGTGCATTACACAGAACACCAGAATGAAATAGTACCCAAAAACTAGAAATTGGAAAGAAAACCTCAAAACTCAGGAGTTATCTGCAGCTGTTTCCTTTCCAGTTACATAATGACAGGCCAGAAAAATTGGTCAGCCCTGAATAAATTAATTGAGATTACCAGCAGATACAGATTCATGGAAGCTTCCCAGCTAATATGATTATGCATTGTTGACATTTGTACCAACATTGCATGGACAGGAATCCAGCCTCCAGACAGTGTGTGAATTGATGGAATACAGAGTGTGCACGGAGCATTGTAGGAAGGTCTCTGGAGAAAACAGCAATCCAGGCAAAGGGCCCTCGAAATCAAAACAGGCTTCAGCCAGTCTGCAGGCCGAGTATCTGGGCTTTCAGTGAGAGCAGGCCAAATACTGAATGCTTTCTGCGCAGTATTTTCTATTCATGTCGAGATTGTGGTCACCTCTGACAAAGCCGATATTTATTTCACAGTCCCATTTCTCCGGAGAAAATGGTAGCCTGCCGCCTTCCTGAAATGCAGCCGTCGTGCTGATCTGAATGTACCTCTATACTGCGATTGGAAGTTTGAAGAATTAGACCCACTCAGAACAAAGGAACAGTGATGCTTTTTCAAATCACGATGGGGTTATCCAGACAGATCCTGTAGATGGTGTTAATCCCACCCGCCCACTGCTCTTGCCTTAACTGGTCACAGAGTAAGGGAGTTCAGCAGATGCTGTCAGAGTGGTCTACACAAGTACTGTCAGTGCATTTTGTAGACAGCACACATTGCAATTTATTTACTTATTTGAAAGTGGAGACATAACTGATAAGTTTTCTCGCTCTTTCCTAAATGCCCCTGCTCCATTTCAGATACAGGAAAGACTCCTTCACAAGTCACCGTGCACCAGTGGAGGGTGAGTGAATGTTCTGGCTGACAGAAGGGTGCTCATTAATAACTTAAGAGCACCTTGGGTCATTATTTGACCCCTTTGGTCACTTCACTGATCCTTTGAATCACTTTGTCCTGAGCTGTAGCCATTATCTTTATAAAACACTGTTGAATAAAGTCATGAGTTTCTGATGCTGATCAGTGACTGCCCTGATAAGCACAGCAAGAAATATTTGAGGCATTTCCAGCTCTGGCAGTGAGACTCCTGATAACCCAGGTCAATGTGGAGAGGCAGTTAACAGATCCCACTGCTGATCTCAGTAGGTCCACAGTTCACCAGGATCTCAATCCATCTTTATGTACAGGTGAGTAAATCCCTCCTCTCTCCCCCTGAGGAGCAGTGTCCATCCAGCTCATTTACAAGCACCGCATGGCATGGGCCATTATAAATGTGGTCAGATCACCCCACCCCGTACTCTGTTCTGTGCCTAGCTAACGTCGCACTTGTATGTGTGCTGCTAAAAGGTTATTACTGTAAGTCTCCCAGTCCCCAGACTTGAACTCTCAGCCACGTTACTGGGTTCCATAAAATCCGTCAGTTTATCCAAGATCTGCCACATGATTGTATGGGGGTGGAAGGCTGACAGAGTGAGAGGGGAGCAGGGTGCATGAAGACAGCGGTGCAGTCGGTTTACGGAAGGGATCAAAGCAGGTGTAATTGTGTGCGTGTGTGTCTGCCTTGTGTAGTGTACATACGTGCTGAGGGAGAGGAAGGGAAGTTTTGCGAGGAGGAGGAAAAACAACTGCTTATTTTACAATAGAATATAGAAAATACAACAATACAGCACGCTGCAGGCCTTTCGACCCACAATGTTGTGTCGACCTTTTAAACTGCTCCAGGATCAAGCTAACCCTTCCCTGACACATCGCCCTCCATTTTTCCTTCATTCATGTGTCTACCTTAAATGTCCCTAATGGATATGCCTCTACCACCACCCCGGCAGTGTGTTTCATGCAGTTAAAATCTCTGTGTAAAAAAATCTGCCTCTGACAACCAACCCCCCCACCCCCCCCCCAACCCAACACTTTCCTTAAAAGTATGTCCTCTTGAATTAGACATTGCTGCCCTGGGAAAAGGAGCTGACCAACTAAATCTATTTCCCTTCATCTTATACTACTCTGTCAAGGGATTGTTAATATTATGAATAATTTGATGGTATAATCCAATGTTCCCTCTAATTATTTTTACAGCTGCACAGACCAACCATTGCTCTGAGCGAGAAATTTTTACACGGCCTGAAATATGAGCGGTGCTTTAAATGTCTTTTTTGTAATGTGTACACTGTGAATACCTAGGATGAAAAACTTTTAAGCCACATACGTTTGAATTTATTTATTAATTGAAGGTTATAATGAAATACAGTACAACAAAGGAAAGCTGTTTATTGTTACAATTTGTAACAGTGTTGTAACTTGAAACACCGAAAATGTAAATACATTGAAGCTCTAGAATGTTTCAAAGTAAAATTTGGGGTATGTTTATTATTTAGAGTATTTATGGATTATATTCATCAACGCGTGATTCATTACAAGGTGAATGGAGGTCCGTCATATTCAATGTGACAGTTAGATTTGTGCAGTTCTGTTGTGCGCTCGTAGGTGGCTGCTGAGTCCAACTTGTGAGTGACTTAGATATCCACAATAAGGACACGAAAACTGTGCCTGATGGAAGTGGAGCCGCTGCAATTGTTTTCCTTCTTTGTTGGGCAGCAATTAGTACTACTCGGCGTCGCCGAGGCCAGAAGAAAGATAGCCGAGAAACTCATCCTTGAGGCCCTCTACGCCAACGACTGTGCTCTGATGGTTTACACTGGCGTTCAGCTAATTGTCAACAAATTTGCTGAAGCTTCGCATCTCTTTGGACTTAGCAGCAGCCTAAGCAAAATGGAAGTCCAATTTCAACCTGTTCCCAGATCAGCTGCTACCACCCCCTCTATCACTATTGATGGAACAAGAGCAAGAATTACAGAGTATTTCACAATGATATTAACATAGATTACAAAAGTATATCAACATTATGTAAAAGAAAATTCCATCAGCAACAAAAGCGACGCGCGCGGGACCATTTCAGTTATTGCACGGGCACGCACCCACACAGCTTAGAAAGAACAGTGGTACAAATTCAGGAAGTATCTCCACTTGTGGATAAAAATATAACCAAACAGTCATCAATGTAAGATGGCCATCAAAATATTCAAATGGGAATTCAGAGAAGGTGCTTTTTTGTCAAAGGAAGGGTGAAAACATGGAACTGTCTACAGGATGGAATCATTGCAATGAATAGTGTTGATGCATTTTAAGGGGGGGGCTTGACAAGCATATGAGTGAGAAGAGAAGTGGAATTCAGAAATTATTGTTGTTATGTGTACAGTACTGAGATACAGTGAAAAGTTTTTGTCTGCGTAACATCCAGACAAATCATTCTAAACATATACTTTGGCACCCTAGCTGTACATTGAGGTAGAATAAAACAAAAACAAAACAGAACGCAATCTTTAGAGTTGTAGTTGCAGAGAAAACTGGGTTTGTTACAGGTCAACAAATCAAAGGCAAGGACCAGTACTGTGCAAAAGTTGATGCACATACATATATAGTTAGGGTGCCTTGCACTTTAGCACAGTGCTGCAGTAATTTTATGTACCGCACTGTACTGCTGCTGCAAAAGAAACAAATTTTATGACAAATGTGAGTGATGATAAACCTGATTCTAATATGGGTCTCTATTGCAGACTGAGAGTGGAAAGGGGGCAGGGAGAAGGGAATCCTGGTTAGGAAAAGGGGAAGAGAGAGGGGACAGCACAGGGAAGCCCCAGAGAGACATTCTATGATGGTCAACAAGCCAATTGTTTGGAATCAAATGACCATGCCTTGTAATTCAGGGCTGGATATTGTCTGAACCCATGCCAACCACCCTTAGACTTATTCTCTGCCACCTGTCCCACAGCTCTCCCACGGCGCTCCACCCTCACCACTCACAATATCCTTTGCTCTTGCCATATTTACAAACTCACTCTCCATTCTATAGTGACAAATACAGTACTGTGCAAAAGTCTTAGGCACCCTAGTGTGTGTGTGTGTGTGTGTGTGTGTGTGTGTGTGTGTGTGTGTGTGTGTGTGTGTGTGTGTGTGTGTGTGTGTGTGTGTGTGTGCATAAGGCTTTTGACCAATACTGTAGATTGAGAGATCAAGAGTACAAAAGTTTATGCAGCTACGAAGGGAGGAGTGAGTGAAGCCTAGATATTGGCCAGTGCAGGTCTGCCCTTGAAGCTAATAGTGTCCTTTCTTTTGTCGCTGTAGATGACAAATTTAGATGAGGTTGAGTTTGCCCTCCCACGATGCTGGGTGATGATCGAATTTCTTGGTTACATCACCAGTCATTTGCCTTCATTACTGCAGTCCACAGCTATGTGGAGCTCAGTGAACTGCCAGTAACACTGCAGCTCACAGAGTAATTTGCAGTCAGCTGAATCGTTGCTGAAAGTAACCTGGGCAACACAGCAGTTTCTGAACTGTTGTTTTGCTCCCACATCCACGTGATGGAGAGATGTTGTCAAGCTGTTGACGCTGGTGAGCCAGTGCCATAAGCACAAGGCATTCTGCAGATGCTGGAAATCCAGAATTACCATGCTCCAAAGGCTGGAAGAACAAAGCAGTTCAGGCAGCATCTGTGGACAGGAATAAACATCGATGTTTTGGAACAAGTCTTTGCAAAATGTCAACGGTTCATTTCTCTGTATAGTTGCTGCCTAAACTGCTTAGATCCCCCAGCATTTTGTGTGCATTACTCTAGTGAGCCAGGGTCCAGTGTAAGCTATTACCTTCTATAGCACTGAGACTCATAAAGAGAGATACTGCAGAGAAACAAGCCCCACAGCTCATCAGGTCTGGATCAATCACCCATTTGACACTCATCCCTCTTTTAGTCCCTTTTTTAAATTCTCTCCACATCCCCACCAACTACACGCCTACCATTCATAAACTGATCCTACCATTCATAAACATACGGTGGCAATTTACAGTTGACAATTAACCGACCAATATGCATACCTTTGGGATTTTGGAGGCAAAGGGAACATTGAGATGAACCCTATGCAGTCACAGGGAGAACATGCAAGCTCCACACAAAAAGCACTTGAGATCAGGATCGAACCTATGTCTCTGGCTCTACTAGCTATGCTTCTGTACCACCCATAAGCAGGATATTCCTGTGAGAAACATGAGGCTACTCTTTCATGAGAGAAGCCCCTGATATGACAGCAGTTAAACAAAAATACCTGAATTCGTCCAAAACTTCTTCATAGTACTCTGCTGAAAGTATTGTAGCATTTTGGGATAAATCCAGCAAAGTTCTATCCCAGTGTGTCAGTACCTCCAGTTGAACTTTGTCTTTTTGTGTGTGTTTCCCCTAGCCATCAGTCTGTGGTTTTGTACTGCCATGTGCACTTGTTTGTTTTCGTGCTCCTGGCTCTGCTCCTGCTCTACTCCGGCCCTGTATTACTGAGTACTCCATCTCTCACCTGTTTCTCATTATAACCTGTTTTGCTGCCACTTGTGCCTCACTGTGCTCCACCTATCATTTGCCTCTCTGTTTATTGCTCAGTGTATTTTAGTCCTGTGTTTTCATCTGTTTGTTGCCAGATTGTGCCAGTGAATTTTCCTGAGCCTTTCCAGCATTTGTATCTGTCCTCCGTCTGAATATTGACTCTGCCTGTTTCCTGATTCTGGTTTTTGGATTTCTCTGGATGTTCTGATCTCTGCCTGAACTTTGATGCTGACTTTGTTTGCACCTCGGGACTTGTTGCTCAATGAATATCACTGCGTGCACAGTACCGGGTCTGCGATTGGATCGCTGCTCCAGCGCCCTGACACAATGTTCCATCCTTTCCTTGGTAAGGAATGAACTAGTTGCCTCATATCACAGTTTGGTTTTACTCCACATCTTGTATCATCAAGGAAACAGTTGTTATTATTTACTTGAAGGCACATGGGCATCTGTGGCAAGACCAATATTTTTTGCCCATGAACCAGTGCAATCCTTATGGGGAAAGTGGGTAGAGGCTTCCAATGAACAACAAAGGTGTAACTCTAGGCCACAGTGTGTGTCTTGTAGAGGAACCTGCAGGTGGTTGTATCCCATGTACGTGCTCTCCTTCGTCCTAGTGGAAAAGATTGTAGGTGGTGCTAATGGAGTCATCCAGGCGAAGAACTGGATAGAGTTTGCAGAATCAGGTTTAATATCACTGGCATATGTAAACTCTAAATTGCATTTTATATAAGCAAAACAAGAAAAAAAAAGTAGTGGTAGTGTATGTGGGTTCATTGTTCCATCAGGAATCTGATGGTGGAGTGTGTGTCTTCAGGCTCCTGTACCTCCTCCTTGATTGTGGAAATGAGAAGAGGCCAATGCCCTAGGTAATGGGGTCCTTAATAATGGATGTCTCCTTTTTGAAGAATCGCCTTTTGAAGGTGTTGTTGATGCTGGGGAGGCTAATGCCCAAGTTGGAGCTGGCTGTAAACTTACAACTTCCTGCAGTTTTTTCCAATCCTGTGCAGTGGCCCCTCCATACCAGACGCTGATGCACCCAGTTTGAATTCTCCCATGGTACATCTGTAAAAGAATTTTCAAGAGTCTTTTGTAACATACCACGTCTTCTCAAAAACTTAATGAAATAGAGCCGCTGTTGTAATTCTTTGTAATTGCCTCAATACGTCGGCCATAGGACAGATCTTCAATGATGTTAACACCCAGGAACTTGAAACTGCTCATATTTTCCACTACTGATCCCTCGATGAGGACTGGTCTGTGTTCCTTCGACTTCCCTGTTCTGAAGTCCACAGACAATTCCTTGTCCTTATGATGTTGGGTGCAAGGTTGAGGTTGAAACTCCACTCAACCAGCTGATCCACCTCACTCTGTACGGTTCCTCATCACCATCTGAAATTCTTCCAATAGCTGCATCAATGACAAATTTACATCATTTGAGCGGTGACAAGAGTAGAGCAGTGAGCTAAGCTTGTTGATATCAGCGAGATGGAGATATTATTTCCAATCCACACTAACTGTGGTCTCCCAATGAGGAAATCAAGGATCCAGTTGCAGAGGGAGATACAGAGGCCAAGGTTTTGGGTCTTGTTGATCAGTACTAATGGTAAGATACTATTGAACCCTGATATTAAACAGCAACCTGACATACAGTAGGTATGGCTATTGTCCAGATGATTGAACGTCGAGTAGGGAGTGAGTGAGACTGCATCACCACTGTTAAGCACCAGCTTTAAAGGGCGATGCCCGAAGAAGGTGCATCCATCATTAAGGACCTCACTATCTGAGACATGCCCTCTTCTCATTACTACCATGCAGGAACCTGAGACCCACTCTCAGTGTTTTAGAAATCGCTTCTTCCTCTCTGACATCAGGTTTGTCATGTGCACCACCTCACTATTCCTCTTTTTCACTATTTATTTACATTTCTACATATACAGTAGTAGTTTGTCGTGACTGCACTGTGCTGCTGCTATGAAACAACAATTTTTACAACTAACATCAGTGATAAAAGACTTGATTCTGATTCTGAATAATGGGTGAACAGGTTTGGAGTCAGTCTTAGAATCATAGTGCCATGGAGTTGCAGCCATGTACCTGTTCAATTGTCTTTTAAAAGTTGTTATTGTACCCACCTCAACCATTTCCTCTGGTAGCACATACATAACTGCGTAAAATTACTGCCCCTGAAGTTCCTAATAAATCTTCTCCCTCTCATCTTAAACATGTACCCTCTAGTTCTTGATTCCCCAACCTGGGGAAAAAGACTGAGTATATTGATCTTAATAATGCCCCTCATTAATTTATACACCTCCATAAAGATCACTTCAGGTTTCCTATGCTCCAAGAACAATATCCCGCCTCTCCCTATAACTCAGTTCTGCAAAATCCTTATACATCTTTGCTCCACTCTTTCCAGCTCAATAATATCTTTCCTATAACAAAGCAAACAAAACAGAACACAATGTTATATGTGCAGCCTTACAGGCATCTTGTACAAATGCAGCATGACTTCCTAACTTTCATACTCATTTCCCTGACTGGTGAAGGTCAGCATGCCAGAACCCTTCTTCACCACCCTGTCCACCTGCGGCTCCATTTTAAGGAACTACTTACCTGAAATCCACGATCCCTCTGTTCCACAAATCTCCCCAGGGCACTGCCGATCACTGTGAAAGTCTTCCCGTGATTTGACTTTCCAAAATCATGCGCCTCACACTTATCTGAATTAGATCCATTTACCATTTATCAGCCCACTTGCTCAGCTGATCTCATTACTACCATGCAGGAACCTGAAGACCCACACTCAATCCTTCAGAAACATTGTTAACCTTCTTCAATGTCCACAATGCCACCATTTTAGTGTCATCAGCAAACTTACTAACCATGACATCCAAATCGTTGATATAGATGACAAACAAAAATGGGCCCTGCACTGACCTCTGAGTCACTGGCTGAGAAGAAAATTTCCCCCATCTCTGCTTCCAACTGCCTAGCCAATTATGTATCTAGAATTCCAGCTTACCATGGATTCCATGTAATCTAACTAAGTACTAGAATAAGCTTAGAAGTCTAAATGGTCTTCTTGTATTTCTAAGCTGGAGTAGCCAACTTGTTTTCATTGTCATCCAAATTTCCTTCCATGTTCTGATTAGCAATGATCTCTCAAAGCTCTGAAGCCAAACTTTCATTTCTGTTCTTCCTTCCGTATTTAATGACCCCCCTCGCCTGAGTGGTGAATGACACTGAATTGAACCACACTTGATCTTCATGACCAGAGCTGATCAATAAGGTCTGTTTTACTCCGACTTCAAATTTTGCAGAGGTGTCCAGGACGAGATGACCCTTTCCCTGAAGGGTGGTGCATTACTCCCTCTGCATCCAGAGGCACTGCACTCTGATTTTTTGGGAAATCAGCTTTAAGATCATAGGCATAAGTCGTGAAATTTGCTAACTTAGTGACAACAGATCAATGCGATACATGATAAATGGAGAAACAAAAAAAATAAATTACAGTAAGTATATAGATGTATGTTAAATAGTTAAATTAAAAATAGTGCAAAAACAAATAATAAAAAAGTGAAGTTGTGTTCATGGGTTCAATGTCCATATGGAAATCTGTTCCTGAATTGCTGAGTGTGTACCTTTAGGCTTCTACACGTCCTTCCTGAAGGTAGCAATGAGAAGAGGGCATGTCCTGGGTAATGGGGGTCCTTAATAATGGATGCCTCCTTTCTGAGGCATCGCTCCTTGAAAATGTCTTGGCTGCTACTGAGGCCAGTACCCATGATGCAGCTGACTAGTTTTACAACTTTCTGTGGTTTCTTTCAGTGCTAAAACATCTTTACTGATCTGAGCAGGTTGATGCTGAAATATCTGCATTGATCTGAGCAGTTTGTTAACATCTACAAATTTCATCCTAGGAGGGTAGAAAGGCCTTGCATGCATCTCTCAGATTCATCTTCAGCTTAGTGAGTAAAGCCCTAGTCTGTGATTTGGAAGGCTGTGGCTTTCAAGCCTCATCCCATTATCTCTGAACATAACCTTGACCATCACTTTCAGCATAGGACTAGGCAAACACTTCACTGTTGGATGAAGGGTTTTGGCCCAAAATGTCAAGCCTTTATTCCTCTAAATAGATGCTACCTGACCTGTTGAGTTTCTCCAGCCTTTTGTGTGTGTTTCTGCTGGATCCCCCTTCCTCAGGTGAGACATCAAACTGAGACCGTATCAAAGTGACACTAAGTGACCAATCCACAATGTATTAGTCATGGAATTGTAGAATCCTAGCTTTGTATGTAGAGAAACAGGCCTCGACCCACTTCATCTATGACAGCCATAATGTCTACTTACTCTAATCCCATTTGCCTGCACTAAGACTGTATCTCCCTACTCCTTTCTATCAAATTATTTTTCCTTTTAAACATTGTTATTATATGTGCCTCCACTACCTCCTCTGCAGCTCAATCCAGAAAACCACCACTCTTTATGTGAAAAAGAGCCCTCAAATCTCCTTTAAATGTCTCCCCTTCAGCCTCCTTCACTCCAGTGTGGATAAACCCAGCCTGGCCAATCCCAGTTTATGACTACAGCTAACAAGAACTCTCAAGCTATGTGGTGCTCCACTATCTAATGGTGAAGTCAACATCTGATTGTGGGAGTGATGTTCTTTAAGAAGAATATTGGACTTCTCTGTGTGCCCTGAGGGTGGCTGGTTTGGCTCAAATGCTTACAAAGCTAGTCATCAACAATTTTCTCATAAGATTCTACGAATTTAGTATCAAGATTGTAAAAATGAATGCTTTGTTTCTTTTTCTCTCGCTCTGTTGACCTGGGAATAGCTGAAAATAATATTGCAGAAGGAATCAACTATATATGGGTTTTGTACGTTAGATGAGTTAATTTATGATTGATGAGAGGATTGAGCAGGCCGAGGTGCACTTTCTGCACACAATGCCCTAGAAACTGTCTATGCTGGATAGAGTTTGTGAGAATTCACTGTCTCAATACCCAGGCCACCTTGGAACTGGTAGTGGCAATCTTGCCTTTGAAAGAATGCTTAGTTGTTTTTTAAAAGTCAAAAGGCAAAGTTTAGTGTCATACGCACAAGCACATGTATGCATGGATACAAAGAGAACCACACTTGCAGCAGCATCACAGGTAAAGATAAATAAGCCCAGATACCCAAATAAGCAGCATTCATAGGAAAAACATAAATTAATTACTTTAGTTGGAAGAGTTCAGAGTTGTCATGGTGTTGCTAAATTCTAGCGACCAGGTTTGTGCCAGTTAGTTCATGAACCAAATAGTTGAAGGGAAGTAGCTGTTCTTGAACCTGCTGGTGTGGAACTGTCAGTGTCTAGGTGGTTGCTACAAGCAGACAACGTAACTCTAAATGGTGAGGATCTTTAATGATGGATGTTCCCTTCCTGAGGAAGCACTTCTTGTAGGTATTACCTACAGTGGGGAGAGATGTGCCCGTGATGCATTGGGCAGAATCTACTGCTTCATGCAGCTTTTTACAGTATGTTCCTGTGGAGTTGAATGGCAGCATATCAGACCTTGGTCAAAGGTGAAAAGTCTAAACTTGGGGAACTTGGGTTCATCAAGTGGGGGTGGGGGGGCTGCTCTGAGGGCTGGGAGGAGCAGGTGAGGCAGGGTTCCTCATGCTGAGTCTCGTTCGGGTAACAAATACTTGGGAACCTCCATCTTGAATTGATTGCAGCAGCTGAGCCAACCAGACACCCACAAACTGCAAACATCATACACCATTTGAGCTTCTATTTCTTTGGTATCTGAGGGCACATGGATTTGGAAAGACTTGTAAAATGAACGTAAGCGAGGCTTTGGGCCTACTCCGAGCTGCTACAGGGTTTGGTTCTGAGGACTCATTTTTGGTTCGGAAAGTTGTTCGCTTCAATTGTTTGCATCATCTGTGTTTCTTTTTCTTTCCCCTGTGCATCGGGTGTTGGTCTTTATTTCCTTTAGTTGAGTTCTTTCGGGTTTCTTGCCTTGTGGTTACCAGTGAGCAAGCAAATCTCAAGGATGTATAATTTCTATATACTTTGATAATAAGTGTACTTGAATCTTGAATCTAGAATCTTCTTAGACCTGCTTTCCCTATGTGGGATACATCTGACACCAGAATCTGTACCAATCATTAGCTCGGGATTGACGTAATAAAAGGGCACGGGTGCTGGAGGTCTTGAATAATGGACACTGCCTTTCTGAGACACTGCTCCTTGAAAATGTCCTGAGTACTTTATAGGCTAGTACCCAAGATGAGGCTGACTAAATTTACAATCCTCTGCAGCTTCTTTCAGCCCTGTGCAGCACCACCGCCCCATCCCCATACCAGCCTGTTAGAATGCTCTCCGCGGTACATCTTTAGAAGTTTTTGAGTGTCTTTGTTGATATACCAAATCTCTTCAAACTCCATGCAGGAGCCAGTACTATTGGAATTTGCTGCTTTTCAGACGTGATATTAAACAATGTCTTCCTTCCGTTCTGTCACTGTAAGGTAAAATATACACTCAGTGGCCACTTTATTAGATAGCCTGTATACCTGCTCGTTAATGGAAGTATCTAATCAAACTCAATGCATCAAGGTTAAGAGGTTCAGTTGTTGTTCAGACCAAACATCAAACTGGGGGAGAAAAGTGATCTATGTGACTTTCTTTGCTCATGGATTGATTGTTGGTGCCAGACGGGATGGTTTGAGTATCTCAGAAACTGCTGATCTTCTAGGGTATCCACACCCAAATGGCTCTAGAGTTTATAGAGAATGGTGTGAAAAGAAACAAAAACATCCTGTGAGTGACAGCTCTGTGGGTGAAAATGATATGTTAATGAGAGAGGTCAGAGAAGCATTAGCCAGACTGGTTTAAACTGACAGGAAGTCATCAGTAACTCAAATAGCCATGCATTACAATTCGGCGTGCAAAAGAATATCTCTGAATGCACTACATGGTGAACCTTGAAGTGGAAGCAAAAGACCCTGAACATAGCCCCTGAGCAGGGGTTACCTAATAAAGTGGCTTCTGGGTTAACCACAGCACGATTTGGAAAAAAAGGAGCTGGGGAATTCTCCCAGAGATTCCCAGAGAGGGCTAATATTTGTCCTTCCACTAACAGCTTTGAAGAAACTGATCTGATTACTCTCACAGTTCTGTATGTGGAATCTTGCTGTGCAAACATAACCTGTCCCTCACTTCCTACATCACAACCACTTTAAAGGTACTTCACAGTCTGCAATGCACAGTCAAACATTTATATATCATGAAAGATGTCTTACAAATGCAAGGCTTCTTTTTCCATGTGCAAGTAAAAATAGCAATGTATTGTCCTTAGGATCATAAAATATCCCAAAACACTTCCCAGGATTGTTTCCAAACAAAACTTGACTTGAATCCAGATGAATAGAGTTAACTTTTGAGTCTCAAAAGTTAAAAACAAGGAAATGATGGAAGTTTACAAATTCCAGAGTTAAGGCCTTCATAACTGAATGCAGTTGCCAGTGGAGGAATGATGAGTCTTGGGAGCTGGATGTGAGACTAGAGTTTAAAGATCACGGGGACCTTAATGGGTTTAGGGCCAGATGAAGTTACGGAGGTAGAGAGGGGAGTTAAGCTTGAGAAGGTAACAGAAAGCAATAGGGACGTGGAACTTGAATTTGAGGATGAAAATATGAAACAATACAAATAAAAGCAATCGACTTGCTTCTACATCTGAAGTGCCCAAATCTTCATACAGCTCTTGGCATTGCTAGAAGTGATAAATAAATCAACATATGTTTTAAATTACCAGCTTTAATTATTATTAAGTACATAGGAATGTGGCTTGCCAATGTTAGCCATTTCATATTGTTAAGTAATTCCCAGTTCATAACACCAAGATCCATCAGCTTCAGTTCGTGGAACAGAGGAGGATTAATGGGAGCAGCAGTTTGAACCAATGCTCAAAGAGAAGTTTTATTGTAAACATTCCAACAACTCAGAAATATAAATCCAAAATCAGAAAACTGCGGGAAACTGTTATAAAAACAGAAAGTGCTAATCGAATTTAGCAGGTCATGCGGCATTTGTGGAAAGAGTCAATATTTCACACCGATGCCTCTTCAACAGACTTGAGAAAGGTTATAAATAAAATAAATTGCAGAGACTATGCGGAAGGCCAGAGTAAATAAAATAGGATTGGGCACTGTGAACGTCTGAAAAACTCAGAGGGCTGGAAGGCCTGTTACCATGCTGTAGGAACCGGCGACGCCATGAAAGGAAAAGTCTGTAACAGGGTGGAAGTCAGGAGAGATTGAGTAACATGTGGTGATGGTGTCAACTGAACAAGGGTGGTGAAGGAGCATCTGTAGGAGGAGACAATTAAGATCGGAAACACCAGCAGAGAAGAGGGAGTAAAGAGGGGTTGCTGGAACTGAAAGATTGCTGACTGGAAGTCAAGTCAACTTTTTTGTTATTTAATTATACACACGTATACCGTCAAATAAGGCAGCCTTTCTCCGGACTGGGGTGGAAAGTACAGTAGTACACAGAGCACACATATAGCACACAATAATTTAGGAAAGTAAGGATAAAATGTACAGATGAATTATGCATAAATAATAAAGTGCATAAATATTGTAAGGTACAGAACAGATTAACCGATGACATTTTGAATGCCATGGGGCAGTGAGTTCAGAAACTAATGGCCTGAGGGAAGAAACTGCTTCCCATCCCAACTGCTCTTGTTTATATGCATCAGAGTCTCCTGCCTGATGGTAGAAAGTCAAAGAGGTTGCTGGATGGATTGGTGGGATCCTTGACAATACTCAGGGCCCTGTGTACCCAGCCCTCCTGGTGAATGTCCCTGATGGATAGTAGGGAGACCTTGATGATCCTCTCAGCCATTCTCACAGTCCTTTGTAGGGACTTCTGGTCTGATGCTCGGCTGCTCCCATACCAGATGGAGATGCAACTTCTCAGGACACTCTCAATGTGCTCCTGTAAAACAGAAGTCACCTAAGATTGTCAGATTTAGCATTGAGTATTTTTTTGATATAGACTCACTTTCAAGGACTCCACAACTCACAATCCTGATATTATTTATTTATTTTTATTTACTTTATTATATATTTGCACAGTTTGTCTTCCCTTGCACATTGATTGCTTGTCAGTCTTTGTTTTGTATAGTCGTCTTTGTTCCACTGTGAATGCCTGCAAGAAAATGAATCTCAAGGCAGTATATAGTGATATATATGATACTGATAATAAATTTACTTTGGACTTCAAACTTTTGAACTTTGTCAGTCTTTGCTTGTGTAAAGTTTTTCATTGATTCTATTGTGTTTCTCTGTCCTACTACGAACGTCTGCAAGGAAATGAATCTCAGGGTAGTATATGTAGACGTTATACATACTTTGATAATAAATTGACTTTGACTTTGAATTTGAACTTTAAATGTGGATTGTGTCTGATTGTGAGATAAGCTGCTATTCCTCAGACTTTGTTGGAACAGTGCAAGGACTGAGAGGTCGGGGTGGGTGTGGAGAATGAATGGGTCGGGCAGCTGGAATAACAGGGTCACCTTTGTTGACTGAAGAGTGCTCCGAAAAGGGATCACGCAACCTGTTTTTCGCTTCTGCAGCACAGATGAAATCGCACTGCAGTTTCAAATGGAAGAAGTGAAGCAGATCATTTGTTTCAATAATGCAACTCCTTGATTCCATGTAAATCTTGATTAATGTCTCCATATCTCACTCCTCCCTATCTCCGTAGCCTTCTGCAGCTCTCCTACATGCTGAGATAACTGAGTTCTCTAAATTCCAGCATCCCAAATTTAATCAGTCTTGCCTTCAGCTGTCAATCCTGGGCTCTCCAATACCCCTGCCTCCCTACCCCTTTAATTCCTTGAAGTCCATCTCTTTTTCTCCTGCTTTACCATCAGTCTTGTTGCCAGTTATTACCTGGTCTGGCTTCTCCTGAAATGTCTGCAGTTAATGCTGTGGGAATAGATTTGTATCCTGATCCAGAGAGTTCAGCAGACAGCATCAGTATCTAACTTCCTGGGTGAAAGATAAAGCGGGCTCAGGTACAGATGTCCTGACATGCATGAGAAAGAAATAAGCAAGAGGGCGCATAAAAAAAAACCCACACATTTACACATTTTAACTACTCAATGATAAAACAAATACTCCATAGTTATATAAATATGGTGCGGATAATTTCTCAAAGCCCAGAGGGCTTTCCCTCAGATCGTGGCCATTTGCCCAGGAGTTAGAGAGTGGGAGGAGTTCAGGAAGGCAATGATCCATCACAAAGTACACTCCCCGATTGGCACTCTGTCCATTTTCCTGTATATTCTTGTTGCCACTACTAGTCACTATGGTTGTGTTGTAAAGCAGCTAAAAATATGCTGCCTGGGCTACTTCATCACCAATTTCCACACTCCCAACATGCCACCTATAGGCATTTCTGGTCAGGCCCTCTGACCTAATGGGTGAGAGACTCCCACCCTCGCCATCATTGCCATGTAAGACCATAAGACATAGGTGCAGAATGAGGTCATTTGGTCCATTGAGTCTGCTCCACCATACAATCATGGCTGATCCTTTTCTTTCCCCCTCAGCTCCACTCCCTGGCCTCGTCACGTAATCTTCCAATCAAGAACCTATCAATTTCCACCTTAATTACATGCAAAGACCTGGCCTCCACTGCTGCTTGTGGTAAAAAAAATTCTACAAATTCACCACCCTCTGACTAAAGAAACTTCTCTGTCTCTCTGTTTTAACTGGATGCACCTCTACCCTGAGGCTGTGCCTTCTTGCCCTAGATTCCCCCACCATGGGAAACATCGTTTCCACATCTTCTCTGTCCAGGCCTTTCAATATTCAAAAGGGTTCAATGAGATTCCCCCTCATCCTCTAGATTCCAGTGGGTACAGAGCCAGAGCCATCAAACGTTCCTTGTGTGATAACCCTCTCATTCCCAGAATCATCCTTGTGAACCCTCTCCAATGTCAGCACATCTTTTCTTAGATGGGGAGCCCAAAGCTGTTCACAATATTCAAGGTAAGGCCTCATCAGTGCCTTATAAAGCCTCAGCATCACATCCTACTCTTTTCCTCCATGACCAAGGCTTGGTGGAGGGAGGCAGAGGGTGATAGTAGAGGGTAGTTCCTCAGATTGGAGGCTTATGAGCCCACTGTTATTTGTCACCTATATGAATTCTTTGAATGAAAATGCTGTTTACAAGTTTAGTCAGTTTGTGGTTGGCAGTAAAACTGGTGGTGTCACGGACTGTGGAGGAGGTTATCTAATCAACTGAACTGAATTGACTTTATTACTTACATCCTTCATATACATGAGGAATAAAAATCTTTATGTTATGTCTCTGTCTAAGTGAGCAAAGTGCAATTTATATTAATTTATAATGAATAGTACAACAATATAACATAGAAATACAGTTGTGTCAGCATGAATTAATCAGCCTGATGGCCTGGTGGAAGAAGCTGTCCCGGAGCCTGTTGGTCCTGGCTTTTATGCTGTGGTACGTTTCCCAGATGGTAGCAGCTGGAATAGATTGTGGTTGGGGTGACTCAGGTCCTCAATGATCCTTTGGGCCCTTTTTACACATCTGACTTTGTAAATGTCCTGAATCATGGGAAGTTCACATCTACAGATGTGCTGGGCTGTCTGCACCACTCTCTGCAGGATCCTGCGATTGAGGGAAGTACAGTTCCCATACCAGCCAGTCAGGATGCTCTCAGTAGTGCCCCTGCAGAAAGTTACAACAACGTTGAGATAAACTGGTGAATTGGGCCAAGGAATGCAGATGGAATTAAACTCAGAACAAGTGTGAGGTGTTGCATTTTTGTCAGCTGAACCAGGTCAAGACTTACACAGTAAATTGTAGAGGCCAGCAGAGTGTTATAGAATAGAGAGACCAAAGGGTACAGGTATATAGTTCCTTGTACCCTTTCCCAGGACCAATGGCAAATTTTTCCAGAGAGAGCTTGAGTGGATGTGGAGTAAGTTGTCAGAAGGTGTAGAGACAGATGCAATTATAATGTTTAAGAGACATTCAGTCAAGTAGCACTACATATGTATGCCCGTGTGCTAACATGAGAGGCTGGATAAACGAGTTGTTTCCTCTGAAGCACCAGAGACTAAAGGGAGATCTGAAAGGGGTTTACAAGTTTATGAAAGGCATAGATACAGTGGACAGAGAGGATCTCTTTCCCAGGGTTGAAATGTCCAATACCAGAGGGTATGTGTTGAAGGTGAGAGGGGGTAGGTTCAAGGGGTATTTGAGAGGTCAGTTTTTTTACTCAGAGTGTGGATGCCTAGAATGCACTGCCTGGTGTGGTGGTTGAGGCAAATATATTAGCGGCTTTTAAGAGACGTTTGGATAGGCACGTGTATGTAAGGAAGATGGAGGGATATGGACATGGTGTGGGTAGGGGTATTGTGTTTGGGTGTTTTTGAGTTGCTCTTCAGCTGGTTTGGTGCAACACTGTGGGCCAAAGGTCATGTTCCTGTGCTGTACTCTTCCATGTGCAAGCACATGTATAGAAGAGGTTTTAAGGGATATGGGGTCAAACGAGGGCAAATCTATCCAGCTCAGATTGACATCTTGGCCAACATGCATGAGCTTAGCCAGAGGGCCTGCTTCCATTCTGTATAACTCTAATGCTCTGTGAGGACAAGGACAATGGGAGAATGGAACAGCCCCTATCTGCAGGTTTGCCTCCCAGTCAACTAACAATCTAACTTGGAAATAGATCTCTGTTGCTGGATCGATTTTCCGGAATTTCCTGCCCAATAGCAGTGTGAGAGTAACTTCACCCGAATGGCTCACTGTGGTCAGGAGGATGGTTCTAAACCTGCCCAGCCTCCAGCTTCCCCTTAAACAGCTCAGGGCTAAGAACTGACGGGACTGCCAACAACAAACGGCATGCATCACTGAGGGAGGGCTGCATTGCTGAAATTAAATCTTACAGTTTCTCGTTCAGGTGCCGATAGAATAGCTCTGTCGCTTTTTTGAAGGTGGGGAGGGAAGAGTATTCTTCCCTTAGCAACCATCCCTGAAACTGAGTATCTAATCAGTAATCATTGTTGTTAATGGGAACTGGCAGTATAAATTAGCCGCAATGATACAATAGGAATGTATTACAATAGCAATGATATCTCGATATGGTTTTCATTTGGGATTGGCTTGGTAGTGTATCAGTTACTGCAATGCTATTACAGTGCCAGTGACCAATGTCCATTCACACTTGTAATGACCAGTGTAAGCAAAAGTCCTGTGCAGTACAATTTTTTGCCCAGTGACAACAACATGCGCACACCGAATTTTATATAGAGAGGCATTCGTTTTAACAGCTGGCAAAGCACTGTCAATAAGCACTTTGATCTCTTCTGGGTTCGATTGATTTTACTCTCACTAAACATATGTAGCAGGTCTGTAGCGGGTAATGAAGGATTTTCTTGCCGGGTCTTTTGCACACCGTCCATATGCGATTTGCTTTCTAAATGATCCTTTAAAAAGTCAATTCTCCAGATATAACTCCACTTCACCCCACTTATACTTTTGCATCACGACAATGCACGTAGGTCACACCAGTTTCTGTATTGTACATAAATATTTCTCATAGCTGCTTGTTCCTGACCTCCTGAGATGTCTGTGTAACTGTTTCATTGAACCCTTTCACTTTAAATGAACTAGCAAGTTCTTTTACAGTTCAATGCTTCTTTGAAATTCAACATAGTGAATCAATAATTTCTTCAATAAAAACTGTATAAATAAGCCGGTTCTAAAATCTGCAGACAAATCATTGCAAAACAAATGTGGTCAACACTATCTACATCAGAAACCGGAAACGGAAATGTAATTGTGCACGATCATGAAATATACTTAACATGCGAACAAGTTAGAGGGTGACAACCTTTCGTGCACAGTTTAAATTCCTTTGAGCGTTGGTAGCAAAAGATGCGTGCACGCCTCAGAGGGAACATTGCCAGTGACCTGGGTTCAAGTCCCGCCACTCTCTGTAAGGACTTTGTACGTTCTCCCTTTGACCATGCGGGTTTCCTCTGGGTGCCCCTGTTTCCTCCCACAGTGCAAAGGCTTATGGGTTAGTAGGTTAGTTGGTCATGCGGGTGTTATTGTGTGCTGCAGGCTCATTGGGCCTGTCACCATGCTGTATCTCTAAAATTTAAAAAAAATCATTAAAAAGCTATAATAAAATTTGCTGTGAAAAGCTTGGGATGTCTCAAGTTTGGGGAAAAGCTGATCAAAATGCAGCTCTTTCTTTGTATTTTCTTCCCATGCCCTTTTAGTAAAGCATTCAGGAAAGATTGTTCATGCAGCAGCCCAGTTAGCTGGAACAGAGAGACCCGTGAGAACAAGTCTATAGTTCCCTGAAAGTAGTGTCACTGGCAGAAAGGGTGATGAATAAGGTGTTTGGCAAGCTGACTTTCATCACTCTGGTCTTTCATAGTAGGAGATGGTATGTTACGTTACAGTTGTAGAAAACAGTGGAGAAGCCACATCTGGAGTATTGTGTACTGCTTTGATTCCTAAAACAGGCATGATGTCACTAAGCCAGAAAAAATGCAAAGTAGATTTCCAAGAATTTTCCAAGAACTCAAAGACATGAATTGTAGGGAAAAGATGAACAGGGAAGGTCTTCATTCACTGAAGCATAGCAGATGGTGAGATGACCTGTATAAAATCATGAGTGGCATAGATAGGATGAATGCAGTCTTTTTCAAAGAGAATCAAAAACTAGAAAACATGGGTTTAAGGTGAGAGGGGAAAGATTTAGGAATGTCCAGAGAGGCAAATTTCTCCCATAGAGGTTGGTGGTGTCTATGGAACAAGCTCCTAGAGGAAGTGCTTGAGACATGTACAGTAACATTGAAAAAACCCTTAGATATGTATATATTTAGGAAACATAGATAGATAGATAGATAGATAGATAGATAGATAGATAGATAGATAGATAGATAGATAGATAGATAGATAGATAGATAGATAGATAGATAGATAGATACTTTATTCATCCCCATGGGGAAATTCAACTTTTTTCCAATGTCCCATACACTTGTTGTAGCAAAACTAATAACATACAATACTTAACTCAGTAAAAAATATGATATGCATCTAAATCACTATCTCAAAAAGCATTAATAATAGCTTTTAAAAAGTTCTTAAGTCCTGGTGGTTGAATTGTAAAGCCTAATGGCATTGGGGAGTATTGACCTCTTCATCCTGTCTGAGGAGCATTGCATCGATAGTAACCTGTCGCTGAAACTGCTTCTCTGTCTCTGGATGGTGCTATGTAGATAGATAGATAGATAGATAGATAGATACTTTATTCATCCCCATGGGGAAATTCAACTTTTTTTCCAATGTCCCATACACTTGTTGTAGCAAAACTAATTACATACAATACTTAACTCAGTAAAAAAATATCATATGCATCTAAATCACTATCTCAAAAAGCATTAATAATAGCTTTTTTAAAAATTCTTAAGTCCTAGCGGTAGAATTGTAAAGCCTAATGGCATTGGGGAGTATTGACCTCTTCATCCTGTCTGAGGAGCATTGTATCGATAGTAACCTGTCGCTGAAACTGCTTCTCTGTCTCTGGATGGTGCTATGTAGAGG